>NC_080540.1:236295293-236652793 GCF_028640845.1 Ahaetulla prasina
ATGCGGGCTGGCTTTGCTGGCTGAGGAACTCTCGCAACTGAAGTCCACAATAAAATAAAATAATAAAATAAAATAAAATATTTGTGCAGCTTTCTGAGATTTGGTGTGTTTCTGTAGTGTTTCACTCTAACTACACAAACACACAAAATCTCAGAAAACTCTATGTGGCATTTTGTGTGTGTGTGTGTGTGTGTCAGTTGTGTGTGTAAAGTGAAAGTTGGTTTTTGAGCTTTTTGTGGCTGTGTGAAGTGTGAAGTGCAGCTGCTTTTACATTGTATGTGAGTCAGTTGTGTTGTGTGTGTGTAGTGTGAAAGTTGATTTTTGGTACCTCTTATTGTTTTTTATACTTTGTTTATTATTTTTATTATTTATTGTTATTGGCCATGCCCACCCAGTCATCTGACCACCAAGCCATGCCCACCAATTAAGCCACACCCACCAATTAAGCCACGCCCACAGAACCGGTAGGGAAAATTTTTAGATTTCACCCCTGGCTCATACTGTATATCCTCCTCCACCCAGCAGCAGCCACTCCAAGCCACACTGCTGGCCCTGCATCAGCCCTTTGCACACATCCCTTACCCTGCAGTAGCTACTCACCTGACAGCCTTCTTGCAAGCTGCCTGGGATGTGCAACTTCCTGCTCATTCCCCAGTGATTATGCTTGCTGGAAAATGGCAGGGAGTTGTGAGGAGGTCCTTGCTTAATGTCATGTGAATCTTGCTTAACGACAGCAAAAGGTATTTCCAGGATTGCTGTTGCTAAGTGTTGTAGGCACGTGATTTCACATTTTACAACTGCAATGGAATGGAAATTCTGGTCCCAAATTTCATAGTAAATCAAGAACTAACTTTATGGTCCTTCAAACATCTTATATTAATGATTGACTTTTGGTTAAGCTTATTTTTTCCAGCAGATATGCATGGACTCTGTTCTATATTATATCTAATGTGAAATACATTTTTAAAAAATCTTACTGCAGCCGCTTAAAACTGTTAACATTAAAAAGTTAAATGTATTTTATGCATGTATGATCATTTTATACATATCAACGGGAATACAATTTTCCTGTTTGTAACCAACTTCTCTCACAGAAATAAAAAATGAAACTTACTCCATCAGGTACGTTCCCAGTTCAATGGGGAGTATGGGGGGGAGAAGCCATAGGAAGAATGATAATAATAATAATATTAACAGAGTTGGAAGGGATCTTGGAGGCCTTCTAGTCCAACCCCCTGCCCAGGCAGGAAACCCTACACCATCTCAGACAGATGGTTATCCAACATCGTCTTAAAAATTTCCAGTGTTGGGGCACTTACAACTTCTGCAGGCAAGTTGTTCCACATTAATTGTTCTAACTGTCAGGAAATTTCTCCTTAGTTCTAAGTTGCTTCTTTCCATGATCAGTTTCCACCCATTGCTTCTTGTTCTACCCTCAGGTGCTTTGGAGAACAGCCCGACTCCCTCTTCTTTGTGGCAACCCCTGAGATATTGGAACACTGCTATCATGTCTCCCCTAGTCCTTTTTATTAAACTAGACATACCGAGTTCCTGCAACTGTTCTTCATATGTTTTAGCCACCAGTCCCCTAATCATCTTTGTTGTTCTTCTCTGCACTCTTTCTAGAGTCTCAGCATCTTTTTTACATCGTGGCGACCAAAACTGAATGCAATATTCCAAGTATGGCCTTACCAAGGCATTATAGAATGGTATTAACACTTCACGTGATCTTGATTCTATCCCTCTGTTTATGCAGCCAGAACTGTGTTGGCTTTTTTGGTAGCTGCTGCACTCTGCTGGCTCATATCTAAATGGTTGTCCACTAGGACTCCAAGATCCCTCTCACAGTTACTATTATTGAGCAAGGTACCACATATACGGTACCTGTGCATTTTGTTTTTTTGGTTTTTTCCCTAAATGTAGAACCTTACTGACATGATCTGTTTTTGACAAACCCATGTTGGCTTTTGGTTATTACTTTGTTTGCTTCTAGGTGTTCAGTGATTCGTTGCTTGATTAACTTTTCCAGAACATTCCCCGGTATTGAGGTCAGGCTGATAGGTCTGTAATTTCCTAGATCTGCTTCCCCCCCCCCTTTTTTTTGAAGATGGGAACTACATCAGCTCTTTTTCAGTACTCTGGCAGCTCCCCTGTGCTCCAGGATCTTTGAAAGATATAGTTCAGTTGTTCTGAAATGTCATCTGCCAGTTCCTTCAGAACCTTGGTGTGTAATCTATCCGGTCCTGGTGATTTGAACTCGTCTAGGTAGACAGGTGTTCACTTACCATTTTTTCCCCTATTTTAACTTGTGTTCCTAATCTGTTTTTTGTGGTGCTGTTTTTGATAGGTTGGATTGTTTTTTTCTTTTGTGTAAAGACAGATGCAAAATATGAGTTAAGTAGATCTGCTTTCTCCCTGTTGCTTGTCACCTTGCCACTTTCTCCCAGCAATGGGCCAGTTGTCTCCTTGACTTTTTTCTTGTTTTTAACATATTGAAAGAAGCTTTTTTTGTTATTTTTTACTTTTGTTGCAAGCCTTTGTTCATTGTGAGCCTTAGCTTTCCTCATTTCATCTTTACAGGCTCGGGCTATTTGCTGATATTCTGCCTTAGTTATTTGCCCTTCTTTCCACTTTTTATACTTGTCCTTTTTGTTTTTCAATTTGTCAGATAGTTCTTTATGCATCCATGCTGGTTTCTTTTGAGATCTATTATTTTTCTTCTTCATTGGTATTGTTCTAGACTGGGCTTTTATAATCTCACTTTTCAAAATTTCCCAAGCTTCTTGAGTTGTTTTCCCCTTGAGGATTCTCATCCATGGAATCCTTCTCAAGCTGTCTCTAAGTTTATTGAAATTAGCTCTCTAGTTTGACTTTGTTCTACTACTTGTATTTGCTTAATGTTGAATTCCAATATTGTGTGATCACTTGCCCCCAAGGTTTCTGTAGCTTCAACACCTTCTATCATTTCATCTCTGTTAGTGAGAATTAAGTCCAATATGGCTGATCCCCTTGTTCCCTTCTCTACTTTTTGGGAAACAAAGTTGTCTGCTAGGTTTGTTAGGAACCTATTGGAACTTCCACTTGGGTGTAGAGTTTGTTTCCCAGTTGATGTCAGGGTAGTTAAAATCCCCCATTACTACTGTGTTGTGCTTCCTACATACCTTAGTTAGCTGACTAGCAAAAAGTTCATCTACTTCCTCTGTTTGGTTGGGTGGCCTATAGTATAGACCTATGGCAATGTCATTCCCCCCCCCTTTAATATTGACCCAAATGCATTCAAGATAATTTTCATCATTGTTGTGCTCTATTTCTGTAGAGATGTAGTTATTTCTTATATATAGTGCAACTCCACTTCCTCTTTTATTTGGTCTATTTCTTTTAAATAATTTATATCCCTCTAGCTGTATATTCCATTTGTTGGTTTCATCCCACCAAGTTTCCGTAATGGCAACAATATCATATCTGCCCTCATTTACTTGAATTTCTAATTCATCCTGTTTATTCCTCATACTCTGTGCATTGGTGTATAGACATTTGAGTCCATTTTGATTGAACTTGTGTTTACTGTCTACATAACCTGTGTTGTGCCTGACTGCCCCTACTTTCTTACCACCTGTTTGACTAGTGCACATGGTATAGAATAGAATAGAATAGAATTTATTTATTGGCCAAGTGTGATTGGACACACAAGGAATTTGTCTTGGTGCATATGCTCTATTAAATGCTTGGTTTTGCTTGATAGCAGGGCTGATAATCTTATCCACACAGACATCTATGTTACATGCACTGATGACCCTATTAATTTTGGATTGCTGGGGACAGAAATTTTCTGTATCAATTAATTCTCTGTCCCCACTGTTCAGTTTAAATGTTTATCCAGAAAATCTGTGAATGTGTTGCTAAGTAACTCAGTCCCTTTCTTAGAAATTTTAAAAATTTTAAATTTAAAAATTTTAAAAGCATATTGCTTTTTAAAATGCTTTGTAAATTTAACACACAATGCCATAAACAGCATGAAAATGATGATTTGGGAATTAACTATCTGTCATACTTTCCAGATGCCATAATAACAGGAAAAACCCATACTGTAAATTCTCACTTGATTCCAGATCTAGATAAGCTCCAGAACTGCCTAACTAGATAGCAGTCACATTCTTAGAAACAGGACTTGATAAATAATGCAGAAACCTCATTTACAGGATAAGAAAACTATACTGAATTTTCACATTCTGTTTTTAAAACAATGAATTTATTCTTTTTTTCAGCATCTTCTCCTGCTGTGCAGCTATAATTTAGGAGTATTATGTCCTGTCACTACTTCATTTGTAAGCATTCAAGGCCTGCTAAGTAATTACTGAATAACCTTCTAATGAAATGCAGTAGAGGATTCTAATTAAATTGAAAAGTTGCTTAACATCTATACCACTTAAAATGAGATTTTGCTAAACATGGGTCATAATGAGTTCTCAGAATACATTACTAACATGTATAAATGCCAGGGTCAACACAGAATATTGCCTCCTGGGTCTGCGAGGAGAGGTTTTATAGGCAAAATAAACAAAATACACCAAAATTAGAACAATATTATACTGCTGGGAAAGTGAAATGATGTGAATATATATAATGAACGCTAGGAGAGTGGCATGCAGCATGAAATTAATCCTACAATAAATAATTCAAAATATATTTTAAAGGTAAACAAAATGTAAGCCTGTTTATGTATTCCTAATTACAGTAGCAAAAAAACAAAAATAAAACCCTAGTTAAATACAATTAAGGTTAGGTTTGCTATTTTTTTTTACCAGTATTGTGGACATTTTTCACACGATTTTCGCCAATATTAACTATAGTTATTTCTATATTATACTAACCTATACTATGCTGAATAATTTCTAACTATTTGGAGAATTTTAAAGTGTGGCCAAAGGCTTTTGGACTCCCAATGCAATATTTCTCTCCCAACTATATGCTTATTCTCTTTTTATTTGATAACACTTATCAAATTAGTTCAAACTAGGCATACTGTGGCATTCCAGAGTTGACAGCCTAGCTCCCTCGCCGAGGTAGCCGAGAGAAGCAGCAAACTGAAGCTCAGTAACATCCAAACTGCACCTTGTTTGCCAAGGTGTTACTGTAATTTCCCACATATTTGTTGTAAAAGGTGTCTTTGCATATTCATTTTTAAAACATTACAAATCTCTCTCCCCTGCCAACCAATTCTTAAAAAAGGATGCCAAATAGATAATACTCTGCCATCTTTACTGCAAAAGGGAAACACAAGGGAAACACACCAGATCTAAGGCAAATAGGCATATATGCATCTTGAAAAAAGCGCCCTCAAAAGGACAAAACCTTTGTCTGATAAAATCTGACCTGTAGGCGTATCTATTGTTGACCATCAGGATCTTGTGTAGGATCTCCAAACGTTGCCACTGATTTGTAATGAAGAGAGAAAATTACTAACCATGTGGAAGGAAGAATGCTTTTATTAAACCTGCTGTAGTAGTAAATTAAGCCAATTTTTTTAATGTCCTGGTCCATTTCACTTTGTCTTAGCTACATCTATTGTTTCAAGTGGAGCCCTCGCATGCCAGTCAAATGCCAAATAAAACTCTAGGCCTTAAAAGACTCTTTCACTAATTGACAAATTCCCTGACTCAGTGCCTGCAAGCTAGAGTAAGGAAGAGACAACTACCAATGACCAAAGAGTTGCAAAATCTATCCAGGAAGAAATTTTATCAAGTTATTCAAAATACTTTTTTGCCGCAAGAGTTGCTTTTCTCAACCTCCTTCAAAAACTGCAGCTTCTCTAAGAGGTGCCTAGACCTGCTTCTAGCTTTTTTTTTTATAATTTATATCCTGCCCTTCTCTGAAGACTCAGGGCGGCTTACATTGTGTTAAGCAATAGTCTCATCCATTTGTATATTATATACAAAGTCAACTTTTATTGTCCCCAACAATCTGGGTCCTCATTTTACCTACCTTATAAAGGATGGAAGGCTGAGTCAACCTTGGGCCTGGTGGGACTTGAACTTGCAGTAATTGCAAGCAGCTGTGTTAATAACAGACTGCATTAGTCTGTTAAGCCACCAGAGGCTGTCCAAACTTGACACCTCTACACATCCTTTCCTCTGTGAATTTTGAAAGAATGGACTGGCACTTACCACTATGTTGCCAGTGTTTTCTTTTGTCAGTGGCAATGCTCTTGTTCTTTAGCACTTGTATGATAAAGTAGAATTCGGCATTTTATGTTGTTAGAAAAGATGTATTGGCTTTATCTAGTACATAGACATGCAGTAGATATAGCAAACTTTCCAGAGGATGGAGATGGCAATTTTATTGTATACTAAAAAAAATGAAAGTTAATGCTTCTTCCAGTTTAGAATGATTTGACAATAACTCATGCCCTGATCAACACTTGATTGGGATTACTGTCATGTTCGTGAGACAGCTTTTAAAGATGACCTGAAAGCTGCAATTGGTCCAGTGTGTGGCAGCTGGATTGTTGGTGTGTCAACTTCCCCCTTGCAAAGTAACCCCACTTAAACTATTGGACTGGTTGCCAGTAGGTTTCCAGGTCCAATTCAAAGTGTTGTCATCACTTAACAAATCATATATAGAATGGCACCAGGTTACATCAGGCACCACCTTGTCAGAATGGAATCTATGCAATTTGTAGAAATAACTTGTGGAGGCCTGCTGAGAGTCCCCCCTTTAGGTGAGGTTGGAGGAATTGAATCAGGCAGCAGGACTTTGTGGCTCCCCTTGTTACGAAACTCTCTGCTACCAGAAGTTTACATAGCTCCTTTCTTTCAGTTGTTTTTTTCATAAGTCCTTTAAAAGAAACTTGTTCCACTAGGCCATTAATCCTTGAAGATTGTTTAGAGATGCTGGTTTTGGGGTGGGTTATTACCGGTAGTCTTAAATATTGCTTTTTATACTTAATTTTAGCCCACCCGAGTCTGTGGATTGAAGCAAATTTTGGAAAGATGGGTGGATCCAGGGATGTACACTTTGTATTTTACTCATTGTTAGACATTGTGAATTAGGTTTAAGACTTAATTTAGTTTACTAATTGAAATAAGCAGCTGGATTAGTCCTTTTCATTCAAGTTAATAAAACAAAATTAAATTCTGGACATTATTTCAGTGTATTAGGTTTCTCCACATCCTGACTGACTTCAAAAATCAACAGAGAAAAACTTCATTTTTCTCAGTCTCGCAGAAAGCCAAACATAAGAGACGCTAAAAAATGTTTACAGTACTTAGATTTGTCGCATTATTATGATTTTAATTCAGTCTGAATTAAAACAGCAGCCATTCTTTCTCCACCAGGGACCTACATTTATGCATGTCTGTATATGTATATGTCCTTCAAAGGCCACACAGGCTACATTGAATCAGTGATGTAATCAGGGAACAGGCTTTTTAATATATTTTTTAAAATATATTTTAAAAATATTTTTAATATTACATGAGATGAGTTTTGGGTTATGGACCCTTTACTTTGTTTTACAAAATTTTTCTTCCCTCTGTTACGATTCCAAATCCAATCTTATGGATAATCTTACAAGCTAGAACAACCTGGGTGCTTTGATGCATACAGGTTTACTCAGCCTCTGCCTCTGCCTCATTGAAGATAACCCAAACTGACTTATTAAATGCCGCAAGAGAATGATTTTATGCCTATTTTGTGAGGGGAAAATAATACTGGTATAATTATTAATTTAAAGTAAATTCCCAGGCAGATTGCTTTTTTCCAAAAAAACAAAACAAAAAAACCCCAGTCCCGAGCAAATCATCAATTGTATCACCACTGCAACATGTAGCTCATGGCTGTAGCAGTAATTGTGTTGGGATAAGAGGGAAAGTGTTATTTAATGCTGAAACAGTCAAAGGTGATTTTAAGTTGTCTCAGCTGGGGATTGGAGATGAGAGTTAAGGCAATGACAGGAGAACATCTCATAAAAATGGCAGCCGTGATGTATTTGCCAGATGCGGATGTAAAGATGAGACCATAAGCTCTCTTACGTGCTTATTGATGAGTTAGCATCACTGAGATGAATGGCTCCCTTTCTACGCTGTGTGCTATAGCTTGCTCTGGTGCCATCTCTGATCTTACCCCTCTGCTGTTTTCCCTTACCCAGTCATCACTCTATTGTTAAATGCTCAAGGAAAGATACAATACTAATGTCAAACCATCATCAGCCACGGGTCATCACTGTGCTCTTATAATAGACGAAATGCTATTTTCTGTTCCCAAAGATGTGGATTTATTAGACCTTTTATCAAACAATTTGGTTCCACAATGCATTACCAGGAATTAGTGAGATTGGTTAGGACCCTAATTATGTTTTTTTCTCCTTAAAAAATGTTCTTGGTCTGCTCTGAAAATTTTTTAAAGTGGGCCTTTATTATAGTTGCAAAATTATATAAAAGAGTGCTGCCCTTATAAAATGAGGGTCACAGGTGGAGTGTAGCTGGACTAATAGGCAGGGTAAATAGAAAAATCCACTACTTGTGTACCCTACTTAAATAACATGGTTGGGTAAATGGATTTTTTTACTTCCTAGGAGTGTGCTTCTACATTAGTCTAGCAGCAATTAGAGGAAAGAGGTTGCTCTGCAAATTGGCTCCGCAAACCCCAGTAGCTCATCTTTTTATTGTACAAAACATCAAAATTGCTCCTAATCAATCCACTTCAACTTGGAGTCTAAAATTGTTTAGCATCCCTTTCAACCTGGAGTACTTTGACAATGTTTTCCTTAAATTAACTAAAGGGGAGGAGGTATTTGTATCAATATGGAGGTTTTGGTCCTGCAGCACAAAAGTTAACAGGGCAGGGAGTAAAAGGATCTGCAACTGATTAATACTTCTGGAGTAATTAGTCCATATTTTAAGAATAATAGTAATTAAGGCAGGAAGGTATTATGTAATGCAAAGAAACAGCTCATTAGGATTTTAAAGAGTAGGTAACCAATTCCTTGGAACTTCTATTTTTATATTATTTTGTCTGGCAGCCAAAGGTTAATGTCAGACTTAAGATCATTGTTCTTACTGAAGAGGCTTCTACGGATATTACCCTTCAGAAGAAGGTAACAAACACTAAAATTACAGCTATGTAATTTTATGTATTTTACAGAATTCATACATGTTGCAATGTTGTATTGTGTTATACCGTATAACAACAATATAGCAACATGGAAGTGAGGAACTCAAGGTTCTCCAGATGTTGTGAAACTAATTTAGCACTTCCAGCAGCTTCAGCTGACATAGCCAGGGGTGAGATACTGTATATTAGGAATTGTCAGTCAACCCAGTTGTAGCTCAGCTGCTACGCATAGTTAATTGGAAAAGTCAAGATTTTGCTCAGTGATTAAGTGAAGTGAGTGTAAAACAGAAAATGATGTGTAGATGGGGAGAGGGTTAATACAGGGCATTTGCTCTCCCAAGTAGCAAGTGGGACTTACAATATTAGCATATTTATTTCCACATAGCAAAGTATACTGCAGTGACATTTTGCTGGGATAGGAATTCTGCCTGGATTTGCACTTTGAGCGCCAGGAAACAATGGCAACAATAAAGCTGCTTGCTAAGTCATTTATGTTAGAGACTAGCTTGCTACCTGAAGAGGTCTAAAATAAGGAATACTCCCTAGGACTTCGATAAAATGATGAATTACCTATGTCTGTACCTGTACTGCATAATTTAATGATATTGCAATCTTTTTATTTATTTAACATATTTATATTGTGTTTTCCTAAATAAATTATTTTAAGAGTCCACAATATTCAGGCTCTAGTTGCTTCACTGAAACGAACAGGGGTTCTATTAAGAGAGTTCAATGTTGTTTTCATGAATAACAGTCTAAATGCGGGCATTAAAATAGAGCAAAAGAGCAATCTAACATTTTATTTATTTATCAAATTTATTTACCACCTATCTTGCGGTTTAGGCGATTCTGAGCAGCTAACATTAAAACCTTAAAAAGTTAAAGTGAGGGGGGGTTTTTTGCACCAGGAATGCTTCTTTTCCACACATATTTCTCATTATGCACTGCAGGGCTAAGAAAAGATGTCCTTTTATGGTCATCATATAAAATTAGAGAGGTGCAATATGTACATTCATTCTCACAAAGAACCTGCTCTTTGTTAGTTCTATAGAACTCTTAATTCTTCTTCCATTTGGTTTGACTACCCCCAGCATATCCATCTGAAGCAAGAATGTCTGGTGCAGATGAGTGTCCAGAAAGCTTTTTGGGAAAGGCATAAACATAGGAAATAGGATGAATAATGCCTTTCTAGTGGAGAGCAGTGATTTTTCAGGTTCCGTTCCTGTTATTTCTAATTTATAAGAGATACTCTGAGTGCTACAACTTCATCATGCAGTTTCTGTCTGTCTTTTGAAATCTGGAAGAAGAAAGCTTTCTCTGGGTCCCAATTCTAGGAGAAGGCTTTCTCTGTCACTGCCCTTCTTCTGCAGAATAAAATATACGACGGGTTTTTTTAGATGCTGTTAGTTGTAAAGCAATTCTTTCTTTTTTTTAATTAGGAATTTTAATTACAATAATAAAAACTAATGCAAACTGAACCTAGAGAATAAAAAAACTAAGTGCAAGAAAAAAAATGTAATACAGAAAAAGAAAAGAAATATATGAATAAGTGACTTCTAACCTTTACCAAGGCAACTCTCTCTCCCGCGTGGTTGGTAAATGGGTATAAGAGTTATGGTTCTTGCCTGGGCATTTAAGTAGCTTATATTGCTGTATTGTTCTGCCTTTCAGTTTTTAATCTCATTACCACTGAAGATATGTAAGAAGCTTAGAATCAGACATGATTGGAATGGCATAAGCCTAGTAAAATAAATAAATTATTCTACTATATATTCTATTTTTATAAAAGCTCTGTTTTTGTAAGATTCGATACTGTAATATATGTTTAATAGCTCTAAAAATACAGAGTACAGTCTACCATCTTAAAGGCAAAATAAAACTAGGATTTGCAGCTGCCTAGAACAGCCCACTAATGAAAGTAACAAGCATACTACCTTATTACTTTACAATGAATTTCCAAGGATTAAAATCTTGGCCATGGCTTAAATGCTTAATTGCAAACAAACGTTGTGACCAGCTCTAGATATAGGGTACCTCATCATATCATGTGCCTTTACACAGTTAACAAAGGTCTCTTATCTTCTCACACAATATTTTTGCATTTGCCTGACTTTTTCATATTTTGGCTGGAAGTTTAAAAAGATGCCCTCAAAATATAGAAGCCCAGATCAAACACTATATTCCTATGTAGAATCCAGTATGTCAGGATTAACAACATCGATGAACAACTAGCTGTCCACATGATTGCCCACAGAAAAAAATTAAGTTCTTCCCATTATCTACAATAGTGAAAAGGGACATTTTGGGAGTTATAATAAAGCTTCCTTTTATGATCTAGTAAATAAAGCTTTTTTTTTTGTATTTGCTCTTCTGGATAACTAGCTTCCATCTTACTAGTTTTACTGATTTAGTATTCTCAGAGTTTAATTCCTATATTCTGAATATAGACCTTATGTTAAAAGCTAAGACCTGGGAACTGTCAAACAAGAAAAGTGAAGATGTGCTGCTTCTAAGATAGAAAACAGATATGATATATAAGGCTTGATATAGTGAAATGCAGATTGGAAAAAATATCAAAATGGAAAGTATTGATATGCTACTGTGTTCATATAAATAGGCTTCTGAGCTTTTTCAGGTATCAGACAGCATAGTTTTTCAGCTTACTTAGTTGTGAAAATCTGACATTCCAAATGTAGAGAAGCATACCCAATTTCAAGACCACATCCCAATACATATCCTTTCAGAAAACAACAGTGGCATATATGTGTCTTACTGAATTAACATCTAGTGACCATGCATACCATCTCTTTTTAAAAAAAACTTTATTGGCCAACGCAATGCCTCTACTAGTGATGGCTAACCTTTTCTGGACTGAGTGCCCAAAGCGCGCATGCATGTGCCTGAACCTCCAAAATGCAATGCGTATGTGGCCTCCGCGCATGCGCCCAGCCCTCATATGCGTGTGCCTCCCACATGCCCCCCACACATGCATGTGCCCACTGCAGTGCCCTGACCCCTGCATGTGCCCTACCCCCGTGCACATGTGCGCCCCACATGCACTCGCCCCGCCCCCTGTGGATGTGCAGCAGAGACCCGAAGACCAGTTGGCTGTTGGATGCGCAGCGGAGCTGAAATGGGACGATGGCTCGTGCGCCCACATCATGGGTCTATACAATCAAAAGCATTCAAGTTATTTCAGGATTATAGTAACATGCCACAAATTCTATTATCTTAGTTGGGAAAATTACCAGTCCAATTTAAAATACAGAATAAAAAAAGTATTTTATTTTGTTTTTAATATATTATTATAATTAATAATATAATAACATATTTTATTAATGAAGGTTAAATTATGCATGACCGATAACAAATAACTGCCAAAGAGAGCAGATAATTAGACATTGGAGAGGAACCTGTTGAAGGAATTAAAGCACCTATATAAATTAAAATGGAATTGCACTATATCTGCTCAGAATACATTTATTCCAAGTGAAGCATATAAAACAACCACTGGAATGAAATTTAAAACCGGTGAGAGTTTAAAATGCAGGCAAGATACATCTTAAGAGAGAGGTAAAGAAGGCTTAAATTGAAATGATGTTGGTTTAGTTCAGTCTTTCAATATTTGAGAGTTTGTCACAAAGAAGAATGGGACAACATACTCTCCAAGCACCTCAAGACATGACAAGAAGTAGTGGATGAAAACTTATCAAGTAGAAATTCAACCTAGAATTAGGGAGACATTTCCTGACAGTGAGAACAAATAACCAGTGGAACTGTTTCCCTTCAGAAGTTGTGGGTGCTCCATCATTGGAAGTTTTAAGAAGAGATTGGACATAATTTGTATAGAATGGCAGAGGGCCGTAATGGCGAACCTATGGTACGCATGCCACATGTGACACACAGAGCCCTCTCTGCAGGCATACGAGCCGTCACCCCAGCTCAGCTCACCTCAGCTCTGCCATGCATGCGTGTGTGCCTCCCACTGGTCACCTGGTTTTTGGATCCCTGTCACACTTGCACAGGGGTAGGGTGCATGTGGAGGGGTTGCGTGCACATGCATGGGATTGCATGCGCAGGGGGCAGTTGCATGCAGGGGGGTCACACACGCATGTATGGGGGCAGGGTGTATAGGGAAGTCGCATATGCATTGCATTATGGGTGTGCATGCGTGCTTTGGGCACTCTGCCAAAAAGGTTAGCCATCATTGGCATAGGGTCTCCTGCTTGGATGGGATTGTATTAAAACACCCCCAAATTCTCTTCCACCTCTGTTATTCTGTATTTTATACAGAATGTGGAATGGATGAGCTATACCAGAGCAAGCAAACAGAGCCCACTGCAAAAATGACTATCTTGAAATGGGATCTAAAATACAGACTTTGTGGATAGATCAAGTGGCCTACTTTGAGTGGTTCACATGAAGAAGTTGCCCAATTGGTAATTTTAGGTTGTTGTTGTTTTTTCTTACGAACAAATGTAAGGTTTGGGGATTGTTGTTGGTTTTTTTATGTTTCTTTTATCATAAAATCTCTAATTTATTTTCCCCATCTTGGTAGAAATAATTTCTTTGATTAGAGTAAACTGTCTACATCTTATCTATAGTCAAGAGGACTCAGGTGGTCATTAAAATTTACTTGTACTTCAAGGACCTGTATAAGAAAGACAGCAAAATCACAAATCAATTACTTTAAAAAGATCCTGAGAAGACAAATCCGCTTTCCCCCAATGAGTCATTTTAGAGATTGCTGATTAAATTTATGTTTGTACCCTTTAATGATTATCTGTAGTTTCCTGATATTCCCCTAGAACTCTATCTTCAGATTCAATATCTTTATAAGTGACCTAGAGGATGGAATGGAGTAACTATTCTAGATGGTAAGGGGGGATGGCTAATAACTTTAGACAACAAAATAATAATTCACTATGGGCTGACCAGAATGTAAGAAATGTGGGATCTTGTATCTTAGTTTAAAAAAATAGAATGCACTAGAGAAGATTTGAAGAGGATTTGCTTGGTAGTAATGAATGTGAGAAGGATCTAAGTATTAGTGAACCATCAACTGATCATGAACAGCAATGTGGTGCAGTAGCTAAAAAAAATGCAATTCAATGTTGGCCTACATTAAAAGAAGTACTAACTTTAGAACACGTGGGAATAGAAATTCCAGAAAACCCTAGACCACACTTGGAGTACAGTACCCAGTTATGGGTCACATTTTAAAAGTGACATGGAGAAGCTGGAATGGGCTCAGGATTATGAGAAACTTGGAAAGCAATAGAATAGAATAGAATAGAATAGAATAGAATAGAATAGAATAGAATAGAATAGAATAGAATTCTTTATTGGCCAAGTGTGATTGGACACACAAGGAATTTGTCTTTGGTGCATATGCTCTCATAAAAAGACAAGATACATTCGTCAAGAATCATAAGGTACAACATTTTATGATAGTCATAGGGTACAAATAAGCAATCAAATCATACTAGGAATCAATAAAAATTGTAAGGATACGAGCAACAAAGTTACAGTCATGCACTCATTAGTGGGAGGAGATGGGTGATAGGAATGATAAGAAGAATAAGAGAAGCACCAGAATTTAGCAAAGAAACAATCACTGTCCAAGTTTCTTAGTTAGGAGAGCAAAACATTTTGTAGTCACATTCTCCCCCAACACCACTCTAATTACAGGTAGTCCTCGACTTACAACCACAATTTATGTTGCTAAGTGAGAAATTTGTTAAGTGAGTTTTGCCCCATTTTATGACTTTTTTTGCCACAGTTGTTAAGTGAATCACTACACCTCTTAAATTAGTGACATGGCTGTTAAGTGAATCCGATTTCCCCACCTGCTTTGCTTGTCGCAAAAGGAGATCACGTGAACCTGGGACACTGCGACCGTCATAAATATGAACCAGTGGTCAAGCATCCGAATGTAAATCATGAGACCATGGGGATGCTGCAACGGTCGTAAGTGTGAAAAATGGTCATAACTCACTTTTTTCAGTGCTGTTGTAACTTCAAACAGTCACTAAGTGAATAGTTGTAAGTCGAGGACTATCTGTATATTCTTGCTTGTATCATGTCTGCCAGCTCTCAAGTAGACTAGGATTTTTGCAGGAAAAATAAGGCACATAAGAGTGTCTGGCATTTCTGCATTCTACAGAGTATCAGAGACTGGAAAAATCACCAACCACGTTAGCTAAAAATCTCCTCAACCCCCAGCAATGCATCAGCCCCTCCATTTCTGCATTGTTTAGAGCAGCGGTCATCAACTGGTGGTCCATGGACCACTGGTGGTCTGTGAGAAAATGGTGGTCCGCAGAAAAATTATTTGCATTTTTTATATTGCACTAAATACTATTTATCTTTTTTTTAAAAATCGTATCAGTGGTCCGCAGGATTTAAAATTATGAATTTAGTGGTCCTTGAGGTCCAAAAGGTTGGTAACCCCTGGTTTAGAGGTTACCAAATAGCTAAACTTAATTTTTTTAAAAAATCTAAAGTTAATCAGTATATCAGTATGATGGCTTTATTCCTTGACCTCCAACCTCTGTTTTCTGTCCTATGATTCAAGATCACCAGATCAAGCCTATTTCCTGCAGAATAGTAAATGAAATCATTTACTAGTTGACCCACAGAAAAAAATAAAATAAAAATTAGTCACATCCAATGAGGCCTCAATGTAAGCCAGAATAAAAAAGTGTCCGGCAATAACACAGAGACAATGTGTTTTCCTTTCTCCATGACCCTAGCACAGTGTTTCTCAACATTGGCAACTTTAAGATGGGTGGATTTCAACTCCCAGAATTCCCCAGACAGCAAAGCTGAGGTCCATCCATCTTAAAGTTGCCAAGGTTGAGAAACACTGCCCGAGCACAACACTGAAGACTGAAAGTTGAATGGTGGCAACTGGACTTATTTTCTTGTTGGTCTGAGTCTTTTGAGAAATGTCTAGTTGCCATGACTCAATTTTCAGACAACTCTACCTGGATAACTCAGAATCTTTATCAAATATTGCTACGCACCTTGAGGAAGAAACTGAGGTTGATGCTGGAGGAATTGATATATTCCAACTAACTCTCTGTCTAATTATCTTGCTCAGACCGATGAAGCTACTTGAATGAGCCACAAAAAGTCTCTAACAAGAAAGTAAGTTCAGTTGTCATGATTCAAGTTTCAGAAGACTCTACCTGGATGACTGAGAACCTTCATTGACATTTTGCTAAACACTGAAATCTGTTTTTTCAAGGGAGGGAGGAGAAAAAGAAAGAAGAGAAAAATCTACTTACCTAGTTCTAGCATTAGAAAGGCCAGGATTTGGACCATGATATCGCAACACACATTTCTTAGTTTTTTCCTCATTGTCATTTACATTGGAACCTATGTAGCAGAACCCCAGTTTGAAGGCTCTTCTAATAAAGCTTTGCTGATGCTGAATCTCCACACTGGCAGGAGTTGTACAGGGGAGCCTCGCCCCATCAGTGGCCTCCTGTATCTACCAACGGCACACACAGATTGCATTTTCTAGAATATGTCCCTCTGGAAATAGGATTGATGGAGGATTTTGTCTGGAAATTGCATATTCCGTCTCTTTTGCTTAGAATTTAAAAGAGAAAGGAAGAAGAGGAGAAGGAAGCCAGTCTTTTCCAGCTCTTTGGAAAATAACATTTTTCTTCTTCATTTCAGCAAAAGAGAAAGAGAGAGAGAGAGAAAGAGAAAGAGAGAGAGAGACAACAAGAAGAGAAAGAATCATTCCCTTTATATGATAAAGTAAAAGCCACAGGGGGTATATTTATTTATTTATTTACAATCACTTGTGTGTCACCCCTCCTCACAACTCCCGGAGGCTAGGGTCCTGAGATGGGTTAAGTGATGAAACATATAAAAGAGAGAGAGAGAGATGGATTTATGAAAAACAGGGGGAAAAAACCCAATAAAAAGCACGAAGACTAGCTTTTACTGAAGAACTGGGCCCCTGAAATGAAATGTTTATGCCTATGAAACAAAAAAGATCTACGTATATAAGAGCGTGCTTTTTCTATAGCCAAAATGAGATGTACTTCTTAGCAATTTACTTGCCACTTGAAAGAAAACGGTTTCCCTGGCAACTGTGTAACAAACAAGAATGAATTGCGTATGGATGAAGCACGACCTCACCTGAAAGTCAAACAATCAAATATATGCTTGTATTTGTAAGTTCATGTCTACCTATGTTCCGATACTGGCTTTAGAATGATTGGGAATATTACAGTGATACGTTCCGCTGTTTCCACTCACTGATCAACAAAAGGCAAAATGCCCCGTTCGTAACATTTATTGGGACTGAGAACTTTTACCACTGCATTTCCATCATTCTGCAACGCTTAAATGTAAACTTTTAGCAAAGATCTCTGTGCGGTAGTCTACACAAGGTATAAATAAAAATAAAAGAAATACATTTTTTCCAATAACACAAATAAGGTATTTCATTTGTTTCTTTTGGGGTGGTTGGACTTTGATGAAATCTCGTTTCAGATGCTGCTAGAGCGATGTTTAGAACTTGAGACTAAGGCTTAATGGTGATTTCCAACTTGTAAAAGTTTGCTTCGGTTGTCCTGATGAGTGAGATGTCTGTAGAATTACCATACTTGAATGGCCATTAGATCAGGGGTCTCCAACCTTGGGAACTGTAAGCCTGGAGGACTTCAACTCCCAGAATTCCCCAGACTTAAAGTTCCCAAGGTTGGAGACCCCTGCATTAGAGGGTAGCAGAGAGATACATATTACCCTAATTTTTTGCTGTCATGTAGGGGTCCTTTGAATTTTTGCACCCCAAATCTAGTAGTCCTAATGTCTACAACATGCCAAATTTTTCCATAACTATGCAGTTAAATCTCATAATTCCTATTACAAAGCATTGGAATCGTCATGGTACAGAATCCAAAAGCACCAAAGACTTAAATCTCTGATGTTCTATATTACTGGGGTTCATTCCTTCTAAATTATTTCCAAATTGCCATTTGGGGCATGTACATTTACACATGTTTTTCTCTTCTAGCCTGTACCATAGGCCTTGCTAAGTCAACACTGATCACTGCATAGTCTTACATTATGTTGTATAATTTGCTAAAAAATTTTAAAAAATTGCTATTCAGGCCAAACTGCAAGACTCTTAAACCGGAAAGGTTATGCCACTGGAAATTAACTCTTTCCCACCCCAGTCACCTTAAGATGCAATGTGATTGCCATTCCCAGAACTGCCAGTCAGCAGGACCACAGCAGCTATTAGATGAGACAGATGAATTAGGAGCCTTGTTTAGGCTAAGTTAAGAGCTAATCATGCCTAGAGAGTATACCAATATCCCATTTGTGTCTTGATTTCATGATGGGAAGAAAAGCTGAACTATAAATGAATATAAATGTCCAGTACAAACCTTACATAGATTGGAGATTGTGTTTTATAAATAACAAATTGCAAGAAGTTGGACTGAAAAACATATTTTAAAAAGTGGAGCACACACCGTAAGATTGAATGGTCTACTAATGCTTTCCCTTCTAAGAATTCATCCATTCTTTCTGATGTCCTGCTTGTTGTTTCCCAAACTATCCTAAAACAGTAGAAATGGAGGGAGAGACGAACAGCTATTTTCCTTAACTCATGAAGTACAGCAGAATCCAATGAAATGTAACTTTAATGTGTCTTTTTCTGTCATTCTAATCCTTTAGCGATTCTTCTGTTCTCCAGATGAGTTCACCAGTATCTACAGAATCTTGTCAATTAAAAGAATGAAATGTATAAAACTACATAGTATTGAAGCCAAATTATGTTAGGTGGTGGAGTTAGCTCTCCAGTTTGAGATCCTGGAAAGTCACTACCAGCCCCTGGAGATCTTGATGGGTTGACGAGATCTTGATGGGTTGACTGGAGATCTTGATGGGTTGACTAATCTGACTTACTTCTGGTTTGCGAATTACAGTGCTTCTAATGATTAGCAGAAAGGAGAGGGGAAAATACTCTTTCAGTCTTTGGAATTCCCAAAATGTTATTGCCATCAGTTTGAGGGATGTTACTATTCCTTATACTTTTATTTCTGGATTAAGAAATAGGGCTGAGAAAGAATCCGAGTAAAACCTAATCCGTCTGGCACATGTACACCATATGCACACAAGGTCGATGTTCCAGTTCACTGCCTTGAAATAACAAATGCTTATTTTTGTTGTTATTTAGCTTTTTGTCTCTCTAGACCTCTTCTCCACCCTCCCACCCACCCACGCCGCCCCCTCTAAAAGGGAAATCGGTCTGCTCTGTGGGGTCTGTTGGACAATCAACATTAATTCAGAAGGGAAGCAAACAACCATCTCACTTTCCTGATGCCAGGTGTTCACTAATTGTAAAGCTGAATAATGGATAATGGCACATCCTAGGATATTTATCAATCCACGTATCTTTTTACAATGCAAAAGAGATCATTTGAGATTGTAGCCTTCTCCTCCCCTGTCCCCCTACCCACCCACCTTGCCCTGCTGCCAACTATTTTATTCATTAAAGAGGAGCTCACTGTAATGTCTGTGACCTGAAAAGAAAGGGAACGAGAGGGGCCACATTACCTGGAAACAATAATGGAGTGCAATCCGACATGAGATTGTAATTAGGTTTAACCAGGGCCAGACGGCAGTTGCTATAATCAGCGTCACTCAAAATTCATTTCACAGTTATGAAAGGAGGTGAGGTGAGCTTCACTTAATGGTGACCAAAGCTAGCCTGTTTCCCATGCATCCACAACCTTTTGAAAGGGGAGACAAAAAGCGGGATGGAGGGAGACGATATTGTATTATCAGCACTCTAGTCAGCATCCTGTCTCTTTCAAGAAACAATGTTCTGCCATTTTAATGAGCTCTAGGGGAATAATAATGGGCTGATTATCATCTGAACTTTCAGACGTTGTATTATCCTTTAGGATTTCTAAGAAGCTAATGTCCAAAGATGAACATTAGAAACATATTTTTTTTTTGTCTTTGAGTAAATTTCTCACTTAACAAACAATGCAATATATTTCGGACGCTGCATTGAAAATTTAGGGTGCAGGTGATGTAGATAATGCCAGGTGTGTGAATACACCTGCTTAATATAACGTGGGAGACAGCCTAGCCACATGTCTTATTTGTTTCTCCAGCTTCCCAAGGTAAATTCTTTACCTGGAGAGAATGAAGATGATATGTGTGGAGTAAGAAAGGAGCAACTGATTGACAGCTGAAATAGCCCACTTAATGCGTTAGAGGATTAGTTATGAGTTATAGTGATTCTCGGTTCACAGTGTAGCACAGCCACGGATGGCTACAGACAAGCTACAATCTCTCAATTGCAATTCTGCAACTGTCATGTGGGGTGATTGTAAGCTTTCCTGACAATCCTTCCTGAGTTGTAAGAATTCCTGTCTTTTGGAGACAGCTGTCTTGCAGTCCCCTAGTTAGGAGCATCCATATGGAATACAAAATGGACAATCTTGCATTCCCTTTTTCTCCAGAGAGGGTTGAAGGAGCCAATTTATTCATTGGCTTCTTGTTCTTCGCTACAGTTGTAGCAAAGCCATATTCAGAACGTAATATCTTCCTTGGAAGTCCATCAGTCTCATTGTAATATTGGTCATCTCTCCTCTGGTTTTAGGAAGTTTAAGCGGCTTCTTTTTTTTCCTAAGATCCAGCGGCAAAAAGGTTACAACCCACTCGTTGTATTTATCGTATTTTACTTCCTTCCTTTGCATAGTACGATACAACCTAAGTGTCAAACACTGTTAAAACAGCATATAATCAAGTCAAGACCACTAGAACAAAGATTAATTGTATAGTTACAATTATATTTTTGAAAAGGCAACTGGACTGATTATTTTGAGGGGAAGAAGATAAAAACATTTTGCTTCCTATCCCGGAAGCTTCATCAATTGCATTGATAAAGCTTCCAGGATAGGAAGTAAAATGTTTTTGTCTTTTTCTTTCTCAAAAACAAAGCAAAACCTAAAAATAAAAAAAAATCAGTCCAGTTGCCTTTTCAAAAAAACAACAACCCACTTTTGGTACAACTATGAGCTGGTTGACTGAGAATCTCAGAATTCCACAGCTATAATTATATATAAAAGAGTATATTAATACATCCTTATTTCTGCAATGCTAAGGTAATAAATATGACATCCATAAATGATGATGCTTTCTTTATTGGTTTTCAGCAGCAAAATCTAAAATGCACCAAATTAATGCTGAGATTCAGGTGCCCATTTGCTGACAGGTTGAGCTAATACAGATGGCAGCCCTGCCAGATCACTGGAAAGCCCAAACCAATAGAAGTGGAAGAGATCTGCAAGGAACTGAAATCCTTTATCCTACTTGCTAATTAAAATTCCCAAGCTAATTAAAATAAAGCTCCCACATCAATTTATTATTTAAAAAAAAATCACAGGGGAATATTACAAAAGATCATCAAGAAAAAAAAATAACTGTAAATACAGTTATTACTTCAGGATGTCTAAGTGCAGTTCAGTCAACAAATGTTGTTTTGAAACAAGGTTGCTTCAAATCTTTTTTAAAAAAAATCATCAAATCTACAAACTCTCTAAGTTTGCCTGTAAAAAGTAGGTAGAGCAGTTGGGAAGCTGATCCCTCTATTTTGAGTTTTCTGCAGGTGAAAATTGATGGACAACCTCCGTTCACCAATTTGAGGGTGAAAGAATAGTCTGTGCCACTGTCAGTTGTACATCAAACATTTTGCTCTAATTCATGTCTAATTACAGCTTGCCTTAGAACAGCTTTGGGCTGCATTTATGCTTCCGCATCTCTTAACAATAATACATATTTTAGTAATTTAAGAGAGATGGGCTTTTCTTGCTTTTAGAGTGTTTCTCCAAGCAAAGTAAAATGCTTATTATGTTGCTATCACAAATTATGCCATAGGTCTGCTGAAAGAGGCAACATCTGGTTTAATTATAGGAGGTGAAGAAGGAACCACACACTACATTTATGCTGATTGCTGTAACTCTGAGTTTTTCTTCTTTTTAGGCTGCAAACTTGTACTGTTTTTGTTTCCTAGTGGAGAATGCTGTGCACCATTCCAGACATTTTATCTACATTCAATATTGTAATTATATAGCTGTTGCTTAGACTGCACGTCCTCTATCCGGTGCCTTCCAGATGCATTAGATTCTACTCTCCCGCATGGCCAAGGTCAGGGGTGCCTGCGGGGAGGGTAAAAAAGTGTATCAAAATGGTGGCCACAACCTTGCAACTGAAGTCCTGCCTTGCATTGTGATGCACTTGGCATGGGGCAAGGCTTGGATTGCATGGTTGTGGTGAACATCTTGACCTTTTTGACCTCATCCCTGAGGAGATTCCCTGAGCAGTGATGAGAGATATTGTAAGGTAAAGGTAAAGATTCCGCTCGCACATATGTGCTAGTCGTTCCCGACTCTAGGGGACGGTGCTCATCTCCATTTCAAGGCCAAAGAGCCAGCGCTGTCCGAAGACGTCTCTGTGGTCATGTGGCCGGCATGACTCAACACCAAAGGCACACAGAATGCTGTTACCTTCCCACCAAAGGTGGTCCCTATTTTTCTACTTGCATTTTTTACATGCTTTTGAACTGCTAGGTTGGCAGAAGCTGGGACAAGTAACAGGAGATCACCCCATTACGTGGCACTAGGGATTCAAACCGCTGAGCTGCCAACCTTTCGATCCACAAGCTCAGCGTCTTAACCACTAAGCCTCCGCGTCCCTGTTGAGATGTTGTAGGTTATAGTATAGATTATACACTTTCTTCAAGGCTGCATTTTTTCCACTCATACTTGGTGCTATTTTATGCACAGTTCATATCTCAAGAATTCCCCCCCCCCCAAGTGCTGTGTTTTAATACTGTATATTATTTGTGGTTAGTTTTAAATGCTACCTATGGTTGAGAAGTTCAAAACAGCGTATATACACAGGAGTCCCTCCTCTCACTATAATCACAACAATCCTGTGAAATAAGTTGGCTTCAGAAAGAAAATCATCTAATGCAGTGCCCCCCCCCCCACCTTTTGGGCACCAGGGACCGGAAACTTTTTCCATGGGTTATAGTTTTGTGTCCTACCTGCATTCCATTAATGGGACTTGGCTTGTTTTAATGGCATGCTTGTTTGCATGGCATGCAGTTGCTGGCATGCTGTGGCCCGGTGTTGGGGATCAGGGGTGGGTTCCACTTACCTTCGCTACCGGTTCGCAATGGGAGCGTGCACGCTTCTGCGCATGCACAGATTGTCCATGATGATATCTGGGTGGGTGGGCAGAGCCTCCCACCACCTTTACTACTGGTTCACAAGAACCGGACTGAATGGTAGCAACTCACCACTGTTGGGGATCCCTGATCTAAAGAGCTTCTGTGGCTCAAGTTGGACTTAAATCTGGGTTTCTCCAGTTGTTTCATGGCCATGTCGTGTAGGATAATTTACTGGAGAAAGCAATTATGTTTAGAAGAGTTAGTGATAAAAAGAAACCATGCCATTAAAGAACACGGTGGCTGGACATTATCAAAGCTGACACCAGCCAGAGCACAGAAAAACTCAAAGAAGTAGTGCAAGTTCGGAAGATGTGGAGAGGGATGGCCCATAGAATCGCCAAGATTCAAACTTGACTGAATGGATAACATCATCATCATCACTGTCATCTTCATCACTCTCCAGTTATCAGTCCAATCAGCCAACAAAGATAGAGTGTTATTATCTCCCCCAGCAAGCTTTCCTCCACTCAATTAGAGGATAATCCAGGGCTGGAAGGGACCTGGAGGTCATCTAGTCCAACCCTGCTTCAGCAGGACATTGTTAGTGAGTTTCTGTCTTTTGATCCCCCAGTCACATGGTTACATAGCCATGCCCACCCAGTCACATGACACCCCCACCAAACCACGCCCAGAGAACCAGTAGGAAAGAAATTTAGATTTCACCACTGGTATATGGCACTGAATATGGGACTGAAGTAGCATTAGTTGTGCCTTCAGATCACCTTTGGCATGAGCAGGATGGGTTAGCGCATCCACCTTGCAGTTGTTGACTTCTTGGAGCCTCTGATAAAACCAGCCATAGTATCCTTCTGGACCTCCTGGAGTGGGCACCAGCATATTGTGCTGGCTCTACTCCTTCCTGTAATGCCAGCACTAGTTGCTGTTGATTGGGAGTGAGAGGTCCTATACTTGGCCCTTGCTTTGTGGGGCACTCCACTCCACTCCTATTAACACCTACATGAAGCTGCTGGGTGAGATTATCCATCACCATAAGATGAAGTTTCATCAAACACTGATACCCAACTTTATTTCTCTGCCCCTGGCAAATTAAGCAGTGCTATTGATGTCCTGCCTGTATCTGGACCCTATGGGGATTTGAATGGGGAACAATAGGCTACCGTTCAACCTTAGCAAGACTGAGTAATTTTGGATTTGGGGGCCTGCAGGTTCCAAGGACTTACCATCTTTGGTTCTGGATGGGGTGACATTGCTCCAAACAGATTGGGTCTGCACCTGGAGGTTCTCCTGGACTCACAGTTCCTGCTCAAAGAGCAGATAGCAGCAATTGTCAGGAGGGTATTTACACAATTTCATTAATGCCTTAAATTCATTTTGCTCTTTAACATTCTTTCTCTGCCTTCTGTCAATAGAAAAACAGCCTGGCTGGTGGGAGATTGCCTGTTTAAGGGTACCCATTTCACCCCTGAAACTGCACCACTCCCAGACAAAAATAGAAAAATTTAGCTTCAAACTTCAAAATTGGTACTGAGCATTATAGAGAGAGAGAGAGTCAGAGCTTTGGGTATAGTGGTTAAGGTCTCAAGCTAGAAACTGACTCATTGCTTCATCAAGAAAAAAGTTAGTAGAATTAATTTTACCTGCCTGGAATACTATGTTCTGTTATGAAGATCTCTATAAAATAACCATTATAAAAGTACATTGGATGACAGTGCATCTTGCCCCAAACCAAATGGACAAATGCTTTTCAAAAGTAAAATCTGAAAATATTTCCAAGGATAAGACTAAAGAGACCATTAAAATGAACTTTGAGTCCTTTTTTTAACAGGGATTGTTAAACTGAAGCAGTATTTTGCAAGAGGATAGTTTTTTGATGTAGTAATTACTCCAGAAGGGATTCTACCCTTACCCTTTTAATAAACAATATGTATGATCCTTTGTATTATTGTTGTTTCAGCTATATAACAACCCCATGGTAATCACAAATTTAGGAGTAACTTCCAGTTCAGGAAATTTCTACTCCATGGTTAAAACTAGAAAATTTTAATTAGGACTTATGGGTAACCAATTAGAAAAGACTCGTCAAAGATTAATTTTGTACACTTTATGATAATGGCAGCAAGTTTATTGTCTTCCAGGACAAAGATGGAAGAGTACTGAATTTCTCACAATGATGGATGGTTAGAATTGACCTGTTTGGCCAAGAAGAAAAAAGTATTTTTTAAAAGATTGGAAACTTTTGCTAAAAGAAGAAAAAAGTGAAATCATAATATATGGATTTAAGGATTGAAAATGAGGAGAAATAAATATTGGGATGAAAGAATTCTGGAAGTGTTAGGGGAGAGGAGATGATGGATTTATTAATATTTGTAGAAAAGAAGGTTGGAAGTGGTCTACTTTAATTTCTTTAGTTGTTTCCCTTCTATTTTGTTTTCTTTGAACATTTCTTTTCTTTTTACTTTTCTCTTTTGAATTTTTTTTGATAAAAAAATCCTCCATAGTTTACTGGCAATGAATGAAGTAGTCTATGAGAGCTAATTTTAATGGAAAGAAAATCTTTTTTTTAACCACTCTTCAAAAATCAGTATTCAGTATTTGTTTAACCCAATCCAGTTCAATTCAGCTTTCCCCAGGATAGTAAAAATAAATGCCCTAAAAAATTACACTCTTTCTAGGGCTCTTCTTTCTGAGGAGGCAAAGTTAAAGCTACAGGCTTGCTTTGACTGCACTGATTGGAATATTTTTGAAGATACCTTTGCAGACCTGGATGAACTCACAGATACTGTAACATCATATGTCAGCTTCTGTGAAGACCTATGTGTACTGACCAGGAACTTGTGAATGTACAGTAACAACAAACCTTGGTTCACATCTAAACTTAAGCATCTATGTTGTTCCAAAGAGGAAGCCTACAGAAAAGGTGATAAAATGCTGTACAATCAGGCCAGAAATGTATTAACAAGGAAGATCAGAGCAGCAAACAGAAGCTACTGTGAAAAGCTAAAGAATCAGTTCTCAACAAATGAACCAGCAAACATGTAGAAAACTCTTAAAAATATCACCGGCTACGGCAAACCTCCTTCTCAGGCTGAAGGAAATCAGCAACTGGAAGATGACCTGAACGTGTTTTATTGTAGGTTTGAAAGGAAACTACAGCCACCTATCTCCACAATCCCCATCTCAGACACACCAGCAACAGCTAAGCCTCCTACAACTGACCCCACCCCATTGGGTTCACCCCTAGTGATCACAGAAAAGGAAGTGCAAGACCTATTTCACAAACAAAAGCCAGGAAAAGCTCCAGATCCAGATAAGGTAACTCCTTCTTAAAAGTCTGTGCTGACCAATTGGCCCCCATCTTCACCTGAATCTTCAATAAATCGCTAGAGATGTGCTATGTTCCTTCTTACTTCAAACCCTCTACTATTATCCCAGTGCCGAAGAAGCCCACCATCAAGGAACTGAATGACTACAGACCAGTTGCTCTAACATCTGTAGTCTTGAAAACCTTTGAAAGGCTAGTGCTATCCCACTTGAAAACCATCACAGTTAGACTCCTTGCAATTTGCATACCGAGCAAATAGATCAACAGATGATGCCGTTAATATGGCTCTGCACTATATCCTACAACATCTTGAATCTCCAAAGACCTATGCAAGGGTCCTCTTTGTAGACTTTAGTTCAGCATTCAATACCATCATTCCACACACTCTTCTAACTAAGCTAAACCAGCTACAGGTACCTGAACACACTTGTAAGTGGATCATAAGCTTCCGAACAAACAGGAAGCTACAGGTGAAGCTAAGCAGAATCACATCAGATACCTGTACAATTAGCACAGCACCCCCCCAAGGCTGTATGCTTTCCCCACTTCTCTTCTCTCTGTATACCAATGACTGCATCTCTAACAATCCATCTGTTAAGCTACTGAAGTTCACAGATGACATAACAGTGATCAGTCTCATTAGAGACAATGATGAATCCGCATACAGATGGGAGGTTGAACAACTAGCCTCGTGGTGCAACCGGAACAATCTGGAACTGAACACACTCAAAACTGTAGAAATGGTGGTAGACTTTAGGAGAAACCCTTCCATACTTCCACCTCTTATAATACTAGACAACACAGTATCAACAGTAGAAACCTTTAAATTTCTAGGTTCTATCATATAGCAAGATCTAAAATGGACAGCTAACATCAAAAACATCATCAAAAAAGGACAACAAAGAATGTTCTTTCTGCGCCAACTCAGTAAGCTCAAACTGCCCAAGGAGCTGCTGATAAGAGGAATTATTGAATCTGTCATCTGCATCTCTATAACTGTCTGGTTTGGTTCTGCAACCCAACAAGAAAGACACAGACTTCAGAGGATAATTAGAACTGCAGAAAAAATAATTTCTACCAACCTGTCTTCCATTGAGGACCTGTATACTGCACAAGTCAAAAAGAGGGCTGTGAAAATATTTACAGACCCCTCATATCCTGGACACAAACTGTTTCAACTCCTACCCTCAAAACAACGCTATAGAGCACTGCACATCAGAACAATTAGACACAAGAACAGTTTTTCCTCAAACGCCATCACTCTCCTAAACAAATAATTCCTTCAACACTGTCAAACTATTTATTAACTCTGCATTACTATTAATCTTCTCATCGTTCCTATCACCCATCTCCTCCCACTTATGACTGTATGACTGTAACTTTGTTGCTTGTATCCTTACAATTTATATTGATATTGATTGTTTCCTGATTGCTTATTTGTACCATATGACTATCATTAAGTGTTGTGCCTTATGATTCTTGATGAACATATCTTTTCTTTTATGTACATTGAGAGCATATGCACCAAGACAAATTCCTTGTGTGTCCAATCATAGTTGCCCAATAGAATAGAATAGAATAGAATAGAATAGAATAGAATAGAATAGAATAGAATAGAATAGAATAGAATAGAATATTCAAGTCTGGAAAGACCATAAGTTTCTGTGCTGCATATGAATCACAGTTTTCACTTAGAATATCTTGATTTTGAGCAACAAACTTCAAAAAGCATTGGAATTCCTCTATGAGGAATTTTGGCAAAAAACATCAAAGACAGGTGGTTCAACAGGCAATATGTCCTTTTGGAGCCGACTCAAAAAAAAAGACATTTATTTCTGATAAATGGTTTTAGTTCTTTACCAGCAGAATGATGCATCTGGAGACTTTGTCTCATACCCATCATATGTAATGGGGACTACATGGTTGATAAAGTGAAGCACAGAGTGATCCCTATTAGCCATATTGTGGGTAAGTTACAGTGGTGGGATTCAAATATTTTTAATACTGGTTCTATGGCTTGGTGGGCGTGTGGCTTGGTGGGTGTGGCATGGCTTGGTGGGTGTGGCTTGGTGGGCGTAGCAGGGGAAGGATACTGTAAAATTTCCATTCCCAACCCACTCCAGGGGAAGGTTACTGCAAAACCCCCATTTTCTCCCGATCAGCTGGGACTCGAGAGGCAAAGAATAGATGGGGGCCGGGCAGGGGTGAAATCTAAAAAATTTCCCTACCGGTACTGTGGGCATGGCTTAATTGGTGGGTGTGGCTTGGTGGTCAGATGACTGAATGGACATGGCCAATAATAATAAATAATAAAAATAATAAAGTATACAAAACTTGGGCGCGCACCGGTCTACCTTCTTTAAAAATAGAGGCACTGGTCTACTAGCCACCTACAGTGCTGATCAGCTGTAGTGCGGCCCTTTGAAGTGCTGCGGCAGTCATTTAAGGCCGTTTTCAGCTATATCACCACCGAGAGCTTCAGGGACAAAGAAGAGGAACAGCGAGGCATGGGCGGAGCAAGGGGGGGCAGGGATTTTTGCTACCGGTTCTCCGAACTATCTGCCCCCATCGCTACCGGATCATGCGATCCGGTCTGAACCGGGAACATTTCACCCCGGGGCAGGGCCAGTAAGAGGTGGTATTTACCGGTTCTCCAAACTACTCAAAATTTCTGCTACTGGTTCTCCAGAACTGGTCAGAACCTGCTGAATACCACCTCTGGGTAGGTACCTTGAGAATCAAGATTCTTGGGGACTGATATAAATATTCATAAACTTATGAAATGATCAAAGCCCATAAATACATTGATCTTCTCATCACTAAATAAAAAAGATTAATATGAACAGTTATCTCCTACTCGGCAATATAAAAATGTTACATTGGTTTAGTTAACATGAAAAAACAAATATTTTTAACTGTTAAAATTAAATGTGACAATAAAAAGAATGTGTAGCTATGCCACTGAATTGTTATTGAAAAGTTGTTTCTAACATTTTTAAGTACAGTTTTTTACATTAACCTAGATATAATCAAAGCCTAAATATTTGAAGATTGATTCCTAAGTAATGATAGTTAATTTTCAATCCAATCCAATTCTTGTATTTTGATTAAAGCTGGGTGTATTGAATAAAAGCATGACCACTAAAAAATTGGGAGACAGAATACTGATTGATAAATAAAATAAAAATCTAGTGACATAAACAATAAAACTCACTGAATTAAAATGTTGCTATTAAACAATTATCTACCATATTAAATGTGCTTCAGCACTGAAAGATTTATCATGTTTAGTTCATGTTTTATTAAAAGAACCTTTTAAATCTAGTCAAACTTACTTCCTTAAATACATTTTACAATGTACTTTTGTGATGTGCAGCTTCCAATATCTGGCACCTGTATAGACTACACAATGAATCTTCTAAAAGCCACATTTACTTAGGAGTTAAGATCCCAAGGTAGTAAATGTTCATTAGACCCTTAAATGATTGCTTTAAAGCAGCTTTTGTAATGTTGAGAGCATGGTTGCCCCTCCCCTCAGCTGCTCAATATTTATTTTAAATGTATTAAACTGCCTTTGAAATATTCATTGCACGAAAACCCTTTTTATGTTTGCGTGGATTAAATTTACACGTCCAAATTAATGCTATAAATTGCATTTACATAATTCATTTGCCACAAAGCAGCATTTGTTTCCCCATGTATGGCTGTTAATATATGCATTGGAAAAAGCAACACAGAGCCGTATTGTTTTCACATCAATAATTTGGCCTAAACAATTTGTCAACCAATTCTGTGTCGCTCAATTGTTTGGCTACAGAATTTCTTCTTCCCTCTTTCGCCAAACATCAATATCCCTATTTCACAATTAAGCATATACGTGTGTTCTCAGGCAAAAGAAGATCTTGTTTAGAAGGCTAGTGTGATCCTTAGGAAAACATTTTTTTTAAAAAAAATAATGTGTTAGTGTGCTTATTAGAAAAGGCAGCAGGGGACTTATAGAAGGTCAGCCTCTAATAGCTTTCCTTTTGGATGTTAAACATCTTAATGAGGGAGATGGGGGGAGAGGGAGAGGGAGAGAGAGGAGTTGAAATCGGCAAGCAAAATATAACAGTTAAGAGGGATATCCCATTTTATCAGAAAGAAGCAACATAAATTATTGTTATAGTTTAAATTATAGGTGGGTTGCAGGACCTAGTCAATTTTTCTGTGCCCTGAAGGGCATCTGCCTTGTGCCCTCCAACTACAATTGCTGATTGTAGAGCACTTGCAAAAATAGCAAGTCCCAGACCATGTAGGAGATGACCAGGCTGAGCCTGAGAGTGTGGGGTCAAATGCATCACAAGTTTAGAGTCATTACAGCCCCCCATAAGAGACCCAAGCCCAGCCCCTCTTGAAATCAGTTGACTGTTACTTGATGCCAATTGGCCTTGACTGCTAGTGGATAGATTCTTATAGAATAGAATAGAATTTTTTATTGCCCAAGTGTGTTTGGACCCACAAGGAATTTGTCTTGGTGCATATGCTCTCAGTGTACATAAAAGAAAAGATACATTCATCAAGAATCATAAGTTACAACACTTAATGATAGTCATAGGGTACAAATAAGCAATCATGAAACAATATCAATATAAATCGTAAAATACAAGCAACAAAGTTACAGTCATAGAGTCATAAGCGGGAGGAGATGGGTGATGGGAACGATGAGAAGATTAATAGTAGTGCAGATTTAGTAAATGTTTGACAGTATTGAGGGAATTATTTGTTTAGCAAAGTGATGGCATTTGGGAAAAAACTGTGTATAATTGTTCTGGTGTGAAGTGCTCTATACCATCGTTTAGAGGGTAGGAGTTGAAACAGTTTATGTCCAGGATGTGAGGGGTCTGTAAATATTTTCACAGCCCTCTTTTTGACTTGTGCAGTATACAGGTCCTCAATGAAAGGCGGATTGATAGCCATTGTTTTTTCTGCAGTTCTAATTATCCTCTGAAGTCTGTGTCTGTCTTGTTGGGTTGCAGAACCAATGATGAATAGGAAAATGAAATAAACTCGTAGCACTTTTGAACTCTATCCTGGCCCTGATTTTCTGAAGGAAAGAAGTGACAGATGAAAACTTATCAAATAGAGATTCATCCTAGAGTTAAGGAGACATTTCCTGACAATGAGAAAAATTAATCAGTGGAACTGCTTGTCTCCAGATGTTGTGGATGCTCCATCATTGGAGGGTTTTAAGAAGAGATTGAACAGCATTTGTCCAGAATGGTATAGGGTCTCCTGCTTAAGCAGAGTGTTGGACTATAAGCTTCCCCAAGAGTCCCTTCCAATTCTGTTATACTGTTACTGTTACATCACTGCAATGAGCATCAGGAAATGACATAATTTCAATATTTGGGAAAACATACTTAATTTTTGGTGGGGGCGATGACTATTGTGAGCAGGGGTGAAATCCAGCAGGTTCTGACAGGTTCTGGAGAACCAGTAGTGGAAATTTTGAGTAGTTCGGAGAACCAGCAAATACCATTGCTGGTAGGAATGGAGTGGGGTGGGAATGGAGATTTTGCAATATCCTTCCCCCAGGAATGGGGAGGGAATGGGGATTTTGCAGTATCCTTCACCTGCCATGCCCACCAAGCCATGCCCAAAAAAGCCACACCATGCCCACCAAGCCACGCCCAAAGAACCGATAGCAAAAATATTTGGATTTCACCACTGATTGTGAGGGAGTAGTGAGTACAAGGAGTGAGAATTTCTTTGTAGTGTAATATTCTGGGATTCAAAGTTACAACAACACTGAAAAGTCCTATTCTGGGATTTAGAAATCTTAAAAAGGCTTAAGAGTTTTTAAAAATGAGTTATCCCATAAAAATCATGTGTTTCTTCTGAAAAATGCCATTGCTTTCATTTTTATGCACTTTGTGACCAAAGTATAGTTTTGGGGGCTCTGAGAATCAGAAAATTATATATGAGGGGTGAATGACCAGCATTTTCCAGCCATAATTGTGGAGTTCTTTGGGTAGATTGTGTTTCCATATGAAATTGTGACTTCTGCAAAATGCAAATACTTACTCCAGTATTAATCTGATCACTCCAGATGAAAAGGAGTATAAAGAGTCTTGTTGTTTAACAACTAGGAGTCCCATCCCCCCAGTTTAAATTCACCTATGTTTTAATCTTATATGTATGAACAAATCAAAACATGACTGTAAGGTTTCAAGTCCTTTTCAGTCTGCCCATACAAGGGAAGTTTTTAATTCTGCCCCATTGAGTGATTTCACTGATTAGCGTAAGACAAAAGAATCTTAAGAACTCCAAGGTGACACATTTTACTTGGGAATAAACTCAAGTGAACAAAGCAAGACTTATTTCCCAGTAAATGTATTTTGGCTTGAAGGTTAGATATCGGTACCCATTTAAAAAAAATAAAAAAATAAAATGGTCTATTTTGCACTGCAAAAGCCAAAGTCTCTTAGAATCAATTGACCTTTAAAATGCTGTTATGTGCGCATCTGATAAAATTACAGAAAAGGCTTCACTTATGCAGCACTTGGGATGATGCTTAGGTTTAAGAAAAAGATATAACAAAAAATGAGCCTTAATGGCTGCTAGCATCATCTAAACTATACACTTAATGGAACATCTTTTTGACAACTGTTATTTTATCTACTCACATTCTCCTTGCGAGCTGTTCGTGAAATCAGATTTGCATTGATACAGGATAATAAATTGATAGTATCAGTCGCATTTGATGAGAGTTCTCCTTACTCTCTATGTTGGCTACTTTCGATCCCACAGAAATGTTTTCGTTCTTACGGAATGTCCCATAGAACGCCTTGTCCAAGCTTTTAAATACAGATAATTTCTTGACTTACAACAGTTCACTTAGTAAACATTCAAAGTTACAGCAACACTGAAAAAACTTACGATCGTTGTAGCATTCCCATGGTCACATGATCAAAGTTCAGATACTTGGCCACTGATTCATTTATGATGGTTGCAGTGCCCTGGGTTAGCCCTTTTGCGACCTTCTGACAAGGAAAGTCAATGGGGAATCCAGATTCGCTTAACAACCATGTTACTAACTTAAATGCAGTGATTCAGTTAACGATTTGGCAAGAAAGGTTGTAAAATGGAGAAAATTCATTTAACAACTGTCTCATTTAGCAATAGAAATTTTGGGCTTAATTGCACTCGTAAGTCGAGGACTACCTGTAAGTGACACCATGCACAAGGTGAAATTTGAAAGAAACAAAGTTTACCTAAGTGTTTTTCCTTCATCTCAGCTTTACCCGATTCTTCAGGAACATCGCCATCTGTGCTAAAATTTCATTAGAAACCTCCAGAATTCTGGCTGCCTCATCATACCGTTTTGTAATTAATACATTCTTAATCTTGCATTCTAGATTCTGCCAAATCCACAGTTTATTATCTATGTCATTGTTGGCTTTAGGGCCTGCTTAGAGGGAAAAAAACATACAGGGAATCATCCGGCCTTAACACACAAAGAAGACTTGTACAGGAGCAAAGAGCAAGACAGATCTTTGCTTCAAAGCTGCAGCTCTTTCTCATCTGTCGTTGACAAGAAAAACCTGCAATTCTACTCAAGCAGGGGTGATATTCACTTACCTTCCCTACTGGTTTGTAAATGTGCATGCATCACGTCGTCCGTGCATGCGCAAAGCCTTCTGCGCATGCTCAAAGCTTTCTGCGAATACACAGAGGTTTAAAATTGTTGCAAAAAAGCGATGTCATGACATTCACGTGGGTAGGCGGAGCCTCCCGCACCTGCCGCTACCGGTTCGCCCGACCCAGATAGAACTGGCTGAATTTCACCCCTGTACTCAAGTATTAATTAGCAATAACCAACTCAGATATCTGACTTACCACAATATATACAAATAGTCCTCAAGTTACAACCACAATTGAGCCCAAACTTTCTTGTTGTTAAGTAAGACAGTTTTTAAGTGAGCTTTGCCCCATTTTATGACTTTTCTTGCAACAGTTGTTCAGTTAGTAACACAGTTACTAAATGAATCGGGCTTTCCCGTTGACTCTCCTTGTCAGAAGATCGCAAAATGTGATCACATAACCCTGAGACACTGCAACTGTCATAAATACATGGGAGTTGCCAAGCCCCCTAATTTATAATAATAATAACAGAGTTGGCAGGGACCTTGGAGGTCTTCTAGTCCAACCCCCTACCCAGGCAGGAAACCCTACACCATTTCAGACAAATGGTTATCCAACATTTTCTTTAAAATTTCCAGTGTTGGAGCATTCACAACTTCTGCAGGCAAGTTGTTCCACTGATTAATTGTTCTAACTGTCAGGAAATTTCTCCTTAGTTCTAAGTTGCATCTCTCCTTGATTAGTTTCAACCCATTGCTTCTTGTTCTACCCTCAGGTGCTTTGGAGAATAGTTGGAAAGGCACAGGTCTTATTTTTTTGGGGGGGGATTTCATCCACTGATTCACCTCTCTTGTGAGTGTTGCCCCTGGCTTCTTTTTCATTATCAGAGGCCTTCAGGAACTACTCTGTCCAGCAAGGCTAAGCAATGCTTTACTGAAGGTCTCTGTAGCTGATAACAGAGCTCCAGATTGATCTGGACTCTGTTATAGGCTAGAGATGCCTTCAGAAAACCCTTGCCGGCTGCAGAGAAAATGGGCCAAGGTATGTGATGCCTGGCTGCAGCTATCCGAAGGTAAGTAGTAGGACAGCTCCACCCACCCCCACATCCTCACCCAAGCTTATTTTTTACCTGTGTGCTCCAGAGTGGGTGGAGTCTTAATTAGGGCTTATTTTTGGGTGTAGGGCTTATATTGGGTGCACATCAGAGGTGGGTATCAGCAGGTTCTGACCAGTTCTGGAGAACTGGTAACGGAAATTTGAGTAGTTCGGAGAACCAGTAGTAAAAATTCTGACTGGCCTCACCCCCATCTATTCTCTGCGTCCCAAGTCCCAGCTGATCGGAGGAAATGGGATTTTGCAGTAACCTTCCCCTGGATTGGGGTGGGAATGGAGATTTTACAGTATCCTTCCCCTGCCACACGGACCAAGCCATGTCACACCCACCAAGCCACACCCACAGAACCAGTAGTAAAAATTTTTGAAACCCACCACTGGCGTACATGTAAAAATCAAGCTAAGACTTACTTTCTGAGTAGGTCATATTTTTGGGAAAACACGGTAGATAAGTAATCACACTACAGACAGGAAGAACCTATATATGCATAGAAATCAGACCTCTTGCAGGATTTAAGTTCTAGCCATTTTCTTCCATTTTTAAAAAAAGTCAATAGAAATTTGGCTGTTTACTCACCATCCTTGAACCTCCTGAGAGCAACCTCAGTGTTTAACATCGTTGTTCTGCCTAGCTTAGAAATTGGGGGTTCACATGTTATCAACTTCATGCCTTACAGGCAATTTTTCTCCTTGGGCTTCATTGCCTAAAGCTGATATTTGGGAGCTTGTATGCTGCTTGCAGCTTTCCCATCCTAAAATTGCATTACTGAGATTTGGTAGCAGAAAGGCCAATTTCACTGATGCTTTTTTGCTCTCCAAAATCAAAGGTGGACTGACAGATAATATTGTTGTTTGGATGCTTATTTGTCCTGTACTCTTATATGTTTTTAGCCATCCAGCAGTAAGATTGGTAGAAACATATTGCATAGATAAATAAATGAACAAAACACGGAGTATTCGTTTAGAGCTAAAATGGAATTCATATGCAAAGCCCGTGTATCTTATTTTTTTGCAACATATATGCTGTCAGTGTAACAGAAGTTCATTTTAAATATTAAACTGTGCATTTTATATCACACAAACAAGGATCAGTATAAGCAACTGGAATGGATTGATTACTTTCAATCCCTAGGAAAAATATATATTATTCAGACATTTAATGAACATATCACCCTATGTTTTATTTTCTAGGACATAGATAAAAGTCAGATTTATAATATTAATGAAATTTAAGCCTCAGTCGAGTCACAACAATAAAAGGTCATTAAGTTTTAGAAATTAATTCTCATGTGGGCATTCTCCAAATGATTCTAAAACAAACAAGACTTCAGTGCAAAATATATCCAATGTTATTTTTTCCATTTTTAGGTTGATGTTTGTTTGCTCTTTGGAATCCACAAAACCCAGCCCATCCGGGTTCGGTCTGTTCCTGCTGAGGTAGAAACTTTTAAAGATTGATTTGAGTATCAAATGCTTTCCATTTGATTTTGTTTCAAAATATGCAGGAATGCAAGCACAATATTTTTTTTTAAGTTCATCTTCGGCAGAAACCATTTTTTAAAAAAAAGTCGATACGCAGTACAATGACTGAGGCTGCTTTGTTTTCAGGCTTCAAGTCATTCTGCTTTTATATTTTTTTAACTCCCTTGGACGATGCGATGCGTGTTTCATCCAACGATGCAGGTAGTTTTAAATTACAGCTGGATTTATACTTGTTAAAGATGTAAAGCCCAATTACTATCTGCAAATCTAATAGTTCAGTTCTGGTTGCAACCAGAAACCACCTCAGGATCTTGAACATTCGTGTCCTCTCCTCTCCTATTCCATTTTAGGCACTAACGAAGGGCTCGAGCAGTAGTACTTTCCCCCTTGTTTTGCTGTCTATGTTAACCCGCCGAGTGAAGAGTTCAAAGATTCACACATTATTTTCTTCCTTTTTAAGAAATATTTTGTTAGAATGTTACAGTACAATGAAGTGAAAAAGAATGAAAAGAAAAATAAGAAAAATGTAAGAATTAGAAAAAAGAAAAGAAGTAAAGAAAAGAAAGAAAAAATTGAAGTTTGATTCAGCTCTTCTTTCTATTAAATAATTTCCATCTTACTTTTTCTCCTTCTTCTTTAACCCTAATCTCCAATCCATAAATAATCAGTTTTTATCTTTTCTTGTTTCAGCAAAAAGTCCATATAAGGCTTCCAGTCTTTATAATTGTTCTTCTCTGACTAAACTAGTTAACTTTGCCATTTCTTCAAGCTGTGTCAATTTTTTAATCCAACTCTCTACTGTGGGTATTTTGTTATTCTTCTATCTTTATGCTTACAGTAATCTTGCCACAGTTACAATATACAATAATGGTTTCTCATATTTATTTTTGAATTCAACATTTATAAAGCCACATACAAATTATTCTGGTTTCATTGTAATATTAATCTGCAATATCTTTTGCATCATCATATAAATTTGCACCCAAAATTCTTTTGTTTTTTTTCACAAATCCACCATGCATGGTTAAAAAGTCAACACGAGAGCAGGCCTTTATACATTTTAGACAATTTAGCTGGAATTGTATATCATGGCTACATCATTTTATAAATGTTTTGTCTTAAATTATTACAGTGTAAATTAAATTTCTCAGATTTTTTCCTCTATAGCAATATTTATATTATAACCAAAGTCTGAAGCCCTTTTTACCATACAGTCTTTAATCTGTTCATCCTCTGTTTTAAAATTTAGCAACAATTTGTACATTTTGTATAAAAGTCATTTGTGTATAAGTCTATGTAAATTTCTGTTTCCTACCTCTTGATTCTGATTGTCCTTTTGTCCAAATTAAACTTTACTTTCATTTACTTAAAAGAAAACTATTGAAAAGAATGTCCTTTTGTCACTAATTATTCTCTTCATCTTCCTTTCTTTATCTTGTACTAATAAGCCCCCATATGTTAACCACTATTTTATAGCTGCTCTTTTGATTCTATAAAAACCTTCTTGTCAATAAAGATACCTTTGGACAAAGTCTGGGATTATATTTATTCCATATTTTAACATGTTTCTCAGGTAATTATTCTTAAAAATCTACATTGACTTTCACTTTGTCATAAAAGGTTTGCACATTTTTTTCTGATCGTGAATTAGCCTAATTTTATTGCCTCAAAGAATTTCAGAAAAAATACAGGCTCTTTAAATTTGGAACTATTTAGAAATATCTCAGTCAGGCAAATATGACCGACAGGGAAAAAAAACAAACCAATTCATGGCTATTAATGTATTTGGCTCTTACTGTTTCTTCTTTTCGAGATAATCAAATCAAACTGTCCTGTGTGTAGAAGATGAATAAATAAATGTGTATTATTACTAATTCTTTGAATTGCCTGTTGCAGCTGCCCAGTATGTTCTTGTGAAAGCTTCCTGTGGGATGTATCAATTTGAAGAGCACAACTAAAAATGTTTACAATAATAAACAAAGTACTCTATGTGGTCAATTTAACTATTTAATTAAAACAAGTTCTTGCTCTGAAAAACCTGTTATTCGCTTCTTATTTTTGAATGGTCCAAACAAACTCATTTGATGAGCTTTACTGAGTCCCTGTATGAGGTAAAACTGGGGAATTATTATAATTCCTTTAATCTTTAGAGAATATATATATATATATATTCTCTAAAGATTAAAGGAATTATAATAATTCCCCAGTTTTACCTCATACAGGGAATATATATAAAACCAGGATATGGTCCTTGAGATATTGCAAATGGAACTGGCACTTAATTCCTGACTGAGAAAAAGCACAAATGGGAATGGAAATAATAGAACATTATTCTAAATTAGAATGAGGCGTATTTATATAAACATTATTTATTAGAGTTTATTAGTAGTTATTTTATATTCATTTCTTATAAGTTGTTTTGTTTTATAATCTTAGGAATAAAGTCATAATAATAAGTTAGTCACTTGCATTCGCTCACAGTTGACCATGGTATTGTTGTAGTTCTGGGGGAACTGCCTGGGATGAAGACTAGTCCCAGATATCTGAGAATGGTTTGAACCTGTTGGGCCTAAGGAAGTGGATAGGGTCCTGAGGACTGCTAGCTCATTCTTCTCTTTAGAACCATCTGGTTTGCTAAGAAAAACCCAGGATTGGCATTTGAGTCGACTCTAGGTCTGGTGAATTCTTTGAGGCACAAGGTTGTTCCTTTACCTTTTAAGGAAGATTTGATCTGCTTGCTACCCAAAAAGCAGGGGTGAAATTCAACCAGTTCTGACAGGTTCTGGAGAACCAGTAGCGGTAATTTTAAGTAGTTCAGAGAACCGGCTGATACCACTTCTGGCTGACCCCAGGGGGGGTGGGAATGGAGATTTTGCAATATCCTTCCCCCAGGAGTGGGATGGGAATGGAGATTTTGCAGTATCCTTCCCCTGCCATACCCACCAAGCCATGCCCACCAAGCCACACCATGCCCACCAAGCCATGCCCACAGAACCGATAGTAAAAAAATTTGAATTTCACCACTGCCAAGAAGCCATTCCTGGACCTCACAATACTGGATCATTTTAATCCAGTATACAATTTCCACTTTTTGGAGAAGGTGATTAAGAAATTGATTGTGCAGCAGCTTCACAAGGCCTTGGATTTATTAAATTTATATACTACCCATCTTCCTGATAAGATGACTGAAGTGTTTTTATACATTCCATATAATTTCTCTGGCGTCCTGTACCAAATACACATAATTTTAAAAAAATGAACAAGGAAAGGACGAGATCACTGACAAGTGCTCTGGACAGCTGTTCCTCAGAGATAGTGGTCTCTGACAGGTTTAACGCTCTGAAAGATTTAACGCTCTGAAAGATGAGGGAATAGCCATCTTGCTCAAATTATGGTCAGTGCCTTTAAAAGGACACATTAGGTTTCATATTTCCTTAATCACATTCAGAAATTACTCAACTGTTTTTCACCTATTAGGAACCTTTAGATGAACAAATTTACTAGCATTAGGTGAGTTTCCTTCAATCTGTAATAAAAGTTTTAATTATAATTTTAAGAACTTAAAAAACTTTTTTTAATAACAGAAAAAAGGTGATTAAAACTTCAATTTTAGAAAGCTACAACCAGATTAAGGCTTCAGATATATATAAAATAAGATTTTGGAATTATTTATAAAGAATCTTTGTGGGAAATTCTTATTTTATTTTTTTAACCATTTTTATTTTATTCAAAATAATAAATTATTTATTTTGATAAAAAAGAAAAAGACTTTAAAAATTGGACACTAGGGGTTTATTTCTTCAGTGTTAACACTTATATATTGTTATCTCTGATAATCTTTAAGTGACTTTTGGTGACATCAAGACTGAAATAATGATGCTTTATGGATTTGTTTATAGATAAGTAAGAGAAGGTGATAAATTTCTAAAATTGTTCAAACTCATGATAAATGAGAATTCATTTCTTTATATTTCTTTTCTTTTCCTTTATTATATTTTTATTTCTTTTCACTTTCTCTTTTTGGTTTTTGGTTTTATTTTCTGCACCTTTTTTCTTTTCTTTTTTTAAAGATTGTATTATGTTTATTTTTACTATAGAAAAAGAGAAAAGGAGAATAACTTGATAAATTATTGGCTTTTCATTTTCTGTAGATTAATACTTGCTGCTCAGTTGTTTGCAATTGGGAGCACCATTCAAATCAAATAATTAATGGACAGATAAACAAATAAAATATTCCTCAGGAACAATTATAGTCATTACAATTTAATTTTTATTTTTTAATATTGAAAATTGTAATCTATACATGTGGCTATTCCTAGTAAACAGAAAAATGCTTTTTAATAATAATAATAATAATAATAATAATAATAATAATAATAATAATAATAATAATAATAATAATAATAATAATATAATTTTTATACCGCCCTTCTCCCGAAGGACTCAGGGCGGTTAACAGTCAGATAAAATAACAATCAAATACAATACAATAAAACCAGAATTAAAAAACTTATTCAATTTAGCCAATAATTTAAATATAAAATACATAACATCGTAAAACCCCATTAAAAATCCTATTAAAACCCATTTTATGCCAGTCCTGCGCGGAAGAATAAATACGTCTTCAGCTCGCGGCGAAAGGTCCGGAGGTCAGGAAGTTGACGGAGTCCTGGAAGAAGCTCATTCCTTTAAATGGTAACAATTATTCCAGAAATGTTAAATGCAGAACAATTTGACTGTCCCTTAACTTTACAAGAAATATATGATACTATTGATATCATGAACTATGGAAAGACTCTTGGACCTGCTGAAGTAACTATAGAATGGAATAAATTTTTAAAGATGGAAATAATTCCTATACCATTGGGGATTTTTTCAGGTGTCTTATGAAAAACAAGCCCTGCTACCTTCATACGATGAAGCTTGTATCACTTTAATTTTGAAGGCTGGAAGGGATCCTACCAAGTTATCATGCATTATCTCTGTTACAGAGATAAAAATATACTATACAGGGATATAGTCACAATCTTACAGTGTTGATAGTAATATTTTAATAGTTACGTTGTTAAGATGATGATCAAGGTGTTGCAATAACAGATCCAGCACAATCTTGGTCCACATTGGTGCATCATTTTCAGATAATAGATTCATCTCTATTTTTTTAAAAATTTAAATTTTTCTGGAGAAAACTTTTGATGTGGTTCAAATTAAGTTTTTGTTCAAGTGTTCCAAAAGTTTGGATTTCTTATAGATTTCATTTAATGGGTTATCATTTACAGGTAGTCCTTGACATGATAATTCATTTAATGACCATTGGAAGTTACAACAGCACTGAAATAAGTGACTGATGACCATTTTTCACACTTAAACAGCATCCTCATGGTTACATGATCAACATTCAGACGCTTGACAACTGACTCATATTTATGACGGTAGCAATGTCCCGGGGTCATGTGATCACCTTTTGTGACCTGACAAGCAAAAGTTAACAGGGAAGCCAGATTCACTTAACAACCGTGTTACGAACTTAACAACTTCAGCGATTCTCTTAACAACTGTGGCAAGAAAAGTCATAAAATGAAGCAAAACTCCCTTAACAATTGTGTCACTGAGCAACAGAAATTTGGGACTCAATTGTGTTCATAAGTCAAGGACTACTTGTATTATCTTAATGCTTCTGTACATGTAATCACAAATGGGATTATTTCACTAGCAATTAAAATGCAATGAAGACATCTAGACCAATTCTTGAATACAGCTCTCCTGTCTAGAACCCATACCACATTTCAGACATCAATACAATTGAACGTGTCCAGAAATATTTTACAAGAAGAGTTCTCCACTCCTCTGAATACAACAAAATACCTTATGCCACCAGACTTGAAATCTTGGGTTTAGAAAACTTAGAACTCCGTCGCCTTCGACAGGACCTGTGTTTAACTCATAGAATCATCTATTGCAATGTCCTTACTGTTAAAGACTACTTCAGCTTCAATCACAACAATACAAGAGCAAACAATAGATTTAAATGTAATGTTAACCGCTTCAATCTTGATTGCGGAAAATATGACTTCTGTAACAGAGTTGTTAATGCTTGGAATACACTACCTGACTCTGTGGTCTCTTCTCAAAATCCCCAAAGCTTTAACCAAAAACTCTCTACTATTGACCTCACCCCATTCCTAAGAGGTCCGTAAGGGGCGTGCATAAGAGCACAAATGTGCCTACCGTTCCTGTCCTATTGTTTTCTTTCATTATATCCAATTGATATAGTTGTTGCATGCTTATGCTTATATATTATATAGTTACTTTCATGCTTATGCTTATATATACTGTTGTGACAAAATAAATAAATAAATAAAAATAAAATAAATAAAGTTTCAGTACTAGGATTTTGTAAATAGGCATCCTGAGGACTAGCCACTGTTTGCTTAGGTAGTATGCAGCTTGAGGCTGTCATTTCCCATAGGAAGTTGACTGCAGTAAGAGATTAGTAGAACTTTTCAATTAATGGAACCTTTTAATGCTCCATTTACTAAAAGAGTAGACCCTTTTGGCAAATGATCAGTTTTTCATCCTGTTAGCATTTCTCAATATTTTAATTTGATAAAATTGGTCTAATATTTTCAAGTGAACGGTAATGATTCAGTTAGTTTTTTCTAGGTATCTCTTATGTTTACAGTTCCTACTTGGTATCCTTTTAAGAATATAGGTTTTCTTATTAACGGTACTTTAATTATAATTTGAACAAAGCAGTTAAAAGGCAAACGGCAGTAGATGCCGTTAATTATAAGTCAATTAAGTTCTTAAAAACATATTTCTGAAACATTGAAAAATTAAGAAATGAATCTCAAGTTCCTCCAAATATTTTTTTGCAGGTGATTCAATTTAAGCATTTGTATTTGGGTAAAATAAAACATACTATTTTGTTAAAATTCTTTAAAAAAGGAAATTCAAAATATTAGTTCAGATATTATTTCTGTTTCTGAAAGTCTGCATCATGGGAAATACTTGAGGAATTCTCCTAATCCCTCAGAAAGTAACTCCTAACACAGTAATTCTTTTTTACATAAAGTGAAAAGAAGCTGATGAAACCAGTACTAGTTAGTCACATAACTTCTGCAATAATGCATTTACATGTTCCAACCCGGTCAACCAGTGGAAGATTGCTTTAAAGCGTATGAAACTCTATGGCATTAAAATTAGAATAACTCAAAATTTTGTTTCAAATATATTGGACACCTTAGGGAATGTTTAATAAGAGATGATTGCAATTGGCATGCTGATGAGAATGGAACTTAGAAGCTGAAACATTCGCTCATTTTGGGTAAGATATATTATTGTCACATTCTGGATTGAAATAAATAGTCTTGTTTTTTGTGGCTGTATTGTATAGAATTTGGAATCCAGAATTGAGGACTTTATCATAAAACATATTACAAAGGAAGGAGAAATCTCTCCTAACAAGTTGTATTGTTTTCAACTTTTCCCATTTTTTTCCTCACAAAGAAACAAGGAAAAAAGGCTTCTGAGTGATATGGTTAATTTGTCCAAGTTCCAGTATCAATCTTGAACACTGCAGCATATACAGTATAGCAAAGCTGGTTTCTTCTTAGAAATAAATGTACATGTGTTGATTAATCTTGGATAGAAAGTTTCTTTTAAAATGTTTAGGTTGCATGCTGGATTCAACAATACATAAACCAAATTTTATAGGCCACGTTTAGGGAGCAAGAATGTGATTTTTTTTGGAAGATCTTCTCTGATGAAACTCTGCCATCTAGTGTCTCTTTTTCAAGAATTAGAAAAGAAGAAACAGTGCTGTGCTTTATTTTACCCGAATAGAAACCAAGTTTCTTTTCTTTTTTTTCATAAAAAAGTTTTAAGAAACCAAGTTTCTTAAAACTCATCATTGTGCTTCATCAGCCTAATATTTAGCAACTCCGGATTTGCAGCAAGAATGCTGTAGGATTTCTTTTATCTCGCTCAAAAGAACAAGGCAATGCAGCAGATGAAGGGTGGGAGGTAAGGGAACAGACACACATTTCCAAATCAGGTCTCTATGTTACAAAATTCAGCCTGGATTTCCCCTCTCTGATATCATTACTACCCTGACTATCATATTTACAACTTTATAGTTGACAGAAACCAGTTTCCATCTCATAACATTAAGAAAAGTAGCTATGGATTCTTTGGGCAGAGGCATTGGACAAGGATAATAGAGGGATAGAATCAGAGAGATAGAATCAAGATCATTTTATAATGCCTGGTAAGACCACACTTGGAATACTGCATTCAGTTTTGGTCGCCACGATGTATAAAAGATGCTGAGACTCTAGAAAGAGTGCAGAGAAGAGCAACAAAGATGATTAGGGGACTGGAGGCGAAAACATAAGAAGAACGGTTGCAGGAACTGGGTATGTTTAGTTTAATAAAAAGAAGGACTAGGGGAGACATGATAGCTGTGTTCCAATATCTCAGGGGTTGCCACAAAGAAGAGGGAGTCACGCTGTTCTCCAAAGCACCTGAGGGCAGGACAAGAAGCAATGTGTGGAAAATAATCAAGGACAGAAGCAACCTAGAACTAACGAGAAATTTCCTAACGGTTAGAACAATTTATCAGTGGAACAACTTGCCTGCAGAAGTTGTGAATACTCCAAGTTTTTAAGAAGATGTTGGATAACCATTTGTCTGAAGTGGTGTAGGGTTTCCCGCCTAAGCAGGGGGTTGGACTAGAAGACTTCCAAGGTCCCTTCCAACTCTGTTATTTATTCTATAATTGAGTACTTTTTAAAGGATTAGGATGGTAAAACAGCCAGCTGTTAGCCAAAATCACGTGTTCTCCCATGATTAGCAGCAACCTTTTAAAACAACTAATATAATGCAATATTTTCCTCACTTAAAATATGGACCTCACAAATGATCTTTTAGAGCCGTTTTTTTTCTTCCAAATTATCTCACTGTAAATTTGTTAATATCAAAAAACAAAAAGCTACTCAGATTGTTGTAACTAGCAGGAGTGGGTTCTACTTACCGGTTTGCAACGGTAGTAAAGGTAACAAATGTCATTTGTTCTTTGTTCATAGTCAGTCGCCATAAAATAATTGGTAAGATTTTTGGTTTTGTATTTACTAATGTAAATACTGTTACTGTTACAGTACAAATACTTAACATGCTAAATACATGCATGTATTTATCATGCATAGAATTATATGCATTTTTGTTGATATAATGAATTATTTTGTTGTGAGGAAGTTCACAAGAATTATTGGTAATTCTTTTATTGGTCAGAAAATGCTTTTAAGGTCCAGGTTAATATTGCTCAGATCTTTCCAAAACCAGTGAGAAATTAAAAACCGTCATGTAGCTGTACTTGAAAGTTGAGCATTAATTAAAACTAGTTCATTCCCCACATAAACTGTGTTATTTTCTTAGTATACATTACTAAGGTAGCATTTCATCTATGCTATTATATAGCAGCTCTGGATAGAAAAACATTATTTCAAAAATCTGGCTGATAAAATGTTTTGCTGGTTGGGAAATTTCCCTTCACCTCTATAAAAATACAATTTCTAAATACAATTCAGTTCAAGGCTCACTCCTTTATTAGGTTGGAAAAAGGCAAATTCCATGTTAGGAAACTTCAGGAAAATTAAACAAATGAATTTGCAATAAGTTAAAGGAAATCTAAAGTGCGTCCATTTCTGCAATCATGTGTGCAATTCTGGTCATTACATTTAACTGCAATAACACAACAACAAAACCCAGCCACAGCCCCACCCCCATCCCAATGGAAGTATGAGGTAAGGAAGCAGCTCAAGACTGTACTGACTTGATTCTCTTTAGAGTATAAAAGGGGAAGGGGGAAGAAAAAGAAAATTTGCCAGGCTTTCATGATTCTTTTATTATACTCTATAGCAGCAGTTCTTGTGAGGTTTCTTTCTTGACCTGGCCTGCCTTGAAGAGCTGACATGTGCTAAATTCACATTTATCAAGATTAGACCACCTTTCCATCTAGATGTTTTCTAGATGTACTGAACTACTTCCACAATGCAGCATAGATTTTAAAATTACTAGAACTGAAGTCTATCACACCTGGAGAGTACTGCACTGAGATTAGACAAATATCAGAATGACAAGAATATAAATAGTTGTTATATATCTCCAGGACCAGAAACAACATGTCACTAGCTGTGGAACAGCAAATTTTATTGCCATGTTCTTATGATTATCCGGGTAAAAAACATATATGTTCTGATCTCATAAGACCATCCCCCTCTCTTTCTCACACACACACAACCACAAGCACACACACACACACAAACTCATATACAGTATGTTTTTGTGGCAGAACTAAACTACATGAATTTAAACTTGCATTTTAAAAAGTCACAATACTTCTATTAGATATTTTTTCAAAGAATGAGATCAGCAGTTTTATATGATCAGAAAGAACTATGCATGTAGAAAAGAGTTTATTCATTTTATTAAAAATTAAATGTTATCATTAGACTATATACACATTTCAGAATGATATATTTTATCAACATGTTTTCCATGTTGCAGAAATAATGTACAAAATGCCCTTGGAAAATATTTTGAAAGTAAAAAAAAAAAGACTGCTTAAATATTATTAAGATAAATCATTTATCATTTTTTTAAAACACAGAAATTTGACAAAGCTCTACTGCAACACAAAATAATTTAAAAAACCAAACTTTTATTTAAAAAAACATTTTCCTTTTTTCCTCTTTTCCTTTCTATTAATAATTATTTTCTTTTTGTCTTTGTTCATTAAAAAGAGGAAAATAAAAGTTCAAAGTTATTTATTGATGCGTGGCAATTTCCATGTATTTATTCATGAAATAACAGGATAGATACTATGATCTATCAAAATCTCCATTGCAATGTTTTTTCAAATTCAACAATTGAAATTATGTGGACTTCAGCTCCCAGAATTCCCCAGCCAACATGCATGCTGGCTCTAGAATCCTGGGAGTTCAAGTCTTCACAATTTAAAGTACTTCTTTGAATGAGGGGATTGTCTTTTTACCTCTTAAATAGGCCTTGGTTTACCCTCTCTTCAAGAAGCCCTTATTAGATCCCTCCATCCTGGACAACTTTCATTCAATATTTAACCTCCCCTTCTGAGGGAAGATGGTTGAGAAGGTGATTAGATTGAAGTTTCAGTGAACCATGGATGAAATTGATTATTTGGATTCTTTTCAGTCAGGATTCAGATTTGGTGATGGGGTGGTAATGGCATTGGTTGTACTTCTGGATGATCTTTAGCTGGCATGATGGAGGTTGTGCATCTATCCTTGCTTTTTTGTAAGATTGGCAGCAATACAAATGGATAAATATATAAAAATAATTGAAACAGAGCATATTTATTTAATTATTTGGCATTATACCTGTTAATATTACACCCGCAGCTCATTAAGAATTTGGTAGAACAAATTCTAATAGTGAAAACTGTATTTTCTTTTATAGATCATATAATAGTACTTAAATTGATTTTTTTTTTAATATTCTAGCAACAAAAGTGCCTATGTGCCTATACATTCCATTAATTTATACCCATGACCCTGCACTGTAAAAATAGAACCTTTTCTACATATTTTTGGATAGTGGGGATGATGGGAAGCTGATTTTCAAGTGGAACTGGTTTTCCTTGATTAATATCTGAATAAAAATATTCCCAGCTTATAAAAATTATATACCGTATATACTCGAATATAAGCCGATCCGAGTATAAGCCGAGGTCCCCAATTTTACCCCAAAAACTGGGGTAAACTGGGGACTCGAGTATAAGCCGAGGGTGGGAAACTTAATTTTACGTAGCTTCTTTTCAAAAAACACCATGCTACTGACCAGAGCATATAAAACATTTGTTAGGCCAATTCTTGATTACTGCTCTCCTGTCTGGAACCCTTACCATATATCTGACATCAACACAGTTGAGCGTGTCCAAAGGTATTTTACGAGAAGAATTCTCCATTCCTCTGAAACTAATAAAATACCTTATTCCACCAGACTTGATATCTTGGGTCTAGAAAACTTGGAACTTCGTCGCCTTCGACTGGATCTGGGTTTAGCATATAAAATCATCCGTTGTAATGTCCTTCCTGTCAATGACTTTTTTAGTTTCAATAACAATATCACAAGAGCTACAAACAGATTCAAACTCAATGTCAACCGTTCCAGTTTAGATTGCAGAAAACACGATTTCTGTAACAGAATTGTATATACTTGGAATGCATTACCTGACTCTGTGGTTTCTTCTCATAACCCCAAAGGTTTCACTCAAAACTGTCCACGGTTGACCTCACCACTTTCCTAAGAGGACTCTAAAGGCGTGCATAAGAGCACAAACGTGCCTACCGCTCCTGTCCTACTGTTTCTTTCCTATGTATATACACGCTTTTAGTACCTCATTTCTCCTCATATATACGCTCATATATTTATAACCTTTATGTAACGCTTGTATATATTGTTATGACAAATAAAATAAAATAAAATAAAATAAAATAAATGAGGCACCTACCGGTTGAGGAAACCCTCCTCCTCAGCTGAGAAGGCTGGCGGCCCCCGCCCGCCCTCTCACTGCACCGCAGGGCTTCCCGCGCCGTCCGGTAAAATGTGAAAAAGGAAAAAAAACTGAGTATAAGTCAGATAGACCCGAGTATAAGCGAGGACGTTTTCAGCACAAAACGTGCTGAAAACTCGGCTTATACTGAGTATATACGGTATATATTCCCAGCTAGGGAGACGACTTCCGGTATCCAGCGGCAACGGACGTCTGGAAGGTTTCTCCTGCCTCCAGCGCCCGAATCCGGCCGCCGCCGAGGCCCTCAGGGGCCAGGTGTTCCGAAAAGGACACCTGCCGCACGGACGGCTCGCCAGGGGTCTCCCAGCCGATATACAGGACTGTGGGGACCGATGCTGGCGCGTCCTAGGCTCGGCGGGTTCGAGGCCACAGGCCGCGGCCATTATTTTGGTCGTCGCTTGCCGCTGTGCCCGTGATACCGGGCATTGGATTTATAACTGCAGCAGCCTGGTGGTGAACAGGGCACGGAGAAGAATTGAGGAGGAGAAGGAAGGAATATCGGTAAACGTGAGTGGAGTGCTCCGAGTGCGGGGGGTTTTCTCCCCTGCGGTTGGAAGGAGCACGAGTTATTCTGGAGAGAGGAGAACTTAAAATAAGAAGATTACCGGTTTTGTGGAGCTCTGGAGAGAAGAGGTGATGGAGAAATTTAGGAGGGAAGGTTTGAGGCCCGCCCTCCTTCTGGGGAACAGTGGTGGCGCCCAGCTCCGCCTCACTATGAGAATTTTGATGACATCACTTCCCTTCGGCTTCCTGGTTGACTAACTGTACTCTGGACTCGTTGCTCCTGTGAGTGCCCCCTGGTGGATCCGGAGGAAATTACAAGGATACTGTGCTTGCCTGAGGATTTTGAATACTTTTTTTTTCAAATGGCAAAAGGTCAGAGACCAACTGCTGGAGAGATGGAGAGAATTCTGGAAAAGTTATCCAATATGGATAAGAAATTGGATGATTTGCAAAGAGGCCAAACGGAAATAAGAGCAGAAATTGTGACTATCCAAAAGGATTTAAAGGATACTCAACAAGTCTCAGCAGAAAACAAGCAGAAAGTGGAAGGTCTGGAGGGTGATGTGGGCAGTGCAGAAAAGAGAGGAGACGACAGGCAATGCTGTGCTTGGACTACAGATGGATAAAATGTCTTATTTCCTTAGGTTTCAAAATTTGGAAGAAGTGGACCAAGAAGACTTGAGAGATGTTGTGACTAAATTGTTGGGAGAATTTCTTGGGAGAGGTGTTGATTTCATGAATTGGGATGTGGATCGAGTTTATAGAGTTAATTCAATATGCACGCACGCATGCAGTTCCCAGAGAGGTTCATGTCAAATTTGTGAGAAGAGAGACGAGATGAAATTCTTAGAAAACATAGGAGTGGGGCACTGATTTACAGGGGCAGGGAGATAGCCATTCTGAGGCAGATTCCCAGACAGGTGCGTGAAAAAGAAAGAAATATTATTTTTTGTCAAGCAAATTGTACCAGAAGGGAGTGGGCTTCAGATGGCTGATGCCAGAGGGATTGATGATTTTCCGGGAGGGCATTACGAAAAAAATCAGTACAATTGTGGAGGCTACGGCCTATGTGGAGGAACACAACGCCTTCGTGGAATCAGATGACCCAGGAATTGAAGAAGGGGAGGTTATAGATCATGGGGCTGAAGCGGCTGCCGCTGTTGCGGCCCTGGAGTTGGGTCAGGCTGAACCCAGAGTTCTGAGATCCAAAACTAGGAAGTGATAAAGATATTTGGGATTGTGTTGGTTTTCCTTATTCTCTTTTGTAGGATATTCTGATTATTCTTGACTCTTCTTTATTACGTATTTAAAATTTGCAAACTTAGCTACTTCGTGTCACCTGCTTGCCTTATGGCTGTTGTATGTGTTAAAAAATTTGAGTAAAATTCTTATTTTAGATAAGAAAAATGAAAATTTACCATACCTGATATGTATTTGTATAAACCTTTTTTGACTAATAAAAACTTTTTGAATAAAAAAAAAAAAAAAAAAAAAAATATTCCCAGCTTATAAAAATTATATACCGTATATACTCGAATATAAGCCGATCCGAGTATAAGCCGAGGTCCCCAATTTTACCCCAAAAACTGGGGTAAACTGGGGACTCGAGTATAAGCCGAGGGTGGGAAACTTAATTTTACGTAGCTTCTTTTCAAAAAACACCATGCTACTGACCAGAGCATATAAAACATTTGTTAGGCCAATTCTTGATTACTGCTCTCCTGTCTGGAACCCTTACCATATATCTGACATCAACACAGTTGAGCGTGTCCAAAGGTATTTTACGAGAAGAATTCTCCATTCCTCTGAAACTAATAAAATACCTTATTCCACCAGACTTGATATCTTGGGTCTAGAAAACTTGGAACTTCGTCGCCTTCGACTGGATCTGGGTTTAGCATATAAAATCATCCGTTGTAATGTCCTTCCTGTCAATGACTTTTTAGTTTCAATAACAATATCACAAGAGCTACAAACAGATTCAAACTCAATGTCAACTGCTCCAGTTTAGATTGCAGAAAACACGATTTCTGTAACAGAATTGTATATACTTGGAATGCATTACCTGACTCTGTGGTTTCTTCTCATAACCCCAAAGGTTTCACTCAAAAACTGTCCACGGTTGACCTCACCACTTTCCTAAGAGGACTCTAAAGGGGCGTGCATAAGAGCACAAACGTGCCTACCGTTCCTGTCCTACTGTTTCTTTCCCTATGTATATACACGTTTTTAGTACCTCATTTCTCCTCATATATACGTTCATATATTTATAACCTTTTATGTAACGCTTGTATATATTGTTATGACAAATAAATAAATAAATAAATAAATACATGAGGCACCTACCGGTTGCCGAAACCCTCCCTCCCTCAGCTCAGAAGGCTCGCGGCTCGCCCCCCCCCCCCTCTCACTGCACCGGCAGGGCTTCCACCGTCCGTAAAATGTGAAAAAAAGGAAAAAAAAAACTCGAGTATAAGCCGTATAGACCCGAGTATAAGCCGAGGGGACGTTTTTCAGCACAAAAAACGTGCTGAAAAACTCGGCTTATACTCGAGTATATACGGTATATATTTTACATCAAGTGATGTACAGTATGTAACCGTTAAAGTAAATAACAATTCAGTTCTGGGAAAGAAGAAGGGGTAGGAAAGAAAATCAAGATAGCCCTGCTTTGATTTTGTTTGGCACAAGAGGGCCTAGAGGGAAACTCTGGCAAGATTTTAAAAATCTGTTATTACACTCTATAACACCAAAGTGGAGTTCCGTTAGTTTTTTGAGTTGCCTGTGTTTTTACTTGGATTTGGAAATAAGGTCCATATGGAGAAAAGAAGCAGCTTAATTCTGAGCAGACATACTTAAGATCACATTAAAATAACAATCTTATCTCAGTAGAACAAAACAGGGTCTCTAAACAGATGATATGTATCTAAACAGAAACTGAAAGGTGTAAATTAAGCAAATTTAGAGTCATTTTAAATAATTATTGAATATTTCTCTGATGGGTTCAAATTGAATTAATGTGACTGAATGTGTCTCCATCTTATCCCACCCCAGGCTGCATTTTAACCAAGTTTAGTGGCTTAGTGTATCAACAGGATCCATTCAGACACTACTGGGAATTGGTGCAAACCAGACCTAACCTACAATGAGTTGTCAAGTTATTTCTATATATCCAAGATGGAAGCCATTTCAGATTCAAATGTCATTCTAAACCTTAAAAGTGAATTGTGATATATGTGTGTGCAAGTTTTTTCTCTCCTTACAAATATATCAACGTCCTTCAGCAGCAACATTATGAAAATAGAGGGTGCAGATAGCTATCACTCCACTTTAAATTAAATCAAGTTTTTTCCCTGTTTACATTAGCAACAAGATCACCCCATGTCCATCTTGTCTTTTCTGTTCATCCACCATGAATTTGAATCCTATGCAACAGCTTAAGATAATGGAGTGACCGAGCTACAATTAACCTTGGATGGGCCCAGAAGTTGGCAACATTGGTGCAAGGATCTTAAACTGCTGTTAGAATTTCTTGGGAGAGGTGTTGATTTCATGAATTGGGATGTGGATCGAGTTTATAGAGTTAATTGCAATATGCACGCACGCATGCAGTTCCCAGAGAGGTTCATGTCAAATTTGTGAGAAGAGAGACGAGAGATGAAATTTTAGAAAACATAGGAGTGGGGCACTGATTTACAGGGGCAGGGAGATAGCCATTCTGAGGCAGATTCCCAGACAGGTACGTGAAAAAAGAAAGAAATATTATTTTTTGTCAAGCAAATTGTACCAGAAGGGAGTGGGCTTCAGATGGCTGATGCCAGAGGGATTGATGGTTTTCCGGGAGGGCATTACGAAAAAATCAGTACAATTGTGGAGGCTACGGCCTATGTGGAGGAACACAAAGCCTTCCTGGAATCAGATGACCCAGGAATTGAAGAAGGGAGGTTATAGATCATGGGGCTGAAGCGGCTGCCGCTGTTGCCCTGGAGTTGGGTCAGGCTGAACCCAGAGTTCTGAGATCCAAAACTAGGAAGTGATAAAGATATTCGGGATTGTGTTGGTTTTCCTTATTCCCTTTTGTACGATATTCTGATTATTCTTGACTCTTCTTTATTACGTATTTAAAATTTGCAAACTTAGCTACTGTGTCACCTGCTTGCCTTATGGCTGTTGTATGTGTTAAAAATTTGAGTAAAATTTTATTTTAGATAAGAAAATGAAAATTTTACCATACCTGATATGTATTTGTATAAACCTTTTTGACTAATAAAACTTTTGAATAAAAAAAAAAAAAATATTCCCAGCTTATAAAATTATATACCGTATATACTCGAATATAAGCCGATCCGAGTATAAGCCGAGGTCCCCAATTTTACCCCAAAAACTGGGGTAAACTGGGGACTCGAGTATAAGCCGAGGGTGGGAAACTTAATTTTACGTAGCTTCTTTTCAAAAAACACCATGCTACTGACCAGAGCATATAAAACATTTGTTAGGCCAATTCTTGATTACTGCTCTCCTGTCTGGAACCCTTACCATATATCTGACATCAACACAGTTGAGCGTGTCCAAAGGTATTTTACGAGAAGAATTCTCCATTCCTCTGAAACTAATAAAATACCTTATTCCACCAGACTTGATATCTTGGGTCTAGAAAACTTGGAACTTCGTCGCCTTCGACTGGATCTGGGTTTAGCATATAAAATCATCCGTTGTAATGTCCTTCCTGTCAATGACTTTTTTAGTTTCAATAACAATATCACAAGAGCTACAAACAGATTCAAACTCAATGTCAACCGTTCCAGTTTAGATTGCAGAAAACACGATTTCTGTAACAGAATTGTATATACTTGGAATGCATTACCTGACTCTGTGGTTTCTTCTCATAACCCCAAAGGTTTCACTCAAAAACTGTCCACGGTTGACCTCACCACTTTCCTAAGAGGACTCTAAAGGGGCGTGCATAAGAGCACAAACGTGCCTACCGTTCCTGTCCTACTGTTTCTTTCCCTATGTATATACACGTTTTTAGTACCTCATTTCTCCTCATATATACGTTCATATATTTATAACCTTTTATGTAACGCTTGTATATATTGTTATGACAAATAAATAAATAAATAAATAAATAAATGAGGCACCTACCGGTTGAGGAAACCCTCCCTCCCTCAGCTGAGAAGGCTGGCGGCTCCCCCGCCCCGCCCTCTCACTGCACCGGCAGGGCTTCCCCGCGCCGTCCGGTAAAATGTGAAAAAAAGGAAAAAAAAAACTCGAGTATAAGCCGTATAGACCCGAGTATAAGCCGAGGGGACGTTTTTCAGCACAAAAAACGTGCTGAAAAACTCGGCTTATACTCGAGTATATACGGTATATATTTTACATCAAGTGATGTACAGTATGTAACCGTTAAAGTAAATAACAATTCAGTTCTGGGAAAGAAGAAGGGGTAGGAAAGAAAATCAAGATAGCCCTGCTTTGATTTTGTTTGGCACAAGAGGGCCTAGAGGGAAACTCTGGCAAGATTTTAAAAATCTGTTATTACACTCTATAACACCAAAGTGGAGTTCCGTTAGTTTTTTGAGTTGCCTGTGTTTTTACTTGGATTTGGAAATAAGGTCCATATGGAGAAAAGAAGCAGCTTAATTCTGAGCAGACATACTTAAGATCACATTAAAATAACAATCTTATCTCAGTAGAACAAAACAGGGTCTCTAAACAGATGATATGTATCTAAACAGAAACTGAAAGGTGTAAATTAAGCAAATTTAGAGTCATATTATATAATTATTGAATATTTCTCTGATGGGTTCAAATTGAATTAATGTGACTGAATGTGTCTCCATCTTATCCCACCCCAGGCTGCATTTTAACCAAGTTTAGTGGCTTAGTGTATCAACAGGATCCATTCAGACACTACTGGGAATTGGTGCAAACCAGACCTAACCTACAATGAGTTGTCAAGTTATTTCTATATATCCAAGATGGAAGCCATTTCAGATTCAAATGTCATTCTAAACCTTAAAAGTGAATTGTGATATATGTGTGTGCAAGTTTTTTCTCTCCTTACAAATATATCAACGTCCTTCAGCAGCAACATTATGAAAATAGAGGGTGCAGATAGCTATCACTCCACTTTAAATTAAATCAAGTTTTTTCCCTGTTTACATTAGCAACAAGATCACCCCATGTCCATCTTGTCTTTTCTGTTCATCCACCATGAATTTGAATCCTATGCAACAGCTTAAGATAATGGAGTGACCGAGCTACAATTAACCTTGGATGGGCCCAGAAGTTGGCAACATTGGTGCAAGGATCTTAAACTGCTGTTAGACTTTGGGAAGACCTCTGCAGAACTGTTGCCACTGTTTGATAAAAAAAGAGAATGATTTTAATAATAATAATAATAATAATAATAATAATAATAATAATAATAATAATAAAAATAAAAATAAAAATAAAAATAAAAATTACTTATCATACTTAACATTTTATCAGTGGATTACAACATTATTATAAATTGTAAAACAGAAAATGCAATGGATAAAATGTCCATTATGAATAATATTTTCAAAATGTTCTTGCACAACGAACAGCTTGTGTCATTGGCAATGAATCGGTATGATTATTTCAGACTAGCTAGAACAGAATAATAAAATTAACAAATGTAACAAAACTCGCCAGATTTCTTTGAGAGGTTCCCATTCTTCCTAAATTAGTATTTGGCCTGTGGGAAAAATTCTGTGCATGCAGAAGTCTTTGTTTGTGTGTTAGCCTCCTGCTTAGAGTAAGGTTGTTTAAAATAAGGTATTAACTGGAAAAAAGAAAAGGTGTAAACTGCATTTCTCACTAATACGTCTGCTCCTGATTATACATCTATAAGATTTCCAAATATATATACCAGATAAGAGAACTCTTAATGAACTGCAAATGCATCACTGAAGATAAAATTTTACCATAAATCTTCAAAAACCATATAGTCAAACTAAGGAAAGGTGTTCAAATTTAAATTACTGTGCTGTCTTAAAGAGCATGGAAGTTCTTTAAGTATGGAAGCAATTTTTTTTTAAAAATCAGCCTTTTATTACCCTTTCAAAAAAACCATCTTCAGGAATTTCTGAAATATTATTATGCCATACCTTTATATATTATAGTTCATTTCACATACAGTGTTCCTGGAGCAATAAGTAGTTTGACTTCATGTATGATCTCTATGACACGAGATTCTGACCTAATTACCTGTTAAAGAGGTTTAAGCAGCAAGCAATTATTTCTGTGCTATTGTCATTCTCATTGAAGTTGCTTTGTAATAACGTTGTGCATGGATTTTCAGATAGTATACCTGAAAAAGGATCAGAAAAGATATTTGTATTAAGAAATAGTGTCTCTGGGTTATGGCAACAAATTCACTGAGACTCTGACTTGTACTTCGTTTCTGTTTTTCATAAGGTTGTTTAATTTAGTTAAACTGACATTGAATGGATTGGTTTGCAGAGGAGCTGGGTTGTGGTTTTCAGAATCCCTTTCAGGGACTGTGCATAATCTATCATAACACCTATATTTTTTGACCCGTTCAGACATAATCTTTGTGTGCAAACACAACTCACCAGAAGCCTGTAATTTTTTTTTTTTTACAGAATTGAAAAATATCTCAAGGGCAAGACCCATAGCATATTAGATCAGGGGTCCCCAACTCCCACTCCGTGGCATGTCAGAAACAGGGCCACCCAAATAAGCAACTGTGTTAGATAATGTCCTAATAGATTCTTATGGTCTCAGCTATTAGATTCACAGTTCAGAAAAACTGTTTTAAATTTTACTTATTCCTTTCACCTTTTAAAAAGTGCATGCATTCAAAAAGTTTTCCTTCAATTCATTAAACAAATTACCAGAGTATTCAAAATATTGGAAGGAGAAGTCTTTAAAATTGTATTGGGCTGTAGGCAGGAGCACCAACCAGTTGCATGAACTCTTCTCAGGTGATTGTGCAGATTGTGAATCCTTCAGGAGAAGGACGGTATAGAAATTTAATAAATACTAAATACTAAAGTCCACCACAATGGTCTCTGAATAGGCCTTGGATACTAAAATCTGAGCTTTGTTAAACAAACGTTCAGTATCTTAAGTGTTTTGTTCAAGTCTGCATGTGAAGAGCTGCCCTTTTAAAAAGCCTGATCTTAGGGAATGAAAAATATCTATTTTTGCCTGAATAATTAAAAATACATTTACATTTATGCTTCCAAGTGACTCTCATTATTTCAGGCATTATTTTAACTCTAAAAAAGTACCAGTGGAAACAGAGTGAATGTGTTTGTGTGTTTCATTTCGAGGGGTTCCTGAAGAAACCTTTTCCACGTATTAGGAAAATTTGTATGATACAGTCAGAGAGAAATGTGGGTGGAAGGAGACAAAAATATATATGCCAAATTGGATAGAATTACCTTTTGCGGCAAAGAACTTCATCTTATAAGTTTCTTTACCCAATTTTTGATAGATGTTTTGCCTTTCATTTTTTACCTTCCATTTAAGGAAGATGATTCCTGGAAGAGGCTCCTGAGAGGACTCTGAGCTTTTTCACACAGAGGGGATGCGCTAATCTGCACTGTGATGCCATAATGATGTGGGGCACAGGTAGGACTTGGGAAGCGGTGCCCAATAAGAATCACAGCTTTGTAGCATTTCTTCTGGAAGAGTTCCCACAAGTGAGAAATTTTAACTAGCTCTGCTTTCCAGAATCTTCTCCCTGACTCTTAAAACTAAGATTCTTCTGTAGCATCTTGTCACCATTTTCTCCAGTTTTTGAGGGATGACTTAGTTGCTTCCTCCATCAGCAGCTTTTTGAAGACAGAAAGATGAAACACCAGCTGCACTCGATGGTTTTGTATAGGGAACAAAATTGAGGCAGAGACTGTAAGGGGAGAGGCTGATGTCTGCGTAGAGAGGCCTTCAAAGGCTTCTGGGGGATGATAGAAGGGAAAGTCCCTTCCTTCAACTTTTTAAAAAAAATCTAAGCCATTATATTTGCTATCATACCAATAGTTAATCAGGGATTTGCTCCTTCTTTCTATTCAGAACCAAACAATGATATCACTGAAGCACAATTATGTCAAATTTAAGTCTTTCTAAAAACTCCACTGATTTCAATGGGAAAGTTCAATTTCCGCCATGCAGCATAAAGGATCTGGATCATGTCAGACATAAAATGGTGGCATGTAATGTTACAATACCTGCAACGCAAGCTGTCATGAAGCAAGCCACAGTACCAGCAATCATAGCCCTGAAGGCTCCTCCCGCAATGTCTCTCTTCCTGGAGGGAGCCAAGGATGCTGGAGATGTGAATAGAAGAAAAGAAACACATGAGCATTATGCAATGTTGAGACATCTGTACAATGCTTGTCTAACACTTTTATAATCTCTAGAGCAGCTTCAGTAAAGATTCTTGCTACCTAGGATAGATACAGTTAGATAACCATAAATGATATTGGCAATATCTTTTCAAACGAAAGTTCACTTGATTAAATGGTGCAGAATTTAAACCAATTCTCTGTCCCTGAATCCACAAAGGTTTTCCTTGCCTTTAATGCAAATTAATTGTATTCAAATTAATACAATAATTAGTCAATTTCACATAAATTCACAAAAATATTATATAGTATATCGACATAATAGAAAGGACATTTCTTTCTGTGTTCCAATAGCTTCTTCAAAGTTTGTGCAATTGCCTTCCATTCATTTCCTTTAAAAGTGATGTGGCGTTCTTTATTTACTAATAAGCTACTGTTTATACTAAGTTTTTGATGAATCAGTATGGAATTTCTGTTTTATCTTCTTAACACTTCCCTTTTTTAGTTCACTGATATGTAGTATGAATATCTGCAGTTTTGTTTGAGGGCATCATTCTGAATGTTTCATGGCACTTCCACCTAACCAGTCTTCTTATCCCAAAATCCTTCCAGTTTCAATCTATAGTCAGGTTGGCATTATCCTACTATTTGAATATTTCAAATTATTTTGGCATCAAGACATTATGAGGATGGAGTGTGTTTATCAGACTCCTTTTCAAACTTGCAGGTTGGTAACCAGGGTTAGCAATCAAGAGGCAGGGTGAGCCAATTCCCTTTCCAATATTTCCCCATGGTGCCCATGCTCTAAGGCAGGGGTCTCCAACCTTGGCAACTTGAAGACTTGTGGACTTCAACTCCCAGAATTCCTCAGCCAGCAAAGTTGAAGTCCACAAGTCTTCAAGTTGCCAAGGTTGGAGACCCCTGCTCTAAGGTTCATCACTGCCAAACAATATTTCCCCATCTGTAGAAGTGTTAGCATTTATTCAGTACTCAATTATGATGACAGACATAAGATGGCCATATACTCATGTTAATATCTTCTTAAACATCAATATCTCAAGATTTGTTCCCCTGCCCAGTTTGGAAGAGCAGAAATATGTTTATTTTTCAGTCCTGGCTATGAATAATAGAATTATACCTATAGCCACTTAGTTGTAAGACAATATCTTGCCAGCTTTTGGACTTAACTTGAAGTATTTGTGAAATATTTTGCAGCTGATGTTGATTGGAACTGCTTTTGAATGCTTTTTTTGAATCACAGGATTGTAAACATATGAGAAAGAAGAATAGGGCCATCTCTAAAACTACGTCACTCATTCTCCATAAATTCTAATATCCATGTTTTGGGAGAATATAAAATGAAATCTCATGTGGAAGAAACACCGAGAAAGGAATTGGAACAGAATCTTTTGAACATCCTGAACTATCAGAAAGTGAAAATATAATACAGATCTTAGCCCCCAGCCGAGATAGGGATGAGATAATGAAGATCTGCATAAGCTGGGCAAAGCTACTGTTTTGAGAGAATACTCAAAAAGCTTTGAACTGTCTTGGAGGAGCTCATGTGAGGCAGCAGATTTGCTGTTGAAATGGGACACATCTCATTCTTACTTGTAAAGTAATTCAAATATTATGAAGTCTAATCTTCCAAATAACACCAACTCTAGATAAGCATGGACATTGTTTCCCAGTGTCCAATATTATCTAGGCAAAGGCTGTTGCTGCTTTGGAGATCTGAAGTGTTTTAGATGCTGAATTTACAAATTACTGATTGACCCCAACAGAGGCTAAAAACACAGGCTTAAGACTAATTTATTTTTTAAAGATTGAGGTGCATTTTAGTAAGAGTTCCTCAGCCTCAAAGCACTAATATTAGATCAAGCAATTGTCTTGAAACATAATTACATTAAATGTTAACCCTGGAATCATTTACTTCTGCTTCATAACATATAAAACAGAGTATTTTAAAAGTTATCCAGACTGAAACCATTTCACTGAAACCATTTCAATGTTTATTTCAATTTTCATCCGAAATGGATACAATTACATATAAACAGGAAAAACCTGCTTAATTCTGGAGCAAATCTGCTATTTTTGGACTAATCCTGTGATGAGAGGTTCGTCCAAGTTTACATGAAGCACTAGAGGAAGGTTAATAAGATTTTGTGCTTCAAAGTGTTTGAATGGCTCTGTTACCTATAAAAAAAATTCAGTGTATCAACAATTCTTTCCAACAACAACATATGAATTGCAGAATGTTTGGAATGTTTTTGCAGTGCCAAAAAAGTCAGTAATTTTGATCATTCTACAATCTCCAAAGGTGAAGGGTGAGCTATTGCTCATCACAGCAAAATACCTTGTTTTAAAAATAGACATTAGTCTTTCAAATTGCTCTGTGTATGGCAGGTGCAAAGGATCAGGATCATACATTAAGTTGAAGTTCAAAAAAAAATGTATTGCTGAAGTCTATACAAAACTGTCTAGTCAGCTAAAGTTCAATACTATATTGGCACCAGATAGAGTCAACAGAATTCAAGAGGGGTTGGATTTAGACCATTTGTGGCAAGGTAATGACTCTAAGCTGATGATGTGCTTAACCTTAACTCCATCCCCAGCACTGCCGGGTCTTTTCTATAATATATGAAGTATACATGATTCTTACATAGTGCTCCAAGTACCATTCCCACTGAACCAAAATTTGCAAATCCACAAAGAGCGTAAGTGGCAATTGTTTCGGATCGTATCTGAAATAAAGCAAATAAAAGACCAATTACTTTCTCTTTGAGAAATAGAAATAGTTTTTAGTTTGTGGCTAATGGTAATTTGAACATACAATATGGATATAATGTCGGCGTATGGTTTTGGAATGACAATAAATTAGGACTTCCTCCACACTCCTCCCTTCCCTGCTACAAAGAATTTCATATTAGAAGAAACCATAAATAGAATATTTTCATATCCTTTATATATTTATCAGATAAAATATTTGGTTCCCATGACTAGATTTATGAATATGTGTGTGTGTGTGTGAATCTATATATATAGTGCTGAAATAGAGAACTTGAACTTCCAGTAAAAAAAATTATCAAATTTCACTTTAGTTTTTGGTTTCCTGATAGTGACTAGAATTTCTCAAAATGTAGCTAATTTCAACACTGGCATGTCTGAATCCATTAGCAAACACATGTAATACTTAATTGCCAAGGCTATTTCAGATGTGCCAGCTATTTTGCATCAAAAACATTTCTTAGTAGAAAATGGAACATGCGCATAGTGTGTCAATTCTAATCATGAACACATTTGAATGTTGTTCATATTGATGTCACTCTGCATACGATTTTCAAAAGAATGAGTAGGCTTAGTATATATGATATCTTAAAGACAAAAAATCTTTAAAAAATGAAATTGTCTGAAGAAGCACAGCTTCCCTTAGTGAACAGATTTGCATTATCCTGTGGTCATGTTAAAAATGATTTTTGCAAGTTTTTCGAACAATAAAGTGCAAAATATTTTCCTGAATGTTTCCTCCAATTACACCACACAACTATCATGATTATGGCTAAATTATTTGGAACAAAATTCCTAATGGACTAGAACTTAGATTAATCAGGGTAGGTTTAATGGCCTAGCTAGCAGTTGTATTTCTACAAAGTATTAAACTTGGTTAAGGTTGGTTTGTGTGTGTGTGTGGGGGGGGGCGGTGCACTAGTATGTTGTATCCCAGGGCAGTTACTAAGTGTCTGATTCAACATACTGTGTGAATCCAGAAAACGAGTCAATGCAGTAGCCAGGTTTTGTTTTGTAAACATAATAAATATTTTAGTTTCATTTTTTTTCCAAAACTTATAAAATCCATATCACAAAAGCTGCAATGCTAGTAGCAAATTTGCTTTCACCCCAATGAATTCATCTAATAGTATCATCTTAATTCAAGGACAGCAAATGTATGAGAGCAAATTCCCACTTCTCTTTCCTGCTGTTCTCAATGTTTTAGCTGAATACACAGTAGTAGAACTGCGGCCTTAGCAATTTGGTCCCTTCGTACTTCCATCAATACCCCAGAAAGTTTTAAGCTGACCCATGATCTGCACTTCGCTGGAACTTAAACCATAGAGACATCATTCGTAGCAGTATACCCTCCCAACTGATTATAACAGGATGTACAAACTGACATAAAACTAGGGCTTGTTTGGAGTGTTATTCACAATGAGTTTGGGTAGCTGAAAAGTCACCTCTCTTCGAATAATTAAAGGACTTAAAACTCGGCAGGGGAATAGGAGGGCCTAGGATCTGATAAAAAACTGAAAACTAAAGATCCTACCAATGATAAAACTGCTTATTCCTAACATTTCAGAGCAACAGAGATTCTTCTAGAAAACTGGTGTCAGTGTGTTTTCTTCTTGAACTTTAGCTGCAATGGAAATTAATTAGTTTAGGTGATGAACTGGTGAGATCATATGAGCATGAATTCTTGATTATATTTGCAGCTTTGCAACAGTTTCTGGAAAAAAAAATCCTTCAATAATTCCCCCCGCCCCACAACCCGGTGATCACTAATTTATAACACATTATATATTATCAGGAAAACACATTTGCAACTTGTGCTTCATGCTTCACGCAGCCAAATTTGACTACAAATAGCTAGATTTACTTTTAAACCTCAGGTAAAACTTTCCAGTCGTGAAAAATCCTTTCTCTTAGTTTAAATTTCAAAGATCTTTTTTCTATCTTTGAATTAGGAAAGATTAGTGAAAAACGTGTCCTCGGTCTCCTGTTTTGGCACAATATAGGTCTAAGAACTGAAGTTACAAATTTATCCATAACTGTTGAAGACAACTCATGTAAATTCCCAGAAAAGTCTATTCTGATGCCCTCAAACCAAATATGAAAATTTCCCCTTCTTTGCCAGAGGTAATGTAAATTATCTTTTTTTTTAAAGTAATGTAAAAACTTAGGTCTAAGGCGATGCCAGTGGTGGGATTCAAGTAATTTAACAACCGGTTCTCTGACTAATGATTTCTTCCAACAACCAGTTTGCCAAACTGCTCAGAAAGTTAACAACCGGTTCTCCCAAAGTGGTGTGAACTGGCTGAATCCCACCACTGGATGATGTGGTTTTATCCCATTCCTTGTTTACAATGGTTCTCAATTGTTTTACATTACATCCAATGTTGTGTCTGTAGCAGATTACTGATAAATCAGAATTTTCCTTCTTTTTGACCTCTACCTTGCTTCAGTGCTAAAATCATATACAGTCATACAAGTGTTCATTTGATTGTTAGACAACATTATTAAATACAACCAAGGCACAACTTGGATTATGAACCACAAGAAAATGGTAATACAAAAATATTTATATCAATTGTGGCTTCACATCTGTAGGAACACATGCCTAACATAGTCACTTTAATTCAGAAATATGTTCTAGGAAAGTCCACTGGACAAAAATCTATGAAGTATTTGATTTAATGACACAGAGTTGTACAGGAATACTTACACTCAAGTACTGTTTCACACCGTTGATGTACATTTGTCCTCCCTTCTTTCGTAGTTTAATCAAGTTTGCAAGGTGTTCATAAGCCACAAATTCATTGAAGAAAGTCTTATAACCAAGGAGCCCACCAACAATAAAGCTGTCTTCCCAATCTACTCCCATCATAAAAGACAATGGCATGAATAGATATGAACAGATTATCTATAAGGGGGAAAACCAGAACAAAGAGAAATATGAGCCATAAAGTTATTGAGTACCTATTGACTTACTGAGCACACAAGCAGTTTTTTGGAGTAGGATAGTAGAGGCAATAAATCCAGTATGCCTAAAATGTATTATAATCAGCCAAAAGTTTTATCTAGCAATGTAGTCTCAAGGTTAAACAGTCTATTTATTATGGACACTACATCAGAAAGAGAAAAAATATAACTGAAATAAAAAACTTAAAACCCTTTAAATAGGAATTGGTTTAGATCCAAGAATAACATAAAACTGTCCTCTATTTTCAAGAGATTGATGATTGAATCTGCAAAATTATATATTGAGTGGCGAGAATGAATAGCAAAACATTATTATATCAATATTATATCTCAAGAATACTACTTGCAAGATCATCAAATTAAATGGATTGCCAGAACGTCAAACCACTCTGTGGAATTCTACATCTCAGACTGAGCTGTTTTGCCAAAAATAGTGAAAGAGATCCCAATTTAGAGGGGGACAAAACCCTTAATTCCTTCCTACCAATTTAGTTTAATTTAACTCCAATTTAATTTAGTCATTCCTATGCTAAAGTAGAGTGGTGCAGTGGCCTAAAGGTGGAGCTCTCGCCTCACAATCAGACTGAGTTTGAACTTAGATAGAGGCAGATATTTCTTTCTCTGGGCACAAAGAAAATATATCTGCTGAACAAAACTCCGCATTGGCAACAGGAAGGGCATCTGGCCAGTAAAATACTCTGTTAGCTCATTCAGTTGCCCAGACCATGCAAGGGGTTATGGAATCGTTAAAAGAAGATGATGATGATGATTCCTATGCTAAAGTCTTTTCTTTCTCATCTAGGACAATTGAGAAAGAGACACCAGATAATTATTAATGGTAGGTGCAGCTCTTAGAGCATCCACTGTTGAACATTTATCCTATTGATAGGATGGCATTAGACTAACAGATGGAACGTACAAATGTCTGGGGCAGTGCAACCTCATCCATTACCAAGGATGGTACCAAAAGTACACCCAAAGTGGCACTCAAAGCCACTCTATCTTGCCAGGGTTCAATTTTAACATATTGCTCTCTATCCAGATCAAGTGCTGAGAAAGGGCGGTCACAGCATTGCTTAACTCGCCACATTCTCGAAACTTCAAAATCTGCTTCAGTAGATCAAAGGCATTATTTTCTTTCAGATTGGCTAATACCAAATACCCACTGAATTCATTCACAGCCTTTTGCTCAAAGGTAAAAGGAATTGATATTTCTGAGCCACTGGGAACAAAAAATTAATCCGGCGGTTAAATAAGCACCAAAAACTTACACAGAGGAATAAAATCTGTAACGTGGCTTGGGATGGGAGATGTGGGTCAATTCTCTTTCTACCCTACTTGGAGTCTGTGGATTGGAGTGAAACATACTTTTGCAAATGAATGTTCAAAATAAAGCAGACAGGCAGGAAGGAGCCACATTTTAATTAATTAGGATCTCTTTGCCTATCAGGCAACTGGGCCCACTCTCAACTAGGTTGAATATTGTGCTCAAAAGGTATTTGTGTTCCTTTTATGCTCCATTAGAAAGCAGGAAAAAAAAAATTCTCTTGGGAAACTGTCCAGGCCAGCTGTATCCCTTTTGTTTACTGCATTAATAACCTCCTCACTGAGTGCTTTTATAAATGGTCCCTTGTAGCTAGATAGATGAAGCATCATTAGATTGTTAAGCAATCCATTACTCTTTTCTTTAACTGCATCAGGACTGCGGCTGCTTCCAAGGTAAGCATCTACACGTAGCCTGCCATATTTTTCTTCTATGCTTAAATTGATATTCTTTTTGCTCTCGATGGGAATTGAACCCCTTCTTTCCTTTTTGCCATTCTAAATGTTGTTTTTCCCACCCATTTATCATTTCCACCGTACCATATGTTACATTACGCGGAAGCACTTTAATGCAGAAGGTTCTGCATTTAGGCATGCCCTAATAATACATAAATAATTGGCTCAACCTGTAATGAATTAATTCTGCCCTTTACCTCCATGTGATCATTTCCCTTTTTTATTTATTTATACTTGCATTTTAGACCCATCTGCTCATAGTACACAGTTAAAGCAGGGACAGTCATCCAGTTCTTTTTCCTTGCTTTCCATCCAATCATTTCTTGCTCATTGTGAATATGTTAGCTGATTGTCTAGATTAATCAGCAGTTTTTACTGAAGTGGGAACCTTTTTTCTAGGTGTGTTTAACCGAAGTACACCTGATTTTTCACGGGTTTTGAGCAGTTATATGGGGATCAAAGGTGGGGTCAGGTTTTATTTCATGTATGTGTAAGTTTAATTAAATGTATGTTTAAAAAATATAATTCCCTTCTACTTATATATTTAATATTAATATCCTTATGTGACTTAGAAAAGCTAAGTTTGGCAACAACTTTAGTTATTTGTGTCTGTAAGCTTAATCATAATAATTATTACATCAAATGATTGTATAAACCTGTGGAGATTACTGGGGCGGTGACTTTGAAGCCTCGAGTTGTGAACCCAGTTTTCATACATATGATCTGGGTATATTAACCAAACAGACGATATCATAGAAGTAATGCCTTTATCTGTAAACTGCAAGATACAGAATTTGTGTGACTTATTTGTCATGACCATCCGGATACAAGTAGAATTTTTTTCTTTAAGGTATACAGGTAGTCTTCGACTTACAACCATTTGTTTAGTGACTGTTCAAACTCACAATGGCACTGAAAAAAGTGACTTATGACTGTTTTTCAAACTTATGACTGTTGTAGCATCCCCATGGTCAAGGGATCAAAATTTGGATGCTTGTATCTTATGATTCATGATGAATGTATTTATGATGACTACGATCATGCTTTATCACTTATATTTTTATGTGCCTGAGAGCTTCTCCACTAAAGACAAATTCCTTGTGTGTCCAATCACACTTGGCCAATAAAGCGTTCTGTCCTGTCCTGTCCTGTCCTGTCCTGTCCTGTCCTGTCTTATCCTATCCTATCCTATCCTATCCTATCCTATCCTATCCTATCCTATCCTATCCTATCCTATCCTATCCTATCCTATCCTATCCTATCCAAATAGTAGGCTGAAGTGAGGTCTAGGCTGCATATCCCTTGCCTCTTGCTTGAGCTAACAGCTAATAGGACAATACCTCAAAGCTCAGTTGTGGGTAGTCAAACATGTTCCCCAGCCAAGACAGGACTGCATTAAAGAAGGCCAGCAAAGCAAGGAAGGCAATCAGATTCACAGCAATGTTGGCTACCAGCGGGATAGCAGCACTGGCACCTTGGCTGGCAGCTTCCAGCAGGTTCCTAGCTTCTCTTTGGCAGCAAAAAGAAAAGGCGCACATTAATATATTTCTATGGCTCAAAGTGCAACTTAGACAACCAAACAGTCAGAACTATCTTTCCCTTACAATAACAGTATTCGTCCGTTTTAAAATATCAGGAGGGCCAGCAACCAAAATAATATTTAATAATTTTTGACACTGAGATAACCTTTTGTGAATGTAAAAAGCCCTTATAAGGGCATTAAACAGGAATGCCGATCTTTAGCATCTGTTGATCCTACAGTGAAGGGAATAGAATAAATAACCTCAAGCAGCTGTTAATAAATTTAATGTTAATTAATAATTGATTATTGTTAATTATTAGATGTTGATGAATTATTTGATCATAATCATTGCCTGTGAGTTAGGAGGTGAATCACATTTGTGCTAAGTGAGCTTATGGCTACCAGAGAGCTGAATGGCCAATTATATTTTCCCTTATTTAAAAGTTCTCAGATTATGAGAAATCATCTGAGCTTTAATTTTTTCTGACTTTTTCTGTTTTCAAATGGCTATGTGAAAACTAGCAAAAGCTGCTCTTTTTTCTTCTTACAGTCGGGCGCTAATGGGAATAAATTTCAGTTGATTTTTGAACTTCTGTCTGAGGTGGCAGGATCTCATTGGCATGGGAATGATGGCAATATTACCTCAGTAAATTCTTTTCATTACAGATGACTTTGCTCAAATCAGTCAAAAACGACTTTGTGTCCCCAGGTATGTTTCTTCAAGTTTCAGTTAACTGAATCGTCCATAGATGAGCATCTATCTCTATGGTTTTTCAAAGCGTTACTAAGTCCAGCACCCATGAAAATGTAATACAAACATATAAATTGCTTACCCTTTTTCCATTTTTGTATCCTGTTGTGCATTTATCTGGGGATTTTCAGTTTCAGGCCAAAAGAGTTTAGCAATAGCTAACGCTGCTGGTGCTGACATCACGGAAGCAGTTAATAAATGAGAAGCTGAAACCTGACAAATGAAAACAAATTATTCGTATCATTAGGGTTAGGATAGCTTCAAAGAATGAGGAAACACTCTCTCTCTCTCTCTCTCTCTCTCTCACACACACACACACACACACACACACACACACACACGCCCAATGAGGCAAAACAGACTAATGAAAACCAATCATGTTTAACAACACAAACTCCTGAGTACAAACAAGATAAAATAATAATCATCAATTACTGTGCTTCCATTCTTACCCCAAAGGAAATATATGCTCCTAAAACACTTCCAGCAATGGTGGCAAAACCAGCGGTCATGATAGCATGGAGTTCAGACTTGGTAACATAGGGCAGATACGGCTTTACCATGAGAGGGGACTCCGACTGCAAGGAAGAGAAATCAAGTAAGTGGATTTTAGTGTCATCTTGCTCTTATATGTTAGAATGATCCATCAAGTACCGTGCCACAGTGTCAGGCGCAACAGATCAGGACCACATGCTAAGTTGCAACACAGATGATTTATTATTTAAGCCTATGAACAAGAATCCGGTCAACTAATGGTCAGCACTAAATTGCACTAGATAAGAATCAACAAATTCAAGGGGGGCTGAACTTGGGTCACTTGTAGCAGTGTAAGGACTCTTAAATGATGATGTGTTTAACTCCATCCCCAAGCTCTGCCTGTTTTTTCTCTACAGATATGATCAGGACAGTGGTCCCCAATGTTTCTGGCCCTGTGGACTGATAGCAGTGGCAGCGAGGGGAGAGGGGATGGTGTTGCACATGTGCATACCCCTTGTGCAAATGGAGCTTCCTGCGCTCACTCACCGCTTTTGTTGCCCCGTTGCCAACAGGCTGTGGCCTGGTAGCTGACCGCAGAGCAGGGATTTGGGACCCCTGATCCAGAAAGCAAAAATCACCATAGAGTACAGCAAGGAGTTTTAATGCAAAGAATTAGGGATAAAGATCAGAATCTCGAAAACTTAACAGAATCCTCCATCCCTCGTTTATTAGTGAGTTTGTAAAAGAAGAACCTTCATGAACATTTTGAATATCTTCTTCTTTGGCTTTTTGCAGTTTGAATTGGGCTTATTCTTCTGGTAAAAAAATGATCAAAAGATAGAATTGTATAGGTTTCTGATTAAGGAGGAAATCTTGACAGAAAACTTCTGCCTATCTTGGACACTGTTGCATGGATTTTGGATGCCCTTTCTCATATAATCTAATGCAAATCCAGACCTGAATATTAGGTTAGTGCAGGGGTCTGCACACTTGGCTCTTTTAAGACTTGTGGACTTCAACTCCCAGAGTCCCTCAGCCAGCAAAGCTGAGGAACTCTGGGAGTTGAAGTCCACAAGTCTTAAAAGAGCCAAGTTTGCAGACTCCTGGGCTAGTGCAAAAGCATGACCCTGCAATGTTCTCGTACTGTATATCAGGCAGACTCTCTGCTCTAGGAGGAATCAATAACCAATTTATTCTGCTTCCGAGTTTTCTAGAACAATGAGAAATAAACCAATAAGAAAAGAAAAAAAAGAATGAGACTATTGTTAAAACTTACTCCCCATGTAAGAATGTCTACTCTGCTAAGGGAGTACAATTGTTGACCTATTATTAGAAATGCTGGATCATCCTTTATGCCTGTTGGGAATAGGTACTGAGTTGTGCAATGGCATTTTAAGTAGAAGATTTCATGGCTGTTAAACAGTAAAATGTAAGAAAATATTATGGAAGCTTAGTAAAAGTCTTTAAAAGTACATGTTCTTGTCTTGCTCGGTGGACTATTTTCAGTTAAAAAGATGGAAGCTTAGTAAAAGTCTTTAAAAGTACATGTTCTTGTCTTGCTCGGTGGACTATTTTCGGTTAAAAATATTTGTCCTTAGGCTACTAGCTTACTTTTCTGCTTCAGTAACTTACCATTCCCACAAATATATTGCCAGCTGCAACTAAAGATTCAACTGGACTTGTCTGTAAGGTAATTTGCATGATCCATCCAACCTATGAAAGTTACAAGGCACAAAATTATTTTCTTGGCCACATTACAGCTGCTTCATGGACATAGAATTCAACAAACATCTTAACTGAGTTAAAGTATATGTGTAAACTCCTCAAGGATTTCTCTCATGTCAGCAATTTTCTTTAGGAGGCTCTTTGGAATATACCAATTGCATATGCCAATTTATTACAATATGTGACTCCCTAATTGAGTCAGGTCTGCCAGTGTAGAATCACTGCCAGGCACATCAATGCATATCTTGATTTAGACAAAATGTTATAAACTGGAACAGATCAGGCTGCTTTGAGCTTTCGTAACAAATCTACGAATACATCTGCCATATTGGCACAGGCTACATAAAGTCTAAATTACAGAATTCGCATAAGACCAATAGAGCTTGGATAGTGTAAGTTGTACAGTTTATGAATACTTTGGCAGAGTTATAGGGACCTACATCTTTCAGTCTCCCTAGAAATCAGGAATTTAACCATAACTCCATTGCAGCATCAAGTTAATGTAATTCTACCATGCCTGGGGTTCCACCCCCAACTTGTCCAAAAATTTAATTTACCAGACAGAGATGCAACTTTTAATAACTACAATCTTCCTACTGTATATCTGCTGAACAGTTTAGATAGCTGTTTGTCATTATAGACAAAATGTTAAGCCATTTCGATTGGAAGAATTTCAGAGAACAGAAGGCAAAGAAATAGTAGATCAGGGAAGCTTTTAGTGTGGGAATGAAATCAAAACATTTGGACTATCTAATAGGTTTTTAAATTTGGATAATTGTAAAGTATAGAGCTAAGGCAGCGCTTAAAACAGAATCAACTCAAAGTTGAACCAATGACTTGATACTATCAAGGTAAGATTTGAGAGATGAAAAGCCCCTTTTTCTCCCCAAATTCTTTCTACAATCCTCCAGCAATGTTTCTTCCAGTGAGAAGAGTGACGGAGTACATAGGAGAGATGTAATCATTTTCAGTTCCCTTCCAGGAGAATAATTCATCTTTTGTTTGGAAGAGGAAACCTGGTACTGGTTCTAAAACTGATAAAGAGATGGTTGATATCCTGTGGAGACAGCTATTTATTCATACAGCACCTGGTCAATGCTCTCTTATCTTGCACATCTTATTCTAGTTTTATTGCAGTTATTGAAGATCAACTTTTATTGTGCCAGGTGGAAGGAAGAAATTATATTCTAGAAGTGACCATTAGAGATAGACCTTGTTTATATATTCAGAGCTTCCCTGAAATGTTCTTCACACCAGTGTTTCTCAACTTTGAGATGTGTGGACTACAACTTCCAGTCAGCATGCCAGCCATTATGGAAAATGGAAATTTACTTATTATCAGGTTTCATAGGCAATAAATCTACTCTTCCATAAACTAAATCCCACATTTAATGTCTAGTTAATGGAAGGAGCTTCACAGACTCATCACTGTGAATAATTCTCCCTCTTATATATGCAGGCATGCATACACTCATACACACTGTGAGTCTCGGGTTTTAAATTCTAAGCCTTCCCTCTGACCTTTCTCAATAAATGATAATTCTCTGCTCAGTCAATTGGAAGGCACCAATTCAGATTTACACACTGGTTCTATTTGATCTGAGGGCCTCTGCTCCCACCCTTGCCAGCTTTATCCCTTATACCCACTTAAACTCAATGTATTGGGAGTCATGAACTCAAGGCATGTAGAATGCTTCAGGTTAAATAAAGCTACTTTATGATAGTTTGCAAGATGCATTAGACTTAGGAAAGAAAAATGCTACATACTTCTTAAAGAAAGAAAAAGAAAATTAAGAAGAATGGTCTGTTCCCTGTACTGCATATGCTTTTATAATTATAATTTTATAACCAGGGACCAATTATAATTTTATAACCAGAGACAAAGGCCTTGTGTGCCCAATCACACTTGGCCAATAAACCTGTTCCGTTCCATTCCATTCCATTCCATTCCATTCCATTCCATTCCATTCAATTCTACTCCATTCCACTCCACCCCACCCCACCTCATCCCTCTCCATTCCATTCCATTCCATTTCTCAAAGTACCCAGGGCACTGTTACCTTTTTAATAAGCCACTGCATGAATCCAACATAGTATAGCACAGACATCACTGTACTGAAGAAAATGATAATAGGCAGCACCTAGTTGAAGACAAAACTTCTATTGTTAAGAATTGTTTCCAAGTTATCTAAATGCTTTCCTATGTTATTTTCAATTTCAAACAGATCAACCCTGAAATACTGTACCATCAATCCTCTAATCAAAGACCTATAGTTTGTCAGCATTCATAAGCCGAAATAAATTAAAATAATACATTCCTGAAGCATTCTTGTCTTGCAACGATGCCTGGAGAAGACATTCCAAAGCTTCAGTGCCAACGAAGAATGAGCAGCTATCCTTTATTTCTTTAAGAAACATGATTTTATGAAAAGTTTTAAAGAAAAAGATAAAAACTAATCAAAATTAATATGACGTAAGGAAGAAAAAGAAGAAGAAGAAATAAAAGAGAAGGCAAAAAGTACAAGAAAATGATTTTATTTTTTTTGGTGGGAAAAATAGGAAAGAAAGAAAAAAGATAAAAGAGACTTTGGTCAGTATATCATAGTATTCAGACAGTGCCAAATAATACTTCTCCCATCAAAGAACTGGCTGAAACTGACCGGTACTTTAAACAAGAATATTTCTTTTAGGAGAATATTGTACATATGAAATGTTTTGTGCTTTACTGATTCATTTTGTAAACTTACCCACTATAACTTGGTCAGTGTAAGCCAGGGACAACAAAAACAATGGCTAATTACCTTGAAGGCAAAGAAGTGATCAGTATACTTTTCACCAAATACAAATTTAGCACCAGCATCCGTGTATCCCAAGAAAATCTTAAAGGGAAGAGAAAAAGGAAGAATAATGTCAGCGTTCCAGAAAAAAAACCCCAACTCCAAGTAAAAATTCTGAAGCAAGCATCTTTCAAAGTTCTATTTACTAGGATAGGTATACTGGCACATCTGGGAAAACCCAAATCTGAGAGGTCCGGGTTTTCCCTCAGTAAATCAAACCCTCCCTCCCCAAACCATCCCCTCACTCCTCAGGCTATCACATGCTCCAATCACCATCCATCCCATCTCGAGACAGCACTCCGACCACTCCTTCTCCAGATGCAGAATCGGCCTGACTTTGACCGATAGGAAGAATGCTATTATATCTAAAGACAACCCCTCTACTAAATCCCCCCCTCCTACTTTCCCACACATGGGAAAGTGACAGCACGGAAGCTTCCAGCCTAATATGGTTTCCAAAACTGACATATAAGTTGTTTTGAGGGAAAAAACCCAGTGATGAAATAATTTTTTTTTTAATTACCAGTTCTGTGGGCATGGCTTGGTGGGCATGACAGGGGAAGGATACTGCAAAAACTCCACTCCCTCCACTCCTGGGGGAAGGATATTACAAAATCTCCATTCCCTCCTCAGTCTGGGGCTAGCCAGAGGTGGCATTTGCCGGTTCTCCAAACTACTCAAAATTTCCACTTCTGGTTCTCAAGAACCTGTCAGAACCTGCTGGATTTCACCCCTGGAAAAACTCCAATTCTCAACTATTCTAATCCAAATTTCTAAAGACACTTATTTCTCAAATATTCAACCAGTCACTATGCATTCAATGTTCAAATAGTGAATTGTATGACTCACTAGGTGAGGTCAACTGAAAATAAGAACTAGTGAATCATGAACTCTTGAATCAAGGGGAAGTCCCTTGAGGTTAAAAAAAAGTATAAGTTCCTGTCTGATTTAGGATGTTGTAAAAAACTGGATGTGAGGCATCCTACCACACAGGCAACTTCCCCCCCCCCTTAAATGGAAATTAAGATTGCCTCCTCATTTTCATTTTCATACAGACCACTCACTGCATAAATAGAAATATCAGGACTGAAAGATAAACTTTCACAGCTCCAAGTTAAGCAAAACAATAAACACTGTGGGAGTGGCAGTTATCTTTCTCCTTCCTGGTTCTTAGCTGCTGATGTAGCTTTGTTTGTCATCACACAGGATTAGTAACTCTGCACCCCACACTTTTAATGCTACAAGGAACTGTAATTGCTTCCTCCTGCCTAACCCAAGATAACAGGTAAATGAAATGTTGCTAAGTCTCAAGGAAATTCAGTCATGCTTGTGACTGATCTGTGGTCACAGTCGGTGTATTCTGCAATTTCATGAGGGAAAAAAAGCAACATATTGTTCTACAAAAAGAGGACAATTATTTCTGGGACTTAAAAAATGCTGGGGGGGGGGGGAGAGACATATAAATTCTGCAGAGTTCTTAAAAGACTATAGAACACCTCAGTCATCCAGGTCATGGTTGTGCCAAAGGTGGTTTTTCAGGAGGCAAGTAGACTTTCTGGTTTTTTCTTTTGAAGATGTTTCTTGGATGAGAAGCAAAACGTCTTCAAAACAAAAAGCCACCCTCGCGACGGAACGGACACAAACCCCGAGAGCTCCGGAGTGAATGCCGAAAATCCCCTCGATATAGGAGTCCGGTTTGGACCATAGCTGCCCTGGAGGGGCAGCAAAGATTGAGGAAGCCGCTGGAGCAGACAGAGAAGTTGCAAATTCCCTGTAGCTCCAGCTTTTTTCCCTTGACCCAGCGAGGAGGACCGCAGCCATCACCAGCTGCCTGAAGTCGGGATGGCCACAAGAACAGGCAGGAGGATAAAGCATAAGTACTGAACAAGATATTGAAGCCGGGTGAGTTAATACCAGCTCATGAAGAGGCACTAGGAGCAATTTTGCCAACAAGCATTTAAAGAAAAATTGAGAAATAGTGGCTAATTTAAACAGGAAATGAAAACGGAAGGAAATAATTAATGATACCTAAAACCTGACAAAAGTTGGCTTGGAACCTAAGTCTAGAGCCCTAACTGAATAGAGAAAATAGAGAAAAATATGACTTTTAATTAAAATTGACTTTGGAGAAATTTGGAGGCTTTTATCAATTATTTAAAGATTATAAGCAAGAAGAAAAAAAAGAGGAATTATCTAAGATTTTAAAAATGGATTTTAATTGAACATCTCCCAGTTCGTCTATTCTTTATAAATTTGGATTTAAAAGATTATAATGAAACTATTTAAACAGGACTGAAAAGAGGCAACAAATTGAAACAGAAAAAAGGTACGGCTTGAAAATGGATACTTTGTTAATTGTGGATTGTAACTATAGATTAAAGACTGACACCTAAAGGCAGAAGAAGAAATACAGGAGGGAAATGTCTTTGTGATTTCAGGACAATTTCAAAGGAGGATTTTTGTAACCAGATGGCTGACCTTTAAGATTCATAACATCAAAGAATAAAGTAGAAAACAATGGACAATAAGAAGTATACAACTGTCATTTAAGCAAGCAATATAAGAAACGATTACAGAACTGGAATATTAAAGAAATGAGCTGCATGCAGCAATGATAGAGAAGAATATAAAAAGCATGATATAATAATATAAAACTAAAATTTATGTTAAAGATTAGAGGATTATAAAAATGTTGAGAAGAGGAGGAATGGGGTTACAAGGAATCTAATAAGTTAAGAAAATATGCAGTTTTTAAGCATATGTAGTGAAATTGAAATAATTTGAGATAAAACTTCCAGTAGAATATTTGAATATAACTGTGGAATTATGTGAGAAATGGGATATGTTTGCTCCTTTTCATTTTGTTCTTTTTATCTTGTTTATTATTTTAATTTTTTTCTTATTTGGAATGGGATTATGAAATAATAAGTGATGGGAGACCTTTTTGAAATTAAGGTGAGTTTTAATGTAGGAGAGATTTTTATAGAGATGTTTTATCTTTTTTTTGTTACTGGTCTCTCTTTGATAACATTAGGGATAAGTATGGCTGTATTTTGTTTAGTGAAGAAGGGAGGGGCAAGAAAGGGGGCAAAAATGTAGTAACTAGATTTGATTCAATACCATTCAGGATAAAGAGGTGGAACAGATGATTTGATAGAAATGTGCAAATAATAAAATTTTAAGAGGGGAAGGGAAAAATATTGGATAAACAAAACAATGTGGGGGTGAAATCTGAAAAGTGTTTAATTATGTACCTGACTGATATCTTGTTCAAAAGATTTGTATGTGGGTTGTAAAAAACCCCCAAAAAACAAAAAAGTCCAGTTGGACTGCAAGGTTCTTCTATAGTAAAAATGTGAATCCTCAAACGGATTCCGAATTTCAAAAACTAAAACTAACAAGGAAACGTGCCAGTTTAATCATGGCCCGAGTGAAATAAAATTTGGGGACCTTACAATTCTACCCTTTGCACACGTTAATGGCAAAACCATTTTATAAATTGTGCAGCTCAATGCAAATCTGCAAAGGAAACATTCTGGGATTTAGAAACAAAGGACACTTCCATAAGGAGAAAATTGGGAAATGTATTTATTTATTTGTCACTCACATTTCTTAACCCCCTCTCTCCCCTCAGAGAGGAACTTGGGGCGTTGTAGCAATGGTAGTAGAAGAATATTTAAAAGAAAAGGCTGTATTTAAAAATGCTTCACTGACAGTTCCAGCTGCTACTTGTACTGAATCATTATTTCAAAGGATGCAGAATTTCGGTTAAGGATCAATCAATGTAGTTTTGTAATCCTCTGTTTTTGCCTCAGGTATGCTTAAGAAGATGTTTTTTGCTGCTTCTACGATCAACAATATTTCCTTGTTAATTGGCAAGGAAGAGAACATTTTTTTGCTCTTGGTGTTCATCCTCACATCCTCCATTCTTGGCATGAAGAGCTTCCAACAGCTCCTTTATTCTTCCGTGACTGTGTGACACTCTATCATTGCCAGTTCAGAGCTGATGCAACTTAAAGTTTTCTATAGCTTTTCTAGTTTTTCCTTTTACCCCAGTCCAACTTTTGACATGGTTGAAATATGGCATACCTCACCGATGATGCAGCCATTGATAGAATCAGGGCTTAAGATCTGCTAAGCAATTTCAGCCATTTTATAGGATTGCAAGGAACACCTTCTCTCTGGTCACTGGGAACTGTCTTGACTATTTTGTTTTATGCTGTAAAGGTTCTCCTTGCATAAATGTGCTAGTTGTCCTGACTCTAGGGGGCAGTGTTCATCTCCGTTTCTAAGCCGAGGAGCCAGTGCTGTCCGAAGACGTGTCCCTAGTCATGTGACTAAATGCCAAAGTTCCCTATTTTTCTACTTGCATTTTTTTATGTGCTTTCGAACTGCTAGGTTGGCAGAAACTGGGACAAGTAATGGGAGCTCACCCTGTTAAGTGGCACTAAGGATTCGAACCGCTGAATTGCCAATCTTTCGATCAACAAGCTCAGCGTCTTAGCCAGTGAGCCACTGTGTCCCTTTGTGCTGTAGGAAAGACCTATTTCTATAGAGGCGTTTGTCCAAGTAATGCTTGACTGGCATGTATAAAAGCAAATTGTTTTTATAGGAAGGGTTTTAAGCACAGAAGGTGCTTAACTTATGCTAGACTTATGTTTGAAGAGTTCTACTGCTATGTTGCTAATCTTTGTTAGAGATGCCTGCTGTTTCTATTGAGCAGGTGTTTTGCTTGGCCATATTGTTATTGTTTTCATTACTTTGGCAATAGTGGCTGTGGGTGATACTGCCATCTTCTCTATTCCATTCCAGTGTTCATGCCATTGGTTGCCATGACGAGGATTGCTGTTATCATGTGCAAGTCAAACACAACTGCTGGTCTCAATGGCCATCTGCGTGTGATCAACCATGAAGTCATAGAGCTCATCTGTTATCAATTGCTCCCTCCTGCTTCATCACGCGTCCCTCTTCCATACCTGTTATCTATCAACCAGGCTTCCTTTGAACAGGGATTTACCTTCCTCTGCTCTCCTAGAAGAATCCTAAATCTGTGTTTAGAAAAAGCTGAACTATGAACTATGACCTAAGATCAGCTGATGGGGAATGTTGACAAGCAGCTCAACTTGCAGTTCCAAGCAGGCACCTATATTTGTTTGTACGTTCCCTATCCCACTGTAGGTAAAGTAATAGATGACTCTTTACCCATTGACTAGCAATGATTAGTGAGAGGATATATCAAACTGGGAGATCCACCAATTGACTTCCTTAACATATCCCACATTCTGTGGTAGATCAACAATGTGGGAAGTACAATTCATGTTGGACCATTTTTCTATTGACTGGGGAACTGGAGGATAACACTAATCCAATAGCATTGGGTTGGGCTTTTAAATATTAAACAGGACAATGTCTGGATAATATTGTGGATTTTTTTCAATCAACGAGTTTAGTTGTGAGAAACTATAGGAAGGACAACACAGTCTGGATATAAGAGGCACGGGAAGCAAATCTTCTCTTACAGTTGTCAACCCATATTATTAAAGTGTTAATGTGGTTTGCCAGAATTGCATTATGTTGTTTTAGTTTAATGCTATCTATGAACCCAGCCAAATATGGTTTCTTAAGTAAAGAAGAAACCTAGATGGCAAGCTGAGCTTTAAAGTTGTGAATGCTCCAACACTGGAAATTTTTAAGAAAATGTTGGATAACCATCTGACTGAGATGGTGTAGGGTTTTCTGCCTGGGCAGGGGGTTGGACTAGAAGGCCTCCAAGGTCCCTTCCAACTCTGATGTTATGTTATGTTATGTTAAAGTGGTGATTGAAAATGCTATTTACAAACTGTATGGCTTTAAGTTGATTAAAGAAGGGGACTGCATTTTTAAGATATTTCTTTATGAAGATAAAATCTGCTCCTGTCTATCCTTTTTAAGATTAAAAAAGATTGTTTTTAAAACTGCATTTCTTGCTTTATAAGTGATTTTCTACATGCAGCATGAACCGTTTTATAATTTTAAGATGCACAGGCAAATCAAATTGCCTATTGCAGGTTAATTATAAGCAAATCCCTTCAATTTAGTGAAACTTGATCACAAGTGAGGACAAATCTGATTATTTCTCTGATATTTTTTGAAGCAGACAAGTAGTCTTAACCTTTCTTGAGAATGAGTCCATATGAAATCAGAATTCAAAATTTAATTGTAAGTGAACATGCACAGGAATGAGGTATTAGCAAAATACTATAGCTACAGTTCAATTATCTGTCTAGTTTAAAATTATCTTGACCTCTGGCAAAATTCATCAGCATTTCAAGAAATGCTACTTAATAAAAGACGCTTTAAGCAGAGGCATGAATGACCAAGTAAAAAAATGCAGCACCAAGGCACCCCTCCTAACTACCCCTTGACTCCAACAGGTATAAACTGATCACTTGTCATAAAGATTATGGCTAGGTTCTCCTTTATTCAACCCTTACCTGCACTTGATTGCCAAGCCAATTGAATGCATCAAATCCTATTTTTGTTCTCAAGGTTATAAGTCCAAGAACAAACTGTATTGCAACACCCCAGATTACTGGCCTCCATACAACCTATGAAAACATAAGGAAAAACAAAACTATCAGATTTAAAATCAGGTCAAATTTGACAATATTGCAATAAATACTGTAGTAAATGCAGATGGTGATTCCAAATAAGTGCCCCTGAAATGAGTGGGAAATATATTTGTATATTTCTTCCAAGTACATAAATGTTTACAAAAGAAGGGGAGATTTTTTTTAAAAAAATAATGAGCTAAATTTAAAAGCAAGACAGAAAAGTTATGCATGCTTGATTTCTTCCAGCAATCTTCCCCCAATCTGATTGCTTTTCAAGCAAGTGAGGTTCAATTTCAAAATTATTGACAAAGGCCAGGCTGGCTAGGGCATATTGGGAACTGATCTGTACTTCTGGAAAGGACTGGAGACATTACATTATAGTTTATAACAGGGGTATCAAACTCAAGGCCCACAGGCCAGATTTGTCCCACAGGGTGCTAAAATCTGGCCCACAGGGCCACCCTGGAAACAGTGAAGACCTGGCCCACGGTGCCTCTACCAGCAAAAATGGAGCTTGGGAGCCCATTTTCACTGGCAGAGTGCTTGGGCCATCACAGGTGCCCCCCAACACAAGTGACATTGAGCTGGTCATGCTCACCCTGGCCATGCCACCCCAGCCCCCCAAGGTCAAACACAACCCTGATGCATCCCTCAATGAAATCGAGTTTGACACCCCTGGTTTATAATATCTTGGTGGAGAATAAAACTCAGTGGCATGGAACTCTGGGTAAAAAGATTTGCAATAAAAGATATGAATACATTGCAATGTTTGTTTGTCAATATACAATCACACAGAGAGTGAGATGGGTGGTATTTAAATTCGATAATAAATAAATAAGTACCTAGTATCACTTATCAACCACTGTTGAGACTGCCGACTCTGCCGCTAGGTGGTGCAGTCATTAAGTGAATCATCTTCTCACCCCATCAACTTATGTCAATACTGATTGTGGTTGTTAAGTGAATCCCCATGGGTTATTAAATATAAAGTCACTGCAACTTCCTCATTGACTTTGCTGGCTACAGCTGGCTATGAAGGTCGCTAATGGCGATCATGTGATTGTGAGACATCGCAACCATCCATCATAAATGAGTGCTGGTTGCAAACTGCCTGAATCGCGATCTTTCAGGACATAACTTTAGGGTCGGTCATAAATCTCCTTTTTCAGCATCTTTGTAGCTTCAAATGGTTGCTGGTTTTCCATGGTTTTTCCCGCCCTCTCCCCTATACAAGCCAACACAGTTTTCAAAGGAATAGCATTAAGTGAAGCTCTATCTGTGTTCTTCGTCACTGTCACAAAATTGGCCAGAGAGGACAAGAAAGACTAATGGAAAAAATATATCATAGATAAAGGACTCATAAATGTTCCTTTTCTTAAGGAAAGGTAAGTAGGTTTTAGATCAGAGGTCTCCAACCTTGGCAACTTTAAGACTTGTGGACTTCAACTCCCAGAATTCTGGGAGTTGAAATCCACAAGTCTTAAAGTTGCCAAGGTTGGAAACCCCTGTTATAGATAAAACATCAATCTAGTCATTTTTCTCAGAAATTAAAGTGTTTCTGGGGGCTGTTATCAGAATTAGGTTTCTCTGGGTCATCCCTTGTTCCTGAGATAGAAGATAGCCTGTTTAAAGGCTTTGGAAGCAGCTGGCTGAGATCTGGTGAACCAAGGAAGTGATTATGAATTAGTTAATCCTCCATGGATGTTATCCAACTTGCAACAAAGCCTTGGGAGGACCGGAGTGATAACCTTTTAAAAACTGGTCTAGGGTTAGTCATAGTAGAATAAGAACGATGATGAAAACTAAAGTTTCTGTTTTATACATTCATTCCTACAAGACCTACCGTGCACATTGAGAATAACTCATGTAAAGAAGAACAGGTTATATATCTTTGGAGGCATGCATCAAGTGGAAATCTAGGCCATTTTAGGACATTAGCTTGGGCGGCGGTATTGCAAAAGAGATGCAAAGCATCAGGTTAGAATGCAAGAGACCATGAGTTCAGGTCTTGCTTAAGCCATGGAAGACAACTGGATGACCTTAGGCCAGTCACTCACTCTCAGCACACTTCACCTGGCAAGACTGTTGTTGTGGAGAAAATAGGAGGGGAAAGGTGTGCTGGATATGTTCATCACCTTGAGTTATTTATAAAAATAATAAAGACAGGATACCAATGAATGAATAAATAAAAGGCTGAACCGTATAAAACAAAGATACTAATGAAAGACAGTGAATAAGCTATGTTATCGGACATCTACTCAATGTGTTATAAATAGACATTAAATGTAAGAAAAGATATAAATGAAAGATTGTAAACGGACTCACTTTGGTTGGGTACTTGGAGAAGATCAGCATCAAGAGAATATACATAAGAAGCCCACCAAAAGAAATAAGCTGGTTGGTCCCTTGCTTCGCAGTATCGAAAATTAACCAACACACACCAGCAACTATTAAGATGATCCACACCACCCTAGAAAAATGGTATTCAAACACTGAATGTGCATGACTTATGGGAAAGATAATCATCTTATTTTAGACTGTATCTCTCTCTCTCCCCTCCCCCCACATAGGCTATTCAATATGCACATCCTCACAACTATTTATTGCTCAAAACACACTAGCCATATATTGATTCCCATTGGATACTTCATAACCTGCTTCTGTTGGCCTTGGACTGTAAAAAGAGAACATTTGTCAAACTCTTAGTTGTCAAACTGGAAGTACTGACTTCAGCTGGAGAAGTTGTCAGTGGCAGCAATTGATGATGAAAAATGATTTCTGGTAAAAAGCCATTAGAGATTTAAGTAATCTACTTCCTTGACTTTTTGGATTGTTTCTTTTTTTTTGTTTCTTAACAAAAATGTGGCAGTATAAATCTGACAAATAATAATGGGTTTTCTTTCTCTTTCTTTTTTATTGTATTTTTAATTTTGCTTGAGAGAGAGAAAAGGAAGGAAGGAAGGAAAAAAGGAAGAGAGAGAGAGAGAGAGAGAAAGTAAGTAAGTAAGTAAGTAAGTAAGTAAGTCACTTGACATCCATTAATGGAGAGAACCCAACCTTCTGAATTTTCTTCTGCATCTAATTGTTATTAAATGCAAATTAAGGGATTGCTTTACAAGAGCTTGACTAAACCTAATTTCCAAATAGTAAAATGAATGGCAGGGGATGGGTGGGGGGGGGGGAAGGTAGCCAGAAAGACAGAACAGTTCTTTTTTGACACCACTTATTTAACTCCGCCCATCACTGCATGTGGTGGAATCCCAAAATTTCTGGGTACAGATAGCCATTCACTTACGACTGTAATTGACTCCAGACTTGTGATTTTAAGTTGTGTACTGAGTATTTTGTAACAGTTGTTAGACAAAAACCACTGTTTAGTGAATGCCACGTCATTGCGTGAATACATGGTCATTAAGTGAGTCTGTTTTCTCTGATGGGTTTGTTTTTTTTTGCCAAAAACTGAAAGTTAACACCAGAAATGGCAAACAAGACTAAAAGCATGACCATGGGACACTGCAAACAGTCATCAGTGGGAGCCAGTTGCCAAGTGCCCAAAATGCAATCATATGACTGTGAGGGGGATGAGGGGTGGGCTTCAGTCATTGGAATTTCAAAAGCAGGCCCTAAGTAGCTCTGGGGAGATCAGTCATAATCTTGAACGATCATTAAATGACCTGTCATTAAGTGAGAACTGCCTCTACGTGGGTCTGACAAGAAAGTTGGATCGCCAGGTATAAACATTCTGCAAGAAAAGGTGTGAAGTTTACCAAATATATATGTCAATTCTAGTATTTGGATTAGATTATTCTGTTTTTAAAGTTTTTAAGTTCAAGGCACTTTTTCCCCACAGAAAGTCAAAGAACCAAGCAAATGCCCTTAAAATATCAATAAAAGAGTACAGTCTATATTTGGGGCTCTTATAACTAGTCAAACCTGATACAATTTAAGTTTTTTAGTCTGGAAGATGTTTGGGGCTTACTCGAAAATAAGCAAGTGTATGATCATATCAAATGACCACTGGGATTTTTGTCTGAAGACAAGCTTTCAATAATATATGATTATATATTGTCCTGCTAATTAAGCTCCAATAAATGTTTAAGACAACTCAGTCTGCCCCCCCCCTTTACAAAAGCTACTAAATAGCTATAATTAAACCAAATTGCTTTGGTAGTATATGTGATCAGTTTGATGATGCATTAATGAACATTAGGCTAAACATTTTCATCTGCTAATTGTTACCAAACTTGTTAAAAACATAGCCGTGGGAACTACTTTAATAATTGGCAATATTGGGTGTTTTAATAGTACATCCCTTACAAAGAGACTGAAAAGCACTTCTTTAGGACACAGAGAATTGAAATTTTATCCTGAGTTAATATCCCAAAATCCTGTTTTTTTTTAATAGCTAGGATGAAATGTAAAATAATTTATAGCTTTTATATTGTTCTGAAAATCACAAACAACTGCATAATCTCCCCCCCTTTTTTTTTTTTTTTAAAAAAAGGAAAGTTGGTTCATTACCATTTCAGCCAAAACCATTGAGCTTTCAAAAATCTTCCCAAAGGAGACAGCAACTCTGAGATTTTACTCTCATATCTGGCTATGAAAAAGTCCCAACAGATGAAAAAAATGGCGAGGAGAGTGAGGATGAAGAGCGCTAAGGCTCTGTGAAAATTCAAGATGCAGGCCGCAATCACCATTGCCAGGTAACCTGTAATGGAATAAAAGCAAGATCATGTCAGCTGCCCACACTGCCTACCCAATGTCTCCGTCTCCTGTTTTTTTCTCTCCCTGAAACAAAACTGAAAGAGTTACCTGCAATTTTCAGATCACCAGTAATTAAGCAAAAACGTTTATGCTTTGAAATAAACAAATTCTGTGTCATTCTAATTATCTCTTTGGAAATCCTTAGATGTTTTTAAAAAACAGGTGCTTTTATAAAACCTAGCATTTTTATACTATCCGACTACACATCCCATCAACCAGAGTCAGAGACCTGTTCATTTTTTTTCATCTTTTCCCTAAAATTGCATGTTTTAATTGGGCAAAAGCGAAAACGAGAGTGATTGTTCTACAAATTATCAACATCCTTTCTGCCTTGGTACTGACGAATTGGAGCAAAAGCATCTACAAGGAAGACTATCTTTTGACGACTGTTCGAAGTTACAATAGCACCGAAAAAAGTGACTTCTGACCAGTTTTCACACTTACAACTGTCGCCATATCCCAGTTCGGACTGGATCGGCTGATCCGGTAGTGATGGCGGTGGATGGTTCAGCAAAAATCCCTAGCCCCCCCACCCATGCCCACCCAATGCCCGGTCGCCTGCTTCCCCGCTTGCCGCTTCTTTTAAAAAGTAAAAAAAAAAAAGGCTCTGACAATCTCAGCTGAACTGAACTGCCTGATCATCAGAGCCTTTTTTTTTTCTTTTAATAGCATTTTTTTAACAACTTATTTGGCTGAATATGTTGTAAAAAAATGTTTTTAAAAGTAAAAAAAAAAGACTGTGTGCCACAGCTGATCACACACCCCCCGCGCGCTGTTCTCCTTTTGGGGTGCCCTGTGCGAGCACACACCTTGCATTTTGTGGATGGTGTGCACTACACACGCGCACACGCAGTGCGCATCCGGTGAACCTGTAGTAAACTGGTTCAGATTTCACCACCACCATATCCCCACAGTCATGTGACCAAAATCCAGTCACTTGGCAACTGGCATGTATTGATGGCAGTCGCACCATCTTGGGGGTCACGTGATCACCATTAGTAACCTTCGCAGCAGATTTTTGACAAGCAAAATCAATGTTGGAGGCCAGATTCGCTTAACAACTGCACAAATTCACTTAAGCACAATGATTTGCTTAAAATTGTGGCCAAAAAAAAGTCATAAAATGGGACAAAAGTCACTTAACAACTGCCTTGTTAATAGTGGAAATTTTGGGCTCAGTTTTGGCCGTAAGTCACAGACTACCTATATGCTCCCTTCTAGAAGAGAGAGAATGGCAAGATGCAAAACACTCTGTTTTACCCAAGCAGGCATAATAACAGTTAATGAAACTAATATAGTGACTGCTTAATCTTACTTTTGCCTTGGAAAAATTATAATTGCTTCAGGAAGCTAAGCACAAATTAGGTCAAAGCAATTTTGATATCATCACCTATTCCAAGACAGAGTCAATTATTCCAATGCAATCTAATTATCTGAATCAACCAAAAAAAAAAAACCCATCGAAGAAGTAAATAATAAAAATACAAAGATTTCATTCAATGGTAATAGCGGGAGAGAGTATTAAAAGAAGAGATGGTCCTTCAGGCCTTATCCACTTGTCCCTCAAAGTAAACAAGGTGAGATGGCCCTCATGACATTACCATTGTCTCATTCCCATCCCATAGCAGAGACGTTTGTCTAATTTTTCCAGTTTTAAAGTGATGTTCCCCTTCTTCTCTTAATACAATATTTGTCATGGAAGCTTTACAGAGAGAGTTTCAAACTTGAAACAAGAAGGTACCTCTTGACCTTCTTGTTTCTAATTCTTTGTCCAAGGCAAGAATCTCCATAATATCCAGACAAAAAATCTTTGCTTGAAAACCTCTAATGATAGACTATCTTTGTATCTAGGAGACAAGCTCTTCCACAGTAACTCTTTGTAACTTGTCTAACCCTGTCCCACCACGTGTTTAGGAGAACAATAGTTATTTTTCCTGCTAGCAAGAGATGCTCAGTGGGAAGAGAAACCAAACCAGAGGAATCCATCAATCACTTTTCTTAATACGTCCTCAATTAAAACTATAAGAGTACAGCTTATGAGCTCCATTCTGGAGACAAAATAAGGCTCAGCAGTCAGGACAGTTCAATTTATGCAGCCTTACTTTTGTATTAACATAAGACTGGAGGTAAGCATATTAACAAAGCCACTTGGCTGTATATTCAAGTAGTCAGGCTGCAATTCATTTAAGAATTTGAACGCTAACATATTAAATTGTCCCAAAAAGCAATTTGTCAAACAGTACAGAACTTTCAAAATAGCCACTGTGTAATTCCAATATAGGGACGCGGTGGCTCAGGAACTAAGATCGAAGGTTGGCAGTTCAGCGGTTTGAATCCCTAGTACTGCCATGTAATGGGGTGAGCTCCCGTTACTTGTCCCAGTTTCTGCCAACCTAGCAGTTGAAAAGCACATAAAAAATGCAAGTAGAAAAAATAGGGACCACCTTTGGTGGGAAGGTAACAGCATTCCATGCACCTTTGGCGTTGAGTCATGCCGGTCACATGACCATGGAGACATCTTCGGACAGCGCTGGCTCTTCAGCTTTGAAATGGAGATGAGCACCACCCCCTAGAGTCGGGAACGACTAGCACGTATGTGCGAGGGGAACCTTTACTTTTAATTCCATATCTCTTGCACTGGTTTACAACTTAGCTGACATGTTTTACATAAATTAGAGCTTACAGGCTTTTTGCAAAGATAGCCTTATGGCCAGAGAAGATTGCAGTAATTAGACTGGAATATAACCAAGAGATGGATTTTATTGTATGCTATTAGTCTCACACTTTAAAAATATATAGACCCAAAATTCTACATAAAATTGCTATTTTCCGGAATGTATAATACATACCTATAATTAGTATTCCAAAAATTATGTATCGGATTATAGTTTTATGTTTCCTGCAAAATTGAAGGACCATATCATATTTCCTTGTAAGTTTCCTAGAATGATAAATAAATAAACAGGATAACTTAAAAAGACTATTTTGTACTGTAGTAGATAAGTATGCATTACCCAACATATTATAATTAATAATGAACAGTACATATTAATTATACAAGAATTTTAGATTGTTTTCATATGTCTTCCTCATGTGAATAACCATGTTTAGATGAGCAAACTATAGTAATTTGATTTTAGATATCATACGAAGCCAAAAGCAAACAATCCACATGATGATAGCAAAAGCAATACCACATAGACTTATATACTGCTTCACAGTACTTTATGGCCCTGTCTAAGCATTTTACAGAGTTATGGCCCCCAACAATCCTCAGTTTACCAACCTCGGAAGGATGGAGGCTGAGTCAACCCTGTGCTGGTCAGAATTAAGCAGTGAGCAGTGAATTAGCCTGTAGTACTGCTTTCTAACCATGTGCCACCACGGCTCATGATCTTAGTGACTTAGTGTAAAACAAGCCTAAGATCCAATGTGGTTTGATCAGACTTTGGGTAGTAGTTAGAAATCAAGGAGACTCAGCTTCTGGTCCATCCTTGGCTACGTAAGCGAGTTAGTTTTGGACCAGTCTAATTAATTAATTAGGGATGCAGTGGCTCAGTGGCTAAGATGCAGAGCTTGTTGATTGAAAGGTCGGCAGTTCAACAGTTCGAATCCTTAGTTCTGCGTAACGGGGTGAGCTCCCGTTACTTGTCCCAGCTTCTGCCAACCTAGCAGTTCGAAAGCACATAAAAAAATGCAAGTAGAAAAATAGGGACCACCTTTGGCGGGAAATTAACAGCGTTCCATGCGCCTTTGGCATTTAATCATGCCAGCCACATGACCACAGAGACATCTTCGGACAACACTGGCTCTTCGGCTTTGAAATGGAGATGAGCACCGCCCCCTAGAGTCAGGAATGACTAGCACACATGTGCGAGGGGAATCTTTACCTTTACTTAATTAATTAATTAATCTCACCACCGGGTGAATCTGGGCGGCTTACAACGTTAAAAGCAATAAACAACATATATATACATATATATATATATGTAGATCTTTGGTTATTCGGGTTTTCTCCCGCGTAAAATTGGAAGTGTCTTGGCGAATGTTGTCTTGATGTCTTGATGTTGTGTTTGTGGAGGATCTTGCTGATTCTGTCTGTGGTGCCTTTTATATATGGGAGGAGGGCTGTGCCGTTTTCTTGTTCTCTGTCTTGGATTTTAGTAGGGGGTTCTTTTTGGATTAGTTTGGTAATCTTATTTCTCTGGAATCCAACACATACTTCATCTATAATGGACAAAAATACAAACAAATAGAAGGAGCACCCATGGGATCACCCCTCTCACCTGTCATTGCCAACCTCTACATGGAACACTTTGAAACCCAAGCTCTAGAAAAATCTGATCACCCAACCAACTTCCCTTCCTAGATGTCTTAGTCTACAGGAGACCCAATGGCTCCCTAGGACACACCATCTACCAGAAGAAAACACACACAAACCGCTATCTGCATGCACTCTCACACCACCACCCAGCACAGATCAACTCCGTAGCCAAGACACTCATCTCCAGAACAAAACGCTTAACTGACGAACAACACCTAAAAACCGAACTACACACTCTCACTAACGTACTAACATCCAATGGATTCCAGAGTTAGAAAATCAAGGAGTATATGAAATCCCATGCACCGCCTGCCCCACCACATACATTGGACAAACCAACAGAAGAATAAGTGCACGCATTGAAGAACACAAGAACTCAGTCAAAAAAGAGGAACCAACTTCTTCCCTGGTCCAACACCTTAAAGCCACAGGACACGATATTGACTTTAAAAAGACCAGAACTATCGCCAAAACTGAACACTTTAACAACAGAATAATCAGAGAAGCCATCGAGATAGAAACACGCCCACACAGCATGAACAAACGAGATGATACCTCCCGCCTACCAGCCATTTGGAAACCTGCCCTTATTGACAAACGAGTCCCTAACACGAGGAATGACACCAGACCCACACTCACGAGGTCCACACAGGATGTCACCACCACACATCCACCCAGAAAGCAGACCCAAACCCACACTGATCATGAAGCACGACCAAGGACCAGAAGCCAGACCGCAGCTGCAACATTAGCCATTTCAAACCCTCCAATCCATACATGCAGCAGACTGACACCCACTATGAAGATGTAGCACGACCAAGGACCAGAAGCCAGACCGCAGCTGCAACATTAGCCATTTCAAACCCTCCAATCCATACATGCAGCAGACTGACACCCACTATGAAGATGTAGCACGACCAAGGACCAGAAGCCAGACCGCAGCTGCAACATTAGCCATTTCAAACCCTCCAATCCATACATGCAGCAGACTGACACCCACTATGAAGATGTAGCACGACCACAAAGCCAAACAACAGCTATGCAGCTCACCAGCTCAAATCCCCTGCAGCACAGACTAGACTGAGCACAACCAAGCCCCCACCAACACAGGACACACCCCAGCCAATCAGAGCACAAAAACCCCATCCAATCAGAGCACAAAAACCCCATCCAATCAGAGCACAAAAACCCCATCCAATCAGAGCACAAAAACCCCATCCAATCAGAGCACAGCCAAGCTCCCACCCAATCAGTTCAAACCCCACTAGCAGTTAAAGCACATAAAAATGCAAGTAGAAAAATAGGACCACCTTTGGCGGAAATTAACAGCGTTCCATGCGCCTTTGGCATTTAATCATGCCAGCCACATGACCACAGAGACATCTTTGGACAGCGCTGGCTCTTCGGCTTAGAAACGGAGGTGAGCTAGAGTCAGGAATGACTAGCACACATGTCGAGGGAATCTTTACCTTTACTTAATTAGTTAATTAATTAAATAATTAATTAATTAATTAATTAATTAATTAATTAATTAATTAATTAATTAATTAATTAATTAATTAATTAATTAATTAATTAATTAATTAATTAATTAATTAATTAATTAATTAATTAATTAATTAATTAATTAATTAATTAATTAATTAATTAATTAATTAATTAATTAATTAATTAATTAATTAATTAATTAATTAATTAATTAATTAATTAATTAATTAGGGACGCGGTGGCTCAGGGACTAAGATCGAAGGTTGGCAGTTCAGCGGTTCGAATCCCTAGTACTGCCGTGTAACGGGGTGAGTTCCCGTTACTTGTCCCAGTTTCTGCCAACCTAGCAGTTGAAAAGCACGTAAAAAATGCAAGTAGAAAAAATAGGGACCACCTTTGGTGGGAAGGTAACAGCATTCCATGCACCTTTGGCGTTGAGTCATGCCGGTCACATGACCATGGAGACATCTTCGGACAGCGCTGGCTCTTCAGCTTTGAAATGGAGATGAGCACCCCCCCCCCCGAGTCGGGAACGACTAGCACGTATGTGCGAGGGGAACCTTTACTTTTAATTCCAATATCTCTTGCACTGGTTTACAACTTAGCTGACATGTTTTACATAAATTAGAGCTTACAGGCTTTTTGCAAAGATAGCCTTATGGCCGGAGAAGATTGCAGTAATTAGACTGGAATATAACCAAGAGATGGATTTTATTGTATGCTATTAGTCTCACACTTTAAAAATATATAGACCCAAAATTCTACATAAAATTGCTATTTTCCGGAATGTATAATACATACCCATAATTAGTATTCCAAAAATTATGTATCGGATTATAGTTTTATGTTTCCTGCAAAATTGAAGGACCATATCATATTTCCTTGTAAGTTTCCTAGAAGGATAAATAAATAAACAGGATAACTTAAAAAGACTATTTTGTACTGTAGTAGATAAGTATGCATTACCCAACATATTATAATTAATAATGAACAGTACATATTAATTATACAAGAATTTTAGATTGTTTTCATATGTCTTCCTCATGTGAATAACCATGTTTAGATGAGCAAACTATAGTAATTTGATTTTATCATATCATACGAAGCCAAAAGCAAACAATCCACATGATGATAGCAAAAGCAATACCACATAGACTTATATACCGCTTCACAGTACTTTATCGCCCTGTCTAAGCATTTTACAGAGTTATGGCCCCCAACAATCCTCAGTTTACCAACCTCGGAAGGATGGAGGCTGAGTCAACCCTGTGCTGGTCAGAATCAAGCAGTGAGCAGTGAATTAGCCTGTAGTACTGCTTTCTAACCATGTGCCACCACGGCTCATGATCTTAGTGACTTACTGTAAAACAAGCCTAAGATCCAATGTGGTTTGATCAGACTTTGGATAGTAGTTGGAAATCAAGGAGACTCAGCTTCCGGTCCATCCTTGGCTACCTAAGCGAGTTAGTTTTGGACCAGTCTAATTAATTAATTAGGGATGCGGTGGCTCAGTGGCTAAGATGCTGAGCTTGTTGATTGAAAGGTCGACAGTTCAACGGTTCAAATCCTTAGTTCTGCGTAACGGGGTGAGCTCCCGTTACTTGTCCCAGCTTCTGCCAACCTAGCAGTTCGAAAGCACATAAAAAAATGCAAGTACAAAAATAGGGACCCACCTATTGGGTGGGAAATTAACAGCGTTCCGTGCGCCTTTGGCATTTAATCATGCCAGCCACATGACCACAGAGACATCTTCGGACAACACTGGCTCTTCGGCTTTGAAACGGAGATAAGCACCGCCCCCTAGAGTCAGGAATGACTAGCACACATGTGCGAGGGGAACCTTTACCTTTACCTAATTAATTAATTAATCTCATCACCGGGTGAATCTGGGCGGCTTACAACGTTAAAAGCAATAAACAACATATATATGCCTGTTCACCGCCCTGAGTCCTTCGGGAGAAGGGCGGTATAAAAATTAAATTATTATTATTAATATATATATATATATATATATATATATATATATATATATATATATATATATATATATATATATATATATATATATATATATATATATGTATATATGTTTTCTGAGGTTTTATACATACACACACACACACACTCACACACACATATATATGTATGTATGTTTTCTGAGGTTTTCGCAGGTGTTTGTATGTAGGTCTTTAGTTACTCGGGTTTTCTCCCATGTAAAATTGGAAGTGTCTTGGCGACATTTCGATGAAGTCTCATTCGTCATTTTCAGGCTTCAGCTTTGTGCTTCTGGGAGTAATGTGTGATTGCATCCAATCAGAAACGAGATATTTCCGCCTAAAACTCCCGCCAAAACTTACAGTAATACATTACACTCCTTCCCTCCCAGAAGGCACTTTGCCAATATTTGCATATTACTTCTCACGTAGTCCTGCAGGTACGTGGGCGCCTCCTGACTCTCCCGGACCTGCGCAGTTCACTTTCTGGAGTTGAGTCGAGCTTGCGGAGGGACTTTTCGTTCCTCTGAGCTCCTCCTCCCGCCATCCGCCCTGGATTACTCGCCGGCTCGGACCTGCTGTCCTCTAGAGGGACCGGAGGGTGTCGCTGGACCTCGCCTGACTCAGATAAGTCTCTGTTTGGTTCTTTGCTTACGCTTTCTGTTTGTTCTTGGCGCCCGGTCAGCTGTGGGTTAATTAAATCATAGTCAGGCTGTTCTCGCCTAATTCTGCCTTATCGCTCAATCTGTTTCTTAATTGATCTATGTGGCGCCTCCAGATTCTGCCATCGTCTAGTTCCACTAGATAAGATTTGGGGCCCGTTTTGTCTATGACTATCCCCCTCTTCCAGTTAGGGCCGTCGCGGTAATTATGTGCCCACAGTCTCCTATGTTTAACTCTCGATTCTATCTGGTTTTGTTTTGAACCCGTCCTGTACGTAGTTCGGTGTAGCCGGTCTAGCGGGCACCGTAGCTTCCGCCCATTAATAGCTCGGCTGGGCTGCGGCGGTGGCCACACAGGGGTCCTGTGTTGACGGTTAGAATGCGTCGATTGTGCCTGCCAATCGCCGGGCCGCTTCGTGATAGCGCTTCTTTCGCACTCCGGACAAAGCGTTCAGCAAGGCCGTTCGGCGCAGGGTGGAACGGCGCTGAGCGGGCATGTCGGACGCCCTCTTCAGCCAGGTACCCTTCAAATAATGCTGCGGTGTACTGTGGGCCGTTATCGGACACGAGGGTGTCCGGTAGTCCGTGGGTGGGGAAAAGGTGTTTTAGTGCTGGGATGACAGCTCCCGGTTGTGGATTTCATTAGGATGATCTCCAGCCATTTGGAGAATGCATCCACCACAATTAGAAATGTTTGGCCATGGAAGGGGCCGGCAAAATCAATGTGTATGCGGGACCAAGGGCCTTGGGGTTTCTCCCACTCCAAAACTGGGGCCGTGGTGGTAGTGGTCTGATTCCTGACATACTTGGCATCGGCCAACCCTGTCACTGATTTCCCTGTCCATTAGGGGCCACCAGACATAGCTCCTAGCCAAACCCTTCATCCTCACAATTCCTGGGTGACCCTCATGCAGGAGTTCCAGAACTTTTTCCTCAGCTTCTCTGGAACTACCACCCTATCCCCCAGAGCAGGCACCCCTTGCACAGACAATTCTTTTTCTTTACAAATTCCTTGAACGTCGCCCGCGCGGCCATCCCTTTGAACCCAACTGATTACAGTTCTTAAAACAACGTCCCGGTAGGAGGCCCGAGCCACTTCCTGCGATGTGACTGGCCAGAGTCCAAGAGTCAATTAGTAGAACGGTGTGCCCGGGTGGGGTCCTCGATTTCCTGGCAATGGGCATCTGCTCAATGCGTCCGCATGCCCCAGCTCCTTTCCAGGCCGATGCTGCAGCTTGTAGGAGTATGCGGTCAAAAAAATAGTCCATCTGGTCAGTCTAGGTGAGAGTGCTACTGGCGTTGGGCGGTCGCCAGCCAGTAACCCCAATAGCGGTCTGTGATCAGTGGCAATTTCGAAATCTCGCCCAAAACGTATTCGTGAAATTTTTCACCCCTGACACTATTGCAGAGCCTCCTATCTAGCTGGCTGTAATTCCTCTCAGCCGGGACATCGTTCGTGAATAGAACGCTATAGGGGCTTCAGTGCCGCTTTGGGAGTCTGTGGCTGGCACCGCTCCTACTCCATAGGGGACGCATCACAAACCAATACTAACGGCAGTCTGTTGTTGTATTGTATTAACAGGCTATCGCTTGATAGCAAACTTTTTACTGCCTCAAATGCCCTATTCTCTGACTTCCCCCACGACCAAGCAGTGTTTTTTCCAAGCAATTTATGCAGCGGTTCAGCAACGGTTGCCTTGTCTTTTAAAACACGGCGTAAAAGTTTACCAGACCCAGGAAAGCCTGGAGTTCTGTCTTGTTTTTGGGTGCTGGGGCTCTTTATCGCCTTGACTTTGCTCTCAGTGGGTGAATCCTTTTTGTCTATTCTATAGCCCAAAATTCAACAGATTCGACCCTATCTGACACTTGCTTGCTTTAACTTTTAATCCTGCCGACCTAAAATGGCCAAAACTTTCCTTAATCGCTTCCCAGTTCTCTTAAATCTTCCCTGATACCAACACATCATCGAAATAGGTACGACTCGGTAACCCTTGTAGGAGCCGCTCCATCAAATTTTGGAATAGCCCGGGCCACACTCACCCCGAACTGTAACCGGGTGCACTTAAAGGCACCCGGTGCGTTATAATGGTCTGGGCCTCAGCTGTGCTAGCATCTACGGGTAGCTGTTGGTACGCTTGTGCCAAGTCTAATTTGGCGAAAACTTGTCCGTGCCCTAGTGAGTGCAATAAGTGTTGCACTACTGGAACTGGGTAGGCGCTCTTTGCAATGCTTTGTTCAAGGTAGCCTTGTAATCAGCGCAAATTCTTATGGACCCGTCTGGTTTTATAGGGTGACGATTGGCGTCTCCCATTTGGCATGGTCAACTGGCACTAGTATCCCTGGCTGACTAATTTATCTAACTCTTTGTCGATTTTAGGTTTGAGTGCAAAGGAACCCTCCTTGCCTTTAACCTAATGGGAGCTATTTGGGGTCTAAATTGAAGGAGATAGGGGTCCCTTGTACTTGCCTAAACGGTCCTCGAATACGCCTGCGAATTCCTCCAGTAGGGCGTTTTGCAGGTTGCATCCGCTCCGTGGACGCCAGTCACCCCATTCCCAACGCCTGAACCAGTCTAGCCCCAGCAAGCTTGGCAAGGTTCCTCGACTAACGTGATGGGCAGGGTCTTTTCGTATGTCCCGTACTTGACCTCGACGGTCGTTGTCCTCGAACAGGGATGCGGTTGCCCTGGTAATCCTGCACCCGGAGCCGTTGTTTCTGTAGCTTGCGCTTTGCGATGTGCGGCAAGGCTTTCACAAAAGTGTCCCAGGACATGATTGTGATAGCTGATCCTGTGTCTACTTCCAGTCGGCACGGTACGCCTTCAATTGTCGGGTTTGTGAAGATCTTTTCTTGATGCGGGTAGCTGCGTGGTCTATGGTAACAGTCATTCGGTTTGACTTCGCTCTTTCTTTCCTGGCCAATCGCTGGTCGCCTCGCCGATCTCGCGCTCTGATTGGCTGGTTTGAAATTTCGCGGGAATGTGGGGTTTGCATCTCTGACTCAGAGCCGCTCTGATTGGCGATTTGAATTTTCGGCGGAAGGTTGGGGTGCTCGGCAGACTTGAGCCAGGTGCCCTTCCTTTCACACCGCCGCAAATGGCGCCCTGAACTTACATCTTTGGCGCTGATGTCGCCCGCAACTTCCGCATTCCTCCGGGTCTTCCTTGTCGATTTTCCGGTGTAGTGGACTTCTTCCTCCTCTTCGCTGGTTGACTCACGATAGGTTTCTTCGTGGTGGACTGTGCTCGGCTTTGCGCCCGCCATCGGCGTGAGTCGCTTTTGTAAGGTGTCTGCTGCATGGTTGGACATCTCATGGGCTCTGGCTTCGTCCAGAGCGTTTGCCAATGTCAGGTTGCTCTTGGCTAGCAACCGTCTCCTCAAACGGATGTCTCTGACCCCCCGTATAAGTTGTTCCAGCAGCTCTTCGTCCAGATCGCGGTACTGCAATGCTTGGAGGCTTGTCTCAGGGCTGCCATGTAGTCGCTGATAGACTCGCCTTCTTGTTGCCTCGCTCCCCAAACTCGCATCCGAACGTATTTGGACGGGCTGGTGCGTAGTGATTCTTCAGGAGGGTCTGAAGGGTCTGCCACGACACGGAGTGTAGCGGTGTTGGCTCCGCTAGGGCTTCTGCGACGGCGATGACTGCTGACCCACAGTGGCTTATGAAGTAAGCCCGTTTGCGGTTGTCGGAGACTCCTGTAGCTCGTTTGCCTCCAGGAAACTTTCAAACGGGTCATATATATTCCCCATGTCTCCTGGGCAGGGTCAAACGGAGTGGGTGGCGTGTAGCCGGTCATCGCTGCAGTCGCCGTCACCTTGCTGGGTTTGATTCTCGTAGTGAGTTCAGCTCTGTTCTGGTGCTCTGCCTCAATATCCCATCCTCGTCGCCAATGTTATGTTTGGGTATTGACGAGGCAGGAGACCAGGTTAGTGACAACAGCTCTTTAATATAGTGTGACCCAGCAAAACTCTGGAGAAAAACCTCTCCTTATATACACTTCAGCCTGAGGCTGCATCCAATCAGAAACGAGATATTTCCCGCCTAAAACTCCCGCCAAAACTTACAGTAATACATTACAGTTTCTGTATCCACGTGTATAACTTTGGCACAGCCTTTAATGTTTCAGGGAGAAACAAAGCCAGTTTGTGACTAGGAGGGTGGGGTAGAGAGAAACAGAACAAAAAACAAATAGGTACGATGTGTAGCCTTATATTTTGAGCAAACTCATGTTAACCATTAGCAACACCCAGCCTTGGCTGCTTTCTGCTGAATTATCCTTTGCAAGGCAAGGAAGCAAGAACATGGATTTTAGTACAATACCTTTAATGGTAATCTTGGGTAGCTATAGATTCTTCATAACTGTAAGAGGAATTTCTTAGCCTCCTTTATAAAGAGCCAATAAAAGCAGAATCTCTTTGAAATGCTTTTTTTTCAGATGTCTTCTTGCCTGGGCCAAATTGCAAATAAAATAATCCATCAACTGATCCATCCCCAGCCTCAGGACAACTTTCCCAAATGTGAATATGGAGAGTCTCAGTCATCCAAGTCATAGTTGTCCCAAAGGTGTGGGTTTTTTTTAAAGGCAACTGGACTGTTTTTTCCTTGAGGAAGAGGAAGAAGAAGAAGTTTCACTTCTCATCCAAGAAGCTTTATCAGTTTCAACTGGAAGGTGGGAGGATGGAAGGATAGGTTCTGACAGGAAGGAGTGTGTATGTGTATGGGGGGAAATGGAAGGTTTATATTTCTTTGCAGTCATCTGGTTGTTAGAACTCTCTCTGAGAGTTGTTGAGGCTACTTGGGGGTTTATTTGTGCCCTCAGGGTGACCTGAATCATTTGCACTCTGGAACCCCACCCCTGGATCTGGCCCATAGTGCGCTCGAATTTGACACGCGTGATTAGGGGTTGACATTTTCCCATTTTGCCACTGAATATTTGTAATGGAAACTTGGAGTGCTATGAGGATTGTAGTGTGCTTCTTCCACTTTAAGAGGTGCTGGGAGCATCTACTAAAACTGGAGGCCACATGCTGATTTTTAGCTGACCTCTACTGACTACGAATGGTCACATTGGCATTTTAAAATAATAATAATAAAAAAGGATGGCTTTTAAGCTTAATAAATTATTTAGCTAAATCCAAAGAGGCATATTTTAAAGCTAATAAAAGCCACATTTTTTGTATTTGTATTAAATAGAATTGAGTATCTTTATTTAACCGTATTAAAATGCAAGCAATCTTGCGGACTGCAAATTTACCTTCCATCTGATAGTGATAGTCCTTTGTTGAGCTTACTGCTCAAACAACAAATGGACAAATTTAAATATTAGTAATATAATAACGAGAACCAGTTTGGTGTAGTGGTTAAAGAACAGGCCAGAAACAGAGAAACCATGAGTTCTAGTCTTTTCTTAGGAAACCCAGGTAGGTCATTAAGCCAATCATTTGCTCTCAGTCTCAGTCAAATATTTAACTTCTTGAATATACATATATTACCTACATAATAAACTTAAGAGTTGGGGGAAATCCAGATTCAAATGTCTGCGAAGGCCTGAAGCTTTTTGAGTGTTCTTGGATACTCATTTCAGAGAAGATAATGTGACGATAAAATGGAGGATATACACAAACAGAGATCTAGGCACATACAGACACAAATACACATTTGGCTCCCTGAGGGAATAGAGGAAAGCAGCAAAGCACAATAATCAATTCCTTAATTCCACTGCGTTTTCATTTTGTTTGTGTGTTTGTTTGTTTTAAACAACACCCTTCATCTGCCTGTCCTGATTCTGCCATATAAGAGGTCAAACTGCAAGCCTTGGACTTTTACTCACCTGTTTTAACATGCCACAAACTTTAAGATGCAATTGCACCAGGGATGGTTCTACTTACCTTTACTACTGGTTCGCATCGTGCCCGCTTGCGCGCGCTTACTCCATTCACACACACACTCTTCTGTGCATGCGCAGATCACTTTTGATGATGTTCGGGTCAGTGGGCAGAGCCTCCCAATGGTTTTACTACCAGTTCTATAGAACCGGTTTGAACCGGGGGCAACCTACCACTGAATTGCACCCTCCAAACTTCAGCCATGCAAATATAAAATGCAGGAACTGTACTTTTGCAAGGAGCATAAATTATACTCCTTACTTTCTTCCTGTGGCATTTTCTCCTCTGCAGTACTGTATTTTGCTAAAGGTAAGTAAGAAAAAAAACCTTTTTGGTCCCTTCAGTAGCTGGTTTTGCAATAAAGATGCAAGCTCTTCATTTTCTTGTAAACGAGTTTCTTTTTCCTTTTTTTTTCTTTTTTAAAAAATCTTCCTACAAGTGAAAGACTTCCTGCAAATCTTGCAGAAGAAAGAGCTGAAATTGGGCATCTTGCAAAAGAGATTGCAAAGAATGTTTTCCTCTTGCATTGTAGAGAAAGTTCTTCTGCACGCTCATGATCTTTTCTGCTTTCTTTTCCTCATCTGACCTTACTGAGCAGAATGGGAGGATTTTTTTTTTTATTAATAGCTGATTTGTTTCCATTATCCCATCAAAGTTTTGTTTGCCACAAAATTGCTTCTTAAAAAATCATAAGAGTTTTATTCCAATCTTGTGCTCGGGTTAGTAAATACTTTTTTTTAGCATTCTCTCTTAGTTAAAAGTTATGACACATGAAGGCTGAAGACACTTCTCTTCTCTCTGTATACCAATGACTGTATCTCCAACGATCCATCTGTTAAACTACTGAAGTTCACAGATGACACAACAGTGATTGGTCTCATTCGAGACAATGATGAATGCGCATACAGACGGGAGGTTGAACAACTAGCCTCGTGGTGTGACCGGAACAATGTGGAACTGAACACGCTCAGAACCATAGAAATGGTGGTAGTCTTTAGAAGAAACCCTTCCATACTTCCACCTCTCACAATACTAGACAACACAGTATCAACAGTAGAGACCTTCAAATTTTTACTTCTACCATATGGCAAGATCTAAAATGGACAGCTAACATCGAAAACGTCATCAAAAAAGCACAACAAAGAATGCTCTTTTTGCACCAACTCAGAAAGCTCAAACTGCCCAAGAAGCTGCTGATACAATTATTGAATCTGTCATCTGCACCTCTATAACTGTTTGGTTTGGTTCTTCAACCCAACAAGACAGACACAGACTTCAGAGGATAATTAGAACTGCAGAAAAAACAACTGCTATCAACTTGCCTTCCATTGAGGACCTGTATACTGCATAAGTCAAAAAGAGGGCTGTAAAAATATTTACAGACCCCTCGCATCCTGGACATAAACTGTTTCAACCCTCAAAACGACGCTACAGAGCACTACACAACAGAACAACTAGACACAACAACCCCTTCCCGAACGTCATCACTCTGCTAAACAAATAATTCCCTCAACATTATCAAACTATTACTAAACCTGCACTACTATTAATCTTTTCATCGTTCCCATTACCCATTTCCTTCACTTATGACTGTATGACTGTAACTTTGTTGCTTGTATCCTTACGATTTATATTGATACTGATTGTTTCCTGATTGCTTATTTGTACCCTATGACTATCATTAAGTGTTGTACCTTAGAATTCTTGATGAACGTATCTTTTCTTTTATGTACACTGAGAGCATATGCACCAAGACAAATTTCTTGTGTGTCCAATCACACTTGGCCAATAAAAATTCTATTCTATTCTATGTTATCTTACAGTTTGGTTCCATATTTGGAAACAGGTCAATTAAGCAGAGAATGATGTATCCCACCTGAGCACCATCCATGGGTGTTATAGGAATTGCACTGTGGTGTAATGGTTAGAGAAATGGAATGGGGCCAGGTTAAGTCTTCATTTCACTGTGGACTTCACAGTTTATCTTTAGGCATATTTCAACAGGGTTGTGAAGATAAAATGAGAGTCATCCCACAGATGCTGCTGTAAAAGAAGGATAGCTATAGCTGGACCAGGATGCCTTGATGTCAGCCACTCATAGCAATAGCATGAGCAATAAGAAAGAGCAATAGTTATAGCACTTAGACTTATATAAAAATGTCAGCATATTGCCCCCAAGAATTTGGGTCCTCATTTTACCGACCTCGGAAGGATGGAAGGCTGAGTCAACCATGATCCCTGTCATATTCGAACTCCAGGCTGTGGGGAGAATTAGCTTGCAATACTGCATTGTAACCACTGCACCACCAAGGCTCTTTACCATGACTCATACTTCTGATTACCTCTGTCAGATTGCAGGGTATTCTGTATGGGGTTACCTAAAGCTGAAATCATCTTTAAATACATTTACAGTACAGAAAAGGAATACATCAAGCAACTTCTTGCCACAAGCAACATCTTCCTATTTAATCATCTAAGGAGGGCTTGTTGGAAATTCCAACCCATCAAAAACATAACAATGGACACAACAACAATGACAACATGTTCCTTGTGATAGCACCTTCTCTTTAGAACAGACTCTCCCTGAGTGTGACCTCAACCCTGCTGCTATTTCAAAAACAAATATAACCTGCTGTTTCAACAAGATTTTCCTCCCAAGGAAAACTTTTTAAGTTTGCTTTTGGGGTATTGTAGGCTAGCTCAGGTTATAAATACTGTTAAATAAATAATGAAATGCACTCCAGAAAACACCCACAATTAAATAAAGCAATTGAGATTGCTAGGGGATGTCTACCAGGATCCAAATTCTTAATTTTCATTATCTGACTTTTAACTCTTCCTATCTGCCCAGTGGCTGCAAGCCTTTTGGGCTCAGATATTATTGTGAACCAAGATTTCTTTTATTGAGAAAGTTATAGTGGTCTAGATTACAGATAAGGATAAGTCATATCAACATACCAAAAGAATCAAATTGGATTATGGTGTAGTACAATATGGAAACATGATTAGGTGGTAACTGTAGAGAGCTCTATGGATTATTAACTGTAGAGAGCTCTATGGATTATTTGACCATACTCTGATTCACGGCAGGGTGTAGGGTGGAAACCGCATTGCGCACTCTCATTGATAACTTGTGACAAGAGATAAATGGTGGAAGTATAACCCTCCTTTTCCTGCTTGACCTCACAGCTGCCTTTGATATTGTTGAGCACAGTATCCTTCTAGGCCTCCGGCAAATCCAGGCTGTAGGAGGCATCCTTCTGTAATGGCCCTTCTCCTTTCTGAGTAGACATGTCAAGTTGATGGCTGCAGGAGGGGAGAGGTTGAATCCGAGTGCATTTCAGCAGGGAATATGCCAGGGATCGCTTCTCTTGCACTATTTAACATGATCATGAAACCACTGGGAGAGGTCAAAAGAAAACGAAATATCATCAAAATGCTGATGATAGCCAACTAGACATCTCTACCCTGTGTTAGATTGAGGGGTGCTATGGGTTCTGACTCAATCAGTGCCTGAAGCTGTCACAGCATATATGGAGAGAAACAGACACAGAGATCACACAAGCAACGCATAGTACAGAAACATTCTGGAGTGATGTCATATTCTTCTCTCTCTCTCTCTCTCTCTCTCTCTCTCCCATAAACTGTGAACCTAGCCATTAAGTCATAGCCCAATGAAAGAATTCCAGTAATATAGGCAGGCTTCAATCCAAAACAATTTGCCATCCCTAAGTATGATGTATTGGGCTTCAGTTCCTGCTTTCATGATCTATGGAAACATAACATTTATAGCTTTTGTTCACACATGTTTACCCAGGTTTCATTGATTCATGGATAATTCAATTTTCTAAGTCACATAAGCTACTGATTGAACCCGTAGGCTATCGGGCATTTCCTGAGTTCATCAAAAACATTTTTCTATTGATTATTGATTATGTGCCATTGTGTTGGTGTTTCACACTAACAGATTGGATTTGGCTAACAACCACATGATTTCCTTAATGACCATGGCGATTCGCTTAATTACCACAGTAAAAATGGTCTTACAATCAGATCTGGTCACGAGATGACTCATTTTATAACTGCATTCTCTTATGATGGAAATTCCAGTTTCAATTGTAGTTGTAAGTCAAGAACTACCAGTATCAGGATGCTTTAGATTGTTGCCAAATAATTTTTCAAAATTATATGCTATTGCAAACTCTTTTTTTTGGGGGGGGGGAGTTCATCAGTCCTCTGATAATCTTCCTCTTACATATGGTAGTACCACCTGGTTATTTTAATAATGGCACTTCCAACTCAACCTGAGTAATGAAGATGTTAAGAAATAATTCATAACAATAACATATGAGGAAGAAGGTGAGAAAGAAAAAATTGCCAATCCTTCTTACTTCCAACTTCCCACAGTTGCCCGTGTTAAGTTTGACAATAACTCCCATGGGCTGTTACGTGATATTTTGACCACAAGAAAACAGCTAAGTGCCACTGGACGATTGATATAAATTGAAAATGCTCTTACTTATTTTTTAGAATAAATAAACTGGAACACATTTATATTAGCATTGACTGATGGTCTTTGTCTTAAGTTTAATGATTAATCTATGCAGCTCTGAAAATCAGAGAAATTAACTTGGTGCCAAAAGGATATGGGAGAGCCAAGGAAAACATTCAACTTCAGAGTAAAGGTTCTATCAAGCTGAGATGCTAACCTATTATTTTTCTTCTTTCTAACGAGTTTTAAATTGAGGCATGATGCGGGTATCTATCTTTGGTTCTTTTTTCTTTCTTTCTTATGATGGGGTTAGTTCAGTCTTCTCTCACCTGGCCTCATCTCTTCCAGATATTTTGAAATAAAATAGGCAGAATTCTAGAATTGAAATTGGAATTGCAGTCCAAACATTTAGGAAGTAACTCCAAGCTATTACTAGATGTAGGAACCAGTGAGGTTGAGAGTGGCGAGTAGGGGGAAGGTGCAATTTAGATTTGAATGAGATTTCAGTAGAAAACTTCCTTCCTAAATGCACTTGCTCCCATCAAAATCTGAGCCTCTTGATTTTCTACAAGTTGTTCAAAAATTAATCTTGACATACATTCCAGTTAATTCGTCAGGCCATATTTGAAGAGTATTTTCAAATCACAATTATTTTACAATCTCAGCACTGTCTAATGTGCACCAATGGTGAAATCCAGCCGGATTTATCCGGCTCACATGAACTGGTAGTGCTGGTGGCGGGAGGCTCTGCCTACCTGCCGGGATGTCATGTCCCATTTTTGACCCTCTGCGCATGTGCAAAAGGCTCTGTGCATGCTCAGAAGAGGCACACACTCACATTCCCGAACCGGTAGTGAAGGTAAGTGCATTTCACCGCTGATGTGCACTACTTTTTCCTTTCTTTCCATTGACAAAAAAAGTTAAAAAAATATTTGAAGTTATTCTAAGGAATGGCAAGTATAAACTGGGTTTGGAATCAAACTTTTGTTTTTTGTTAAAGTAATGATATATAAGAAAATATAGGTATGGAGATACATAGTGTGAGAACTTCCCAAGATTTGACTGCCAGTTGTTACAGATAATTAAGTAACAATTATGAAGTACTGACAGTCGCTTAGACAGCAATCATGTATGAAGAGGGGACCTATAGGTTCATTGTAGCCAAAGAAAATTTCTCTGCATATGGTATATGGGTGGAACGTGCATGTGCCAATTTTTCACACAATTTTTCACCAATAATTGGTCTTAAGAAATGCCTGAGAGCTTCTGCCCCAAATCAAGTGTCAGTTTGTGAACTGTGAATGAACCGTTACACCTGCAAACTACGGTTCTGACTCTGATGGCCCCTCTAGAGCTGCTAATAATTTTGAGAAGCATTCATGCAACTTGAATATTCATTCAAAATCACACATAGATTGATTAAATATATTGAGATCATGCTGAGACTAAACTTTACGGTTGCACTAAGAATGCATTTTTAAAGAGGAAGAATTAACACAGAGAAAAACATTGTTTTCATAAAGGTTGCTTTTCTATTGGAGGAAAAACCAGGGATGGGTGCATGTGTGAATTAATTCAAAAAGTTGAGCTGTTGTGGGTTATAAAGTGCTATATAAAATAATATAGCATTTTATAACCCACAGCAGCCAACTTTTGACAACTCTATTCTGAGTCTGAAATTTAAAAAAAGTAAAAAAAAAAGGTTGAGCTAGTATACCCGAGTTAAAAACTCCAGGTAACCATTAGATGGCAGCAAACATAGATACAAATATATAACTGAAATTCCTATAGGTTTTCCCCAACTTTGTATGTTCTAGATATGCTAAATCTAAAAGCTATGACAGTGTGCCATCAAAGTAAGGATGGCTGTTTTTTTTAAAAAAAACTATTGGAATTATTTAATCATTCAGTTTAACTTCATTATTTAATCATTCAGTTTAATTATTTAATCATTCAGTTTAACCATTCAGGTGTCATCCAAATGTGATGAGCTGCAACTCAAAGAATACTTTTGATTGTGCTGTTTGGGAAATTTGGGGCGTTGTAATCTTAACCAACCTGGAAGGAGCCAGGTTGAGGAAATTATACTAACAAAGCATTTTATATGTAAATATGTTCTGTCCCTATGGGTACTATTGTAGTAAATGCTAATTAGTGTCGATAACATTGGTACAATACCACAAGATGCTTAAAAATGCAATTATACATACGTATGTGTTGCAAAACAATCACGCCGTACAACAAACACTGCTACCGCAATCATTACAATCTGTGCAACGTGATCTAAACTGGAAGTCTGATCCCCCAAATAGGTTAAATAAGTTCAGAATGTATCTAAAAGTTGTACTTGCAACTAATTCAGTTCCCGAGTCAAACAGGAGTAGGACTAATTTGTTCTACTGATATAATAATCTAGGAAGTGGGGGAAAAAACAGTAAGTGGCACATATCTTCACAATGGTGTAATTGTATCCAGTCTTTGAGAAAAGAGCATTTGCACCGACAGGATCTTTCTTAGCAGGTTTATTTGTTATTAAAGAATTGTTGCTTGTTGCAAAGTAGGTGACAGTGCTTCCCAGAAACTGTGCTAACGTATTTGAATTTTTTCTAGAACAACAACAAAAAACAAACAAACCCAAAAAACCATTTTAGACTTACCTCAAATGCTGGGTTCTTGTAGCTATTGGAAGAAGTGCGGCTAACCATGGACATAGCTGCAGACTTAATCCCAAACAAAGGTATTTAAACAGACACCTTTCTTGCTGGCAGAGCTGTAACTATGGTCCTACCCAGCCAGCAGCAACATCCAGTTAAGCTGTGTGTTCACTCTTTCTTGACATTTATCTGACTGTAACCACACCAAGAGTCCTTACACTAAGGTCATTGCTCCACTTTCCTGTGTCTTTCTGAGCAGTCATTCTCCCATACAAAACTGTAAAAGTCCAAGCTTGTGAAATTTGAAAGATGATGATTAACACTTGCCTATGAGCTCAAGCGCTTGTGGAATAATGAAACCGCCCATTTTACAATTTTGGGAGGCAGCCCACATTTGTACACATTGTTATAAATGAATGGGAAAGGACAATGTCCATAGTGATTGACGAACTTCTGAAAGAACTGAAGCTTTAGATTTCTGCCTGGGAGTGTTGTGCGGCAGAAATGGGCAGAACGTAGATCTAGATCTTTGCAAGCTAGGTAGACCTCTGAAAGATGGGAAAGATTCATGACCAGGAATGGTAGCATGGTTCAACAATGTACATCACAATGCAGTTTGTTCAATTTTGATTTAGCATGTTGTGTGTACCCAATTTATGGCTGAATATAACAAATTATGAATTAATAAAAAACATGATTTATCAGGATGTGAAATCTCAGCTATCTTGAATTGTTAAGTATATCCTTAGGCTCAGTTCAATTCTAATATTTAGAGCAAATTTATATTTCTCATTATATCTATGCTGGGAGTTTTGTTCAGGTTCATGCATGCTCAGGACAAGTAAGGAAATAAGGATTCAGGAAAATAAGATATAAACATAAACATATTTTTCCCTTCCCAGTGTTTTCCCACAAGTGGAGAATCTGCATTTTTTTCCAGAATCAATCAAGGACCAATCCATTGGTTGCAACACAAATTGACACAATGGCCTGAGGCCTGAGGCTGATGTTGTGGGATTAGAGAGTGGGCTTTCATTCATAAGGTGGAACTAGAACTCCAAGTCTCCTGGTTTGTAGTCTGCTGCCCTAACCAGTAGGCCAAACTGACTCTCACACATACCTAAACATCTCTTTTTCAAATTTCCTTTGGATAATTGTAATTGTTAAATACATTGTTTTCTGTAGAAATAGAGATAGAAAAACATTAAATATAGTACACTGAAAGCTTGATTGTATGGTATCAGCAGAATATCATAAAGTAAAACAATAAAGTATCTCTCAGAATCAGGGAAATGTCAGCCATCTTATTTTGTATATATGTCATTGCACACATAGATTGGGCTTCCATTGTACAGTTGTACCTGCCACCTTGACATTTTTGACTCCCTTTGGCATCCTTGTTCAAACTGTCTGGATTACGTTCATAATATATATTAAGTCCCAATGTGGCTTGTCTGAGTTTGACTTATGATAGTCTATTACCATTCTTAAACCATGGTTTACAGTGCATGTTGGGCAAACCTAGCCAATCATAATTTATTTAAAAAAGTATATTTAAACAAGCCCATGATCATTCAATATATGGTCTTGCTTTTTGAAGGAAAAAACAGAGATGGCCACTTGAAAACCTTAACATGTTTCTGAACTTCAAGGGAAAGACTGCTGTCCATTTTGAAGAATATTGTTTATAGTATTTTTATGGCTGAAGATAGGGGGGGAAGCACTCAGAATAGACCTTAAAGCGATTATACACAACCTGGGAAATGCGACAATGTTACAGGTAGTAAATTTCACAAACAAATAGTCCCACCCTTTTCTTGATTGAGTTCCTGCTGTCATTTTCTGCTATTTAATAATAACATTTCATAATTATGTAAATATTCTCCTCATGTTAGTATCATGTGATCAAGCAACAAGTCTTAAGAAGCTTAAGAAACAGCACAGAAAGAGTAGTTTAGAGCAGGGGTCTCCAACCTTGCCAACTTTAAGACCTGTGGACTTCAACTCCCAGTTAGCTGAGGAACTCTGGGAGTTGAAGTCCACAGGTCTTAAAGTTGACAAGGTTGGAGACTCCTGGTTTAGAGGGCACATAAGCCTTTTATTAATCTGTACATTACTAACTGATTCTACCTGAATTTGTATGGAGCTTGTTAAAAACTGACCAGTCAAGATTAATTAATCATTAGTTACCTTTTACATAAAGGCGATATGATTGCTGACAGTATTGGCAATGAGTAGGCAGCCCAGTAAAATGGCTGAGAGATCTTAAGGAACTCTAATGTGAACATGTTGATCTTTGAATAAAAATATGCATGTTATCTGTAGAACTGGACTCCACATTAAAGGATTGGAAAATAGCCAATGTAATACAATATTTCAAAAAAGACAAAGGAAGTTCCAGGAAACATAAGGTAGGTAAATGGGAGGTAAATATTATTAGGTACAAAATTATAAGTTATATAACAGGAGAGGCATTAACAAAACAGATACTTTCGGCAAAAATCTAAGTTCTTTGAATGTGCCATTTGGCATACTTATGAGAGGTATTTTTTGCATGTTCTTTAATCAAAATGTATACCAAAGTAAACTAAGAAAACTTAGTAGACATAGAATAAGAGCTAAAGAAGATGCATCTTTTAATAACACATGTAAGAAATTGGTCCCCTACAAATTCATTCTTGCAATAAAAATACCTAAAATACTATGCTATTACAATGGACAGATCTAGAAGGTGGATCTCACAAATATTTTTTTACAGCTGACTTTTTAAAACTTAACTTAATTAAGTTAAAGGCACCAGAGTATTTAAAATGGTTAAACAAAAGTATAAAATGGTTAAACAAGAGTATGGAGTATGAAGAACTTCAAAAGATATTTACAAATAGGGGAAAGTAACAAAATGTTAGCAAGGTAAAATAATGTTTTTGAGGGAAAAATGTTATAATATCACATATATGCACCATATTACGGCAGTTTTCGTTGTGTCATTCTGGGATTTCTGCATTGTGAAAATAATATTACCATCTAGACCAGGGCTGTCAAATTCCTGGCCTGCGGGCCAGTTGCATCACTTGCTGGCCATTCCCATGCCCGGTTTAGCGAAGGGAAAAATAGTCCCGATACGTCACGTGATGCTGCCGTGACGACGTGAGTTTGACACCCCTGATCTAGATGTTCATTGGAAAGGAAATAGAACCATCCTTTTCACAATATTTTTATCTAAATCAATGGTGCAATTACCTGTAAATATCAAAATCATGAAAGCTAAGGTATTCCTTGTGATACTCTGAGCCCAGCCAGGTTTTCTTTGCTTTACTCTTAATAGTTATGTACTTATTTTTTTTATTACTATTATATATCAGTTGTGAGATTTCTGTTGAGTAAGCCGAGTTCCATTCACACACCAGTATCTCTTTTCCACTTCATGTTCTTTTTGATCTATCACGTGCCATCAAGTTGGTGTTGACGCTTAGCAAACAGATCAGTGGTGGGTTTCAGCAGGTTCTGACCAGTTCTGAAGAACCGGTAGCGGAAATTTTGAGTGGTTCAGAGAACCGGTAGTAAAAATTCTGAGTGGCCCCACCCCCATCTATTCTTTGCCTCCCAAGTCCCAGCTGATTGGCAGGAAATGGGGATTTTGCAGTATCCTTCCCCTGCCACGCCCACTAAGCCATGCCACGCCCATCAAGCCACACCCACAGAACCAGTAGTAAAATTTTTTGAAACCGACCACTGAAACAGATATATTTCTTCCATGACAATTTCTCTCTAATCTGGTTACCTGTGGCCACCATAACTGAGTCTATCTATCTATTTTCTTGCTGGTCATCCTCTTCTTTTCCCCTCCACCTTTCTCAGCATTAAGACTTTCTACCAGGGAGCTAGGTATTTGCATAATGTGCCCAAAGTGGAATCATTTTATTGTGGCCATTTGTGACTTGAGTGAAACTTCTGGGTTGATTTGTTTGATAATCCATTGGTTTGTTTTCTCGCAGAGGTTTCCTTAAACACCAAAGTTTAAAACCATCAATATTCTTCCTGCCCTTCTTCTTCAAACTCCAACTTTCACTTCAGTAGCGGGTTGCCCCCAATTTGAACTGGTTATATAGAACTGGTAGTAAAACAGGCAGGAGGCTCTGCCCACCAACCCAGATGTTGTCATAGGCAATCTGCACATGTGCAGAAGCTTCTGTGTGTGAGCAAAGCGAGTGTGTGAGTGCAATCCCGTTGAGAACCCGTAGTAAAGGTAAGTATAATCCACCCCGTTTCACTTCCATAGAATGTCTCAGAGAAGACCATGACATGACATATAGACACAACATGGCATCTGAGACCACCTGTGAGGTAGAGAGGCAGTTTTAAAATTTGATAAATAAACATACAAATTTCTTTTCCAAGGCCTTTGTGGCTTTTCTGCCAAGTGCTGGTCTCTGATGTATTTCTTGATTGCTTGCTCCTTCAGTGCCCCTTAAATTTCTCATTTCATGATCTTTTTCCATTTCTTTGGAAGAAATCATGAGCAAATTTGTGGGATACTTTCTGTTGCTAGAAACCTTCATTAGCAGACAATGCTACACATCCAGAGTTATTAATTTAATTACAGTGAAAGATTACAGTTGAAAAGAAGCCTAGATATTACATTCCAACTTACATTTATAGGTTGATCTTAACTGCCTCTTGAGAAGTAGATGATTTGGAATGTGCTGTAATGTTTACAAAAATAAATACAGTTACATTGCAATCAGCATTATGATCAGGAATAAAACCAGAAGTGTCCTACTGCATTTGTTTCAACAAATTGCAAATTGTCTTACAAAAGAGTGCTGTGCCAGTATAAAAATAGATCAGATTAGTCATAATGCAAACAAATCCCTTAACAAGAAAAGGCAATATAAATTTCTCTGGGAAATTACGCAGACATGGAAATTGTGCAATACATAATATTTTCAAGTGGTAGACTGTCATGGGTGTCTGTATTTGTGTAGTGTGTGTATGTATGTGTGTGTGTGTGTATAGCGTGTAGGTACTTCCTCGGTTCAGCGCTGCCTAAATTTATTTGGCTTGCAGTTCTCAGAATTTTTGACAGGAAGATGTCAGGTTGAAGAAGGCCAATAGGTGGTGCCATTCTTCAAGGCTATGATTATAAGGTGCAAGGAAAACCAACAATAAATAAAAGTTGATTTTTGTCCTAAAAAGGTAACAGCAAATTGTATTTATGCACATTTCATAACACTGAATGGGATATTATTTCAACATATCCACTTTGGCCTAGTGGTTAAGGCACCACCATAGACACCAGGACGCCCTGAATTCCAGTCCTACCTTAGCCATGAAAGCCAGCTGGGTGACTTTGGGTCAGTCCGTCTCTTTCAGTCCCATGCCATCTCCTGGGAGGGTTGTTATGGGGCAAATAGTAGAAGGAAAGGAGTATGAGATATGTTTGCCATCTTGAATTATTTATAAAAATAATAAAGGTGGGATATAAATAAAATAAATAAGTATATGAAAGTAATAATTTTCTATAAGGATAATTTTCCTTTTTGGGGGTGGTTAGTTTGTATTTTAGTGTATGATGTTGAAACTTAATAAAGATCTATCTATCTATCATCTATCTATCTATCTATCTATCTATCTATCTATCTATCTATCTATCTATCTATCTATCTATCTATCTATCTAATTACATACATACATACAAACATATATATATATATATATATATATATATATATATATATATATATATATATATATATATATATATATATATATATATATATATATATATATATAATTAAGTTTCAACATCATACATTAAGTATATACACACATATGGAATATGTATGTATTTGTGTGTATGTATATATAGATAATCCACACATGTATGTTTGTGTGTTTGCATGTGTAGGTAATCCTCTACTTAGGACCACAATTGAGCCTAAAATTTCAATTGTTAAGTGAGACATTTGTTAAGTGAGTTTTGCCACATTTTATGACCTTTGTTGTTAAGTGAATCACTGCAGTTGTTAAATTAGTAACACGACTGTTAAGTGAAGCTGGCTTCCCCATTGATTTTGCTTGTCAAAAGGTTGCGAGAGGTAATCCCATGACCCTGGGACAGGGGTCTCCAATCTTGGCAACTTTAAGCCTGGAGGACTTCAACTCCCAGAATTCCCAGAGAATTTGAGAATATTCTCAAAGCATATGAGGGCAGATATGATATTGTTGCCATTACGGAAACTTCGTGGGATGAAACTGACAAATGGAACATACAGCTAGAGGGATATAAATTATTTAAAAGAAATAGACCAAATAAAAGAGGAGGTGGAGTTGCACTCTATATAACTACATCTCTACAGAAATAGAGCACAACAATGATGAAAATTATCTTGAATGCATTTGGGTCAATATTAAAGGGGGGGGGGAAATGATATTGCCATATTGCCATAGATCTACAGTATACTATAGGCCACCCAACCAAACAGAGGAAGTAGATGAACTTTTTGCTAGTCAGCTAACTAAGGTATGTAGGAAGCACATCACAGTAATAATGGGGGATTTTAACTACATCAACTGGGAGACAAACTCTGCACCAAGTGGAAGATCCAACAGGTTCCTAACAAACCCAGCAGACAACTTTGTTTCCCAAAAAGTAGAGAAGGGAACAAGGGATCAGCCATATTGGATTTAATTCTCACTAACAGAGATGAAATGATAGAAGGTGTTGAAGCTACAGAAACCTTGGGGGCAAGTGATAACGCCATACTGGAATTCAACATTATGCAAACACAGTTCCTGCCGCAATTTTTTTTGTTGGGAATTATTACGGATTGTACAGTAATTGAGACTAAATTGATTTTAAACCTAATAACAGCAGCAAGATTATTAATAAGACAATACTGGAAGAAAAAAGAAGTACCTACAATAGAAGAATGGATATTGAAGGTTGCCAATTTGGCTGAGATGGCGAAGATATCAGCCTTTTTGAAAGATAATACGCAAGAAAGATACTTAAAGAAATGGAAAAAATGGATTGACTATATTCAACGTAGATATCAGACTAAGAGTTATCAGACTGTTTTTGAATGATTATGATGTATTATTCTTGATTGTTTTTGGGGGAAGTTAGGAATTGATTATTGTAGGGGTATAATTAAGTTGGGATGAAATTTTTTTAGCATATGTTTGTTTTATTTTTAACTATACCTTGTGCCCGTTCCGGGAAGTCAGGGGGGGGGGGAGGGGGGTTGTGAAGGGAGGGGAGAGGAGGGGGGGAAAGGGGAAAAAATTTTTTGTAAAACTTTTTGAATTAAAAATAAAAAACATTATGCAAACACAAATAGTAGAACAAAGTCAAACTAGAGTTTTGGACTTTAAGAGAGCTAATTTCAATAAACTTAGAGAGAGTTTGAGAAGGATTCCATGGATGAGAATCCTCAAGGGGAAAACAACTCAAGAAGCTTGGGAAATTTTGAAAAGTGAGATTATAAAAGTGCAGTCTAGCACAATACCAATGAAGAAGAAAAATAATAGATCTCAAAAGAAACCAGCATGGATGCATAAAGAACTATCTGACAAATTGAAAGACAAAAAGGACAAGTATAAAAAGTGGAAAGAGGGGCAAATAACTAAGGCAGAATATTAGCAAATAGCCCGAGCCTGTAAAGATGAAGTGAGGAAAGCTAAGGCTCACAGCGAACAAAGGCTAGAGACAAAAGTAAAAAATAACAAAAAAAGGTTCTTCCAACATGTTAAAAACAAGAAAAAAGTCAAGGAAACAATTGGCCCATTGCTGGGAGAGAGTGGCAAGAAGGTGACAAGCAACAGGGAAAAAGCAGATCTTCTTAACTCATATTTTGCATCTGTCTTTACACAAAAGGAAAAAACAATCCAACCTATCAAAAACAGCACCACAAAAAACAGATTAGGAACACAAGTTAATATAGGGGAAAAAAATGGTAAGTGAACACCTGTCTACCCTAGACGAGTTCAAATCACCAGGACCGGATGGATTATACCCCAAAGTTCTGAAGGAACTGGCAGACGAGATCTCAGAACTACTGAACTATATCTTTCAAAGATCCTGGAGCACAGGGGAACTGCCAGAGGACTGGAAAAGAGCTGATGTAGTTCCCATCTTCAAAAAAGGGGAAAAAAAAACACATCCAGGAAACTAGAGACCTATCAGCCTGATCTTAATACCAGGGAAGATTCTGGAAAAGATATCAAGCAACGAATCATTGAACACCTAGAAGCAAACAAAGTAATAACCAAAAGCCAACATGGGTTTGTCAAAAACAGATCATGCCAGACTAATCTCATTGCATTCTTTGACAAAATGACAAAATTAATGGACCAGAGGAATGCTGTCGATATAATTTATTTGGACTTCAGTAAAGCATTTGATAAAGTAGACCATAACCTACTACTAGATAAAGTAGAAAAATGTGGGTTTAGACAGCACCACCACCAGATGGATTCATAACTGGCTGACTAACTGCACTCAACGAGTAGTCCTCAATGGAACTACATCCACATGGAGGGAAGTATTCCTCTGGATGGGGAGGAACAGGCTCCAGCTCAACCCCTCCAAGACTGACTGGCTGTGGGTTCCGGCGTCCCGGTACAGTCAGCTTACGCCATCGCTGACTGTTGGGGGGGAAGTACTGACCCCCAGGGGAAGAGTGCACAACTTAGGACGATCGGCTGTCTTTAGAAGAACACTTGACAGCTGTCGCCAGGGGAGCATTTTATCAGGTTCACCTGATTCGCCCTTTCTTGATCGGGACTCCTTACGCGTGGTCACTCATGCCCTCGTCACTTCCCGCCACTTCCCGCCTGGACTATTGCAATGCTCTCTACATGGGGCTCCATGTATAGAAATGTAATTATAAATAAATAAATTAAATTAAAAAATTATGCAGTGGAGTACCCCAAGGCTCTGTTTTAGGCCCAGTACCCTTCAACGTCTTCATCAATGACTTGGACAAGGGGATAGATGGGGAATTCATCAAATTTGTAGATGACACTAAGCTGGCAGGAATAGCCAACACTCCAGAAGATAGGCTCAAGATACAGAAGGATCTTGACAGACTTGAACATTGGGCAGTAACTAACAAAATGAAATTCAACAGTGAAAAAAGTAAGGTTCTACATTTAGGCAAAAAAAAAAAAATAATGCACAGGTACCGTATATGTGGTACCTTGCTCAATAGTAGTAACTGTGAGAGGGATCTTGGAGTCCTAATGGACAACCATTTAGATATGAGCCAGCAGTGTGCAGCAGCTGCCAAAAAAGCCAACACAGTTCTGGGCTGCATAAACAAAGGGATAGAATCAAGATCATGTGAAGTGTTAATACCACTTTATAATGCCTTGGTAAGGCCACACTTGGAATATTGCATTCAGTTTTGGTCACCACGATGTAAAAAAGATGTTGAGACTCTAGAAAGAGTGCAGAGAAGAGCAACAAAGATGATTAGGGGACTGGAGGCTAAAACATATGAAGAACGGTTGCAGGAACTCGGTATGTCTAGTTTAATGAAAAGAAGAACTAGGGGAGACATGATAGCAGTGTTCCAATATGTCACTTACAGTTCGCAAATGTCAGCATGTGCGCCTCCTCTGTGCATGCGCACGGCCTTCCGTGCATGCTCTTTGCTTGCGCATTACATCTGGGCAGGTGGGCGAAGCCTCCCACAGTCGCCACCCGTTCACCCAGACCGGTCGTTCACCCAGACCGGACAGAACTGGCTGAATCTCACCTCTGATACAATGGAATGTGCTATATCCATATTATTGAAGTTTATAGTTTAATTATTTGCAATTCTGTGCAGAGATTTGAGGAAGAGTCTTACAGTAAATGTCTCATTTATTTTGAGCCCTGGAAGCTCTGTTTGACCACATTTAACACTGTAGTCATTTTCTAGGCTGTGGCTACATTTATGTCCCATTTTTTACTTGTGAAAAATAGCAATAGATTATACAATTTATCACTTCACAGTGCTTTACAGCCCTCTCTAAGAAGTTTACAGAGTCAGCACATTGCCCCCAACAGTCTGGGATCCTCATTTTACCAACCTCAGAAATATGGAAGGCCGAGTCAACCTTGAGCCTGGTGAGAATTGAACTTGAAAAAGTTAATATTCTCCCTTCTTGGACCTCCAAGGTCCCTTCCAACTCTGTTATTCTATTCTGTTCTGTTCTGTTCTGTTCTGTTCTGTTCTGTTCTATTCTATTCTATTCTATTCTATTCTATTGAATGAAGATGTACCCAAATCTGGTCTGTTGCTTTACAGAATCCAACTTGCCATTTTCTGGAATTAAAAGACTTCTACAATAATATTAAAAACCAGGTGAGGCAAGGAAAGTAGCCAGTGCTAAAAAAACAGATCCACTGGTGCCCTCTGGGATTTTTGGATTCCAGTCCTAGAGTGTTGAGATTATTGGTTTTTATTCCTAGTCTGATTAAACACAGAATGTTCAAATTTCATGATAAGCGATGTCAAAAAACAGATAATATTAAAATAGAATTCTAAGATATATGATGGGCACCAAGAGGTGGTGAGGAAAAAAGAAACTTTATAAACCAGGAAAAATCTCAAAGCAAAATGATCAAACTTCTGAACAGAACCTGAGCTTCTCTGCTTTTGTAGGAAGCATTCTGATTTTATAAGCCAACAACATTTTCTCTTAGCAATGACAGGTATTAATCACATGATGGCAGCATTCACTTGAATTCGTTCATTTTTCATAACAAAATAGTAATAAAAACAGTAATTCTTTTAAAATGGGAGTTTATTCTATAGGTGTTTCCAATTCTTAAAAAAATATATTTTAAAAAGAAATGCAACATTAAAAAGGTGAGCTCCACATTAACGGTGAAATATTGGATAACTTTCAAAACCTAAGACAACAAGACTTAGATACTGTTAGAGTAATCTTACAATAAAGTAGAATTAGTTTATTTGGGCACGCACAAGGCTGGCAAAACTCTGATATATAAAAAAAGATTTTCAATTCCTTCCTGAATGTCAAGAATAAATAGAGCCCAAATGCATCTTTTAAGAGCATAAATCCATAATGTAGGGGCAATCACTGAGACGACACCTTAATAACCCTTTTACTTTTTGCAGACATTTTACCTTAAGCAGACCTTATCTAGATGTCTTTGAACCATATTGGACAATGTGGTTACCAATGTACCCCAATGTCACATGACATAGAGTATCATGGGTCATTTGACAGCATCTCCAGCTCAATCTGCTGATAATGCCCCAGCTCAAATCAGCAGGTGAACTTTACCAGAAGGTTGATACAGCTGTTAAATAATGGGGTGAGAGGGGAGATTCTGCTGAGTGATACTCTGTATTGGACCACTGCTTCTCTCCAGTGACCAATGATTGGAATTCTCTGCTCAGGTTCAGGAGCAGAACCATCTCCAAGTGCTCAGGCAGCCAGGAAGTTTGTCATGGTTCACAACATCACCAAGAGGACTTGTAGGACCAAGAGGGATACACTGGTCCAATTCATTCCTATTGAATCATCCACCAATGGAACCAATCAGGGCTAGGGTCTTGGGGGTTTGGCAGGGTTCGGGCGATCCTCTAGCCAAGGATCGCCAGGGTTTGGCGAACCTGCAAATGCCACCCCTAGATGGCCCTGCCCTGCCCATCTCACCCCACTCCTCCCAGGAGTCTCCATGTGGCCTATTCATCATTCCCCATGGAGGGTCTGGGAGGGCAAAAAACGGACCTACCAAAGGTTCCAGAAGTCTGGAAATGGGCCTGTTTTCGGCCTCCGGAGCCTGGGGGAAGCAGTTTTCGCCCTCTTGGAGGCTCGAGAAAAGCCTTCAGAGCCTGGGGAGGGTGAAAAGCCCCCCCCCTCGTTGTGCAGGCCCACCCAGCGAATCCATTGCTAAAGGATCTGAAGCCCACCCCTGGAAATAGAATTTTTTTTTTATTGGCCAAGTGTGATTGGACACACAAGGAATTTGTCTTGGTGCATATGCTCTCAGTGTACATAAAAGAAAAGATATCTTCATCAAGATACAACATTTACAACACAAATGATGGTCAATATATCAAGGATTGCCAGCAACAAAGTTACAGTCATACAGTCATAAGTAGAAAGAGATTGGTGATGGGAACGATGAGAAGATTAATAGTAGTGCAGATTTAGTAAATAGTTTGACAGTGTTGAGGGAATTATTTGTTTAGCAGAATGATGGCGTTCGGGGAAAAATTGTTCTTGTGTCTTGTTGTTCTGGTGTGCAGTGCTCTATAGCGTCGTTTTGAGGGTAGGAGTTGAAACAGTTTATGTCTTGGATGTGAGGGATCTGTAAATATTTTCACGGCCCTCTTCTTGATTCGTGCAGTATACAGATCCTCAATGGAAGGCAGGTTGGTAGCAATTATTTTTTCTGAAGTTCTAATTATTCTCTGAAGTCTGTGTCTTTCTTGTTGGGTTGCAGAACCAAACCAGACAGTTATAGAGGTGCAAATGACAGACTCAATAACTCCTCTGTAGAACTGAATCAGCAGCTCCTTGGGCAGTTTGAGCTTACTGAGTTGGCGCAGAAAGAACATTCTTTGTTGTCCTTTTTTTATGATGTTTTTGATGTTAGCTGTCCATTTTAGATCTTGCGATATGATAGAACCTAGAAATTTAAAGGTTTCTACTGTTGATACTGTGTTGTCTAGTATTGTGAGAGGTGGAAGTATGGAAGGGTTTTTCCTAAAGTCTACCACCATTTCTACGGTTTTGACTGTGTTCAGTTCCAGATTGTTTTGGTTGCACCACAAGGCTAGTCGTTCGACCTCTCATCTATATGCGGATTCGTCATTGTCTCGAATGAGACCAATCACTGTTGTGTCATCTGCGAACTTCAGTAGCTTGACAGATGGATCATTGGAGATGCAGTCATTGGTATACAGAGAGAAGAGAAGTGGGAAGAGCACACAGCTCTGGGGGGCCCCTGTGCTAATTGTACAGGTATTTGATGTGATCTTGCTTAGCTTCACCTGCTGCTTCCTGTTTGTTAGGAAGCTTGTGATCCACTTACAAGTCTGTTCCGGTACCTGTAGCTTGTTTAGCTTAGTTAGAAGAGTGCCTGGAAGGATAGTATTGAATGCTGAACTAAAGTCTACAAAAAGGACCCTTGCGTAGGTCTTTGGAGACTCAAGATGTTGTAGGATGTAGTGCAGAGCCATATTAACAGCATCATCTGTTGATCTATTTGCTCGGTATGCAAATTGCAAGGGGTCTAACAGCGGATTTCTTGATGGTTTTCAAGTAGGAAAGCACTAGCCTTTCAAAGGATTTCATAACTACAGATGTTAAAGCAACTGGTCTGTAGTCATTCAGTTCCTTGATGGTGGGCTTCTTCGGCACTGGGATGATGGTAGAGCGTTTGAAGCAAGAAGGAACATAGCACATAGAACATACCACATAGAAACAACGCTGCCTCCACCCCACACCCTGTCTTAATCCTGACTGAAGGAGATTTATATCATTTGCTTTTTCCTAGACTCAAGTAGTTGACTCTTCACCATTTTCCCTATTTTTGTTAAAGAAAAATATTTTATTAAGTTGTTTAACATACTCTAGTAATATTTGTAGTCTATACTATAGTACAAGCAAATACAAAAAGAAAAAAAATGTAAAAAGAAAAGGAATGCGAAGTGCCAAAAGAAAAAGAGAACAAAGAATGAAACAAGAAACAGATGAAAACAAGAAAAAAATATTTAAAGAAGTGACTCCTGATCAATGAGTACAAGCAAAGTTGATATTTCTTCACCATTTACAGAATTAGGCATATAATTTACTTCTTCCCATAACCCCCTTTTCATTTGCAAATCCTAAAATTGTTGTCATTTCATTACAGATATCAGCAAAAGTTCATAAAGATTTTCCAGCATTATATGGTAGTATTTTTTATTTTATCCCTTATTAAACAAGTTAACTTTATATTTCTTTTTTTTTGGGGGGGAGGGATGCTAACAATATTTAATTCATCAATTTGCTGTTTGGGATCCATCCCAACTTTCTTCCTCCAGACTAAAATATTTCTTCAAAACTTAAAAAATCCTCTTTTCAGTGGTGGGATTCAGCCAGTTCGCACCACTTCGGGAGAACCGGTTGTTAACTTTGTGAGCAGTTTGGCAAACTGGTTGTTGGAAGAAATAATTAGGGCAGAGAACCGGTTGTTAAATTGCTTGAATCCCACCACTGCCTCTTTTTAAAATCCATTGATAAGACTGTCCAGGACATTTTTTAAATCTTTTGGTTTATCATTTGTATTTCCACTTTAACTGTCATCTCTTATAATCTACTTTATAATCTACAGTTTTAAAATGTTTCTATATCAGCTGAAATTTATTTCATCTCTTCATTCTATCATCTGTAAATTCCTACATGTTATATTCCCCTTTTCATCTTTCATTTCCTCTTTCCTAAAGATCTTGAAGAAATGCATTAGCAGGTACAGTAATTATTGCTGTCAGTTTAATTATAAGTTTCTCTTCCAATTCTTCAATGATCCTTAGGTGTCATTTCTATATGTATCATTTTATAAATTTCACTGTTATTTTTTCCAAATCCAAGATAAAAACAGATTTGTCTTTTTTGTCTGTTTTCTGGAAATTTAGCCCCCTCTAGTGTCCAATTTCTATAGAGTCTCAGATTTCTTTTATATATATGTATGTATGTATGTGTGTATATATATATATATGTTTTCTGAGGTTTTCACGGGTGTTTGTATATAGGTCTTTGGTTGTTCGGGTTTTCTCCCGTGTAATTGCTCCCAGAAGCACGAAGCTGAAGCCTGAAGATGACGAATGAGACTTCGTCGAAACGTCGCCAAGACACTTCCAATCTTACACGGGAGAAAACCCGAACAACCAAAGACCTATATATATATATATATATATATATATATATATATATATATATATATATATATATATATATATTCAAATTTCAACCCAACATCTCTTTCCTGGTAGGTTAAATAATTTAGTATTACATGCAGATATTATTTTATTTATCTTATTATTTCAAAAGTCTTGGCAACAGTTATTTAAAGAATCTTAACAAAGGTTTCAATGTTCCAAAAATATTCTGGTCCTTTGATTCATTTAAAACTTTCTTGGCTAAAATTCTTACTCAATTTTTTGCCTTTTAAAATATTTTTTAAGTTCTTAAACTTTTAGTTAATTTTCCCTCTATTTAGGGATGTAGTTTTACTCACCAGATAGTTTTTAAAAACTTACTGCTTGGCAGACCTCCTTTAACTTTGAAATAATTGTAAATCTAAAACATTTTACAGAGTCAGGCTAATAAAGCCAATCTCCTTAAAAGGCTCTGGCATGGTTGTGGGCTTTCCTTGTCACCCAGTTTTCAGACCCAAATGTTGAACCCATCTTACAGTCTCCACATGAAGAGAAATGGTTTGGAGTCCAAGTGGGCAATCTGTCATCCTTATCTGGAGAAGTTCCATCAGACTAGGCTTATTGCCAGTTCTTTGACCTTTATTGATAATGTTAACTCTCCTGTTGGGAAGATGTCCTACCATTGCCTCACCTGGAAACTCCAATTCTCCACCACTTTACCATCTGCCATTATTGTGACGACAAGTTCTCACATGATGACAGGTGAAGCTTGAACCAGCTCAGTTTATTACCAAACAAGAGACAATGGACACAGTCCACTTTTGTTATCAGAGAAAATATCTTCTGCACTGCACAGGCAAGCTAAAGAAGCTCAAGAACCAGAACCTTGATTGTACTATAAATTGGACTTGAATTTAATGCAAAGTCAGCAGACTTGCATTGGAATTCTTTTTATATGGCTTCATTAACTTTGATTCAATGAATCTACTTATCAAACATTTGGTATCCCGGAAAGTTTATTCTTATAGTTTCTTGCCTAGCTGGCAAGAGATGACTGACACTTCATCATGTCGAAAGTTTTGAGCATGTCTGAATCAAAATAATGAGTTGGCCCCTGATATTTATGTGGCTCCCACCCTGATATCATTCTGGGAAGCCTTGATGATTTGGATGTTTTCCCAGGTCTTGGGTTAGGACTCCATTAGATATGTTTGGGTGTGGGTGCTGTTAGCCAGATTCACCATCTGTTTTTTCCCCTTTCTTTTTCTTCTTCCTTTGTTTTTGTTCTTTGAATTCTTGTATTTTGTTTGGTTTTATTATATACCACCCAGAGTCACTTTGGAGTCAAGCAGCATCTAAATTGAATAAATTAAGTTAAACGAAATTGACAAAGGGTCTTTTCAAATAGGGTGCACATTCCCTGCTTTAAGGCAGGGTTCTCCAACCTTGGTCCCTTTAAGACTTGTGGACTTCAACTCCCAGAGTTCCTCTGCCAGCAAAGCGGGAGTTGAAGTCCACAAGTCTTAAAGGGACCAAGGTTGAAGACCCCTGCTTTAAGGCAAAGGCTTCTTGCCATTCCTCAAATAATCAAGAATTAACCAGTTCTTAAAGTTCTTAAATTCTGCCAAACATATAAGGATCCAGTTGAGGTATTGATCCAACCCACCAATGGCAAAATTCATTCCTCAGAGCACCCCCAGCTTCCACAAACTACAAACAAACCATGGAAACATTGCAAAGATCCAAACTTGCTTGCAGAAAATATGACTTCAGTAACAGAGTTGTTAATGCCTGGAATACACTACCTGACTCTGTGGTTACTTCCCCAAACCCCCATAACTTTAACCTTAGACTGTCTACTGTTGACTTTGCCCCATTCCTAAGAGGTCTGTAAGGGGCGCGCATAAGCGCACCAACGTGCTTACTGTCCCTGTCCTACTGTCCCCATTTATTCATATCCTTATCCTGTATTCATAATCATGTTTATACTTATATCTGTTATCTTATTTGTTTGACAAAATAATAAAATAAAGAAAAATAAATAAATAAATAAAATAGTTGACTCCCTTGCTTTATGGGGCTCTGTCCAGTTGGCACTTATTTCTCAATAAATGTGAACAACTTTATGTGTAAAGAAATCCACGAAAACATCTGGTCAGACTGCAAGCATCTTATTCCATTCATCCTTCTTCCAACAGGCCCAGAGAGTCCAAATGGGATGGTTGAAGAGAGTCTATGGATACAGCAAGAGTGGAAAAGTACATTCTTCACCATTTTATTGCCACTGTGAAGAGCCAAATCATGGCAGGCATCAATGCAAGTGCAGGCACATATTCAAATTCAGTTTAATTGTTTATCTATTTTGGTTTTAAGAATTTGTGCCTCTGAAGACATAAGCTACTTACATCTATTTTTGAAAAGAAGGACCACTGGTGACATGATAACAGTGTTCTAATAATTGAGGGGCTGCCACCAAGAAGAGGGAATCAACTATTCTCCAAAACACCTGAAGGCAGGACAAGACGCAATGAATGGAAACTAATCAAGAAGAGATCTAACCTAAGTAGAAATTTCATGATAATTAGAACAATCCATTAGTGGAATGGCTTGCCTTCAGAAGTTGAGAGTGCTCTATCACTGGAGATTTTTAAGGACAGCCATTTGTCTTAACTTGTATAAGTCTCCTGCTTGAGCAGCGGATTGGACTAGACCAGGGGTCTCCAACCTTGGCAACTTTAAGACTTGTGGACTTAAACTCCCAGAATTCCTCAGCCGGCTGGCTGAGGAATTCTGGGAGTTGAAGTTCACAAGTCTTAAAGTAGCCAAGGTTGGAGACCCCTGGACTAGATGATCTCCAATGTCCCTTCCAATTCTGTTATTCTATTATTCTTTCAGACTCAAAAGACCAGGTCCATCTGCAAAGTTCCAATTAAACTGATTTATTGCTAAACTCCCTATGCACAGGAATCTTCTCATTAATGGTTAACATCTGCTTGGAGTTACATAACGGTCCACGAAATTCAAGGGAGATTGGACTTAGTCTGCTTGTGGCTACATAGTAGTTCTAGGCTAATCCCTCTTTTAACTCTGCCCCAAGTTTCCATCACTCCTTCCCCCACAATTTGCAAATAGATATTAGCCTTACCTGAAGTCACAAATATATTTATTTCTCACATTATCTTTTAACATTTTGAAAACAGATGCACACACAACATTTATAAGAACTGCTAACCTATAAAGGTTAAATAATCACAAATGATTTGACTTTCTAAAAAATATGCATAAAGTAATATATTGCTGGGCGTACATACATTAAAGATCTTAATCTTTGAAAAGTAAATATAGTTATCAGCAGAAATCAGACTGACCATGTTTTGTAATTACCGTAAGAGTTTAATTTAAATGTTTGGTTTTAAGCATATTTGTTTCAAAGAACAATTTGCCAGAAGTAAGTTGGCTGTGTAGAGAGGAAAGATAAAAATGTGTAATCGAGTATGAATGATGGAAAGCACACACTCGGGATGGAATTGCTACTCCTTGTTGCAAGAAAGTCTCCATTGCTCACATATTTAAGTTGGAAGAAGGGAGGGAAGAAGAAAGCTTTCACACCAGCAGGATCCTATCCAAAGAACCAGTTAAGGAAAAGAGTAGAAAATGAGACTTAAAAAGGTAAAAAGGACATTTCCCAATCTCCCCTCCCCCAATGCTAATGGCTGGGGAAATAATGGAAATTGATTTGATGACTGCTCTCGATTGGAGTGAATGTAAAACAAAAAGGCATCTTTCTATATAAGTGCAGAACTTTAAAGCAAAGACTCAAGGGCCCTCTCTCTATTAAGAACCAGATTAACATCATATTTTAAAGCAAGGTAATAATAATTCCCTGAAGACGGAAGAATAGAAGAGAAAGGGCTGGAGTAAAATCATAAAACACAAAGCTTTGCAAATAGAAGTGAAATGACTGTGGCAAAAGAAAGCAAAGATAGTATTGATAGTAATTTGGACCTTGGGTACAATCTCAGAACAAGTGGAGCACCACTTGAGCACCACTGGCATTGGCAAAATCACATCAGTCAGTTGCAAAAGGCTGTTTTACTTAGAACAGCTTATATCCCGTGATGATATCTTTAACGCCATCAATCAGCATCTACCTATCCTAGGTCCTTGGGAAGGACTCGATAGGTGAATAAAAACACATCATCATCATCATCATCATCATCATCATCATAATAATAATAATAACAATAATAATAATAATAATAATAATGTCATCTCCACAGAATAATTAGAACTACGCTTTACTATGAAATGTGTAATAACAGAATCTTGCAAGTATATGCTTGTGTTTTCCCTTCTTTTCCCAGGGAGTTAGAGGCAGGGGTGGGCTTCAAAAATTTTAGTAAGAGGTTCTCTGCCCGGTTGTTGCGTGGGTGTGGCCATGGTGGGCGTGGCCTAGTCAACCTCCTGCACCATGGGAGGGTGTTTTTGCCCTCTCCTGGCTCTGGAGGTTTTCCTTGAGCCTTGGGAGGGTGAAAGCGACCTCCCTAGGCTTTGGAGGCCCTTGAACTTCCCAAACTTCCAGTAGGCCTTTTTTCGCCCTCCCTGAGCGCATGTGCCCAGCACTTACCTGCATCTAAAATGGGCAGTGTGGGAAGTCCTGGGAGGGGTGGGGTGGGGCCAGCCAGGAGGGGAATTTGGAGGTTCTTTGAACTGCATAGAATCTTAGCTAGAGGTTCTCCCAAACGCCTGCAAATCCCCAGCAGCCCACCCCTAGTTAGAGAGGAGCCAATATGAGTCTTTGTCTAATATTTTCCTCCCCTCCCACTATGTCCCAAATCCAAATTAATGCATGCTTCTTTTTCTCCAAAGGCTTGTGGGTACCTTATCTAACACATCTCTTTGTAAGCTGCCTGAAATCACTGAAAATGAGTGGATGACCATATAAATTTCTATAAATTTGCGATGAAGTCAAAAAACACTATTGAAAACTGTTATTTCCTGTGATGTTTGTTTCAGACCATTCTCCGATATATTGAAAACATGTTTGGTAAAAATTCTGCACTTCTTTGATAAACTTTTCCATTATGCCCGGATTTGATTTCTCTAAGTATGACAATTTTCTTTTTATAACTAAAGGAAGAAATTTTTCTTCAAATCAAGTTTTATATTGAAGGATAAAGTCATTCAAAATAAGACTAACTTTTGTAGCTGAAATGTGTTCACCTTCAATCTTTTGAATCATTTTGTGAAAAATAGATGCTTGATTATGTACAAAATACATTAATATCTCAGATATTTCATTATTGAAAAATGATTCCAGGATTTTAGGACATTTGTCTAAACTTTAAAAATATGAAGGAGAGGCTCAAATAATTGTAGAACATGTTCTATATCAGGTGTTAGCGCAAGCCACCCAACTTTTGAATATTCTAAAAGTTTTTTGTATTGAATATTCACTTCTTCATAAAATTGTTTTAAATTAGCCACACTAACGTATTGTAGTTATTATTATTTCTACATCAATTGCCATGGCACATGACGTTATAATAAATATAATGATAAGCCAGGGAATTGTGCAGGTCCTTTTCAAGCAATGACCAACTTAAGGAGCAGGATCTGAAGGTGCTTCCAACAGAGGCTTTTGTGACAGACATTCCCTGCCTTATTTAAAGAGTTTTATGTGGACCTCATCCAACAACATTACTTGATCTGTAATTCGCCCATCTTTTCCCACTCCTGGAACCATTTTAATTTCCAGAGAAAAGATGCTAAGAGGACAGAAAAAGAGAAATGGTTGCACAATCGTTTTTAACTGTTAGCACTACAATCCCACTGTCTGGAAGCAACCTTAATAATTTGGATGAACTTGCTCCAGACAATGGAAAAACAAATCCTTCTGGGACATGGAATGAAGAATCTGGAACAAATTCATTTTGTGAAAGAAATGGCTCAAAAATACCTTTAACCAAGACCCAGAAGATCCAAAACTTCCCATCTGCCCTCAATCTGTTTGTGTAATGCCCCTAAATTTGTCATTATCTCAGCCAGAGCACATAGGCAGAACCCACAATAAGGAGCTTTGAAAAGGTGGGCCTCCTCTCACTTTAAATCTGTCAACAGACGGGATGGAGCAGCTCAACCCTAATTTTCCAGTCAGGCAGGATTGGAGCATTAACCCTTTTACAATCTAAATTGAAAAAAAGAATTGTGGAACACTTTAAAAGTTTCTTGTTTGATCTTTGTATCGGTAAGACAAAATAAGGAATTTCAAATCAATTAAGATAGGTGATAATAGATATTCTATAATGACCAGAATCAAAACAGGACAGATTTCTGGAACCTTTAATAGATGTGCAGTGATGCAGCTCAGATATTTTAGACCCTGGTCTTACAACTTACTTCTGTATATAATTTCAGCTGTGAAGCATATAATTGACATTTTTCTTTTCTCTTGGTCACTGTGGTTGAACGCAAGTCTTTCCTTGAACGGATGGACCCCAGATTTTCTTTCTTAGAAGTATAAAATTGTGAGGATTCATGGTCACATATAACGTGATTTGATGTTCTTTTTGGAATTATACTTTAATGCAGGGGTCTCCAAAGCAAAGCTGGCTGAGGAACTCTGGGAGTTGAAGTCCACAAGTCTTAAAGGGACCAAGGTTGGAGACCCCTGCTTTAATGCATATACTGTAAGTAGTTTTACAGGAATTAAAGATTTGATTTTCCTAAAATCTAAAATGTTAAAGATGTTGATCTGATGTTCAACCGTACACTAAAGCTTTGGAATCTGACTATCTAATAGATCATACGGTTGTATCAAGCCTGGAGGGGACAGGGGGTTAAAACAATTATACCGAGGAACTGAAAAATTGTTTATTCCAGATGTAATGAATGGCTTTTGGAAATGTGTGATTTATCCCTCTTGGAAAAGTCAGTGTTTTCTACAAAGCAAAGAATGAAGCAATATGTACTACTTTGGCAGAGTACTTTGGGGGATATTTTACAATAATATTTTGTTGTAAATTACACCGTAGTACTCCATAGTATTTATTAATAAACTGACAACAAATATATAAAGTTATTTTTTCCTTTGGTATTTCTGTTTTTTCCCCCTGTTTCAGTTTTAGTTTAAGGATTGTTTTATTTAACTGTATTTTTTAAAAAAAAACATATTTAGGTATTTTGTCAATACTTTGCATTTTATTGTAAAATAAATTTTAATAAACCTTTTCCTTTGACCTATATTTCAGCTCTGTAGACCCAATGTCAGTGGGAATCTTTTCAAAGCATATAGAATTTAAGTTTGGCTCAGCAAAAGAGAACAGTGTTGATTTGGGAACATCGTGTAACTCAGTTGCCCCCAAGCTTTTGGGCACCAGAGACCGGTTCCGTGGAGAGAATATTTTCCATGGACTGGAGGGGACATGGTTTTGCTTGCTGCCTGCATCCCATGGATGGGGCTTTGCTTATTTGCACAGTCTGGCTGCTGGTGTGCCACGGCTGGTGCTGGTTCACGTACTGGGAGTTGGGGACCCCCACTATAACTGATATTAGAGGATAAGAAGATATGCTTGCTAGCATATCACTTTCGCATATCTATTGTATGTTTGTTTTTCATTTTTTCCCCAGAAATTATAAATGCAGCGCTTTTTCAAATGCTGATACAATTCTCCTGTTATATTCACTGCATTACATTTCCACAATTTGATACCCTACAGATATCTCAGAATTCTAACAAGGTCATTCAAATATTAAGAGACAAAAGAGAACAGAATAATAGAATAACAGAATTGGAGGGTAAGTTGGAGATCTTTTAGTCCAGGAGTGTCAAACTGGTGGCCAACGGGCCGGATGCATCACCACAGCCCACACCCACCCCAGCTCCGCAAGGGGAAAAACATCATGATATGTCACGTGATGGCAATGTGATGCTGCAAGTTTGACACCCATGCTCTAGTCCATCCCCCTGCTCAAACAGGAGACCTTCTACCATTCCAGACAAGTGGCTGTCCAGTCTCTTCTTTTTTTAAAAAAATAATTTTTATTTCCATTTTCCAACATCATATTTATGTACAAACTATTATCCATCATTAATCATTAATTTTTATTTATTACTGATTCAGGCCTGCCCGACTGCCACTTCCTTTTTTCACAACCTCCCTCTCTACCCTCTACTACTTTCCCATCCTTCATCTCCTTCACTTTACTACTTCCTCTCCTCCTTCTCCACTCCTCCCTTCTTCCACCCTATCTAACCTTCTTATTCCCCTCCTCCTTCTCAACTCTTTCCTACCTACTTTCTTCCCTCCTTCTACTCCTCTCTCCTTTTCTTTCTGAAATGGCAGTCGAGCAGCCCCAATATCATTTTAAATTTTAATTTCATATCTTCAAACATTACTGTATGTTAATAACCAATCCATGTATCATTTCCCCCCCTTTTTCCCCCCTCCCCCTTCCCCCCCCAAGACTTCCCAGAGCAAATACCGGGTATTATGACCAACAATCACAAGCTAAAATATACAAAATATACATAAACTCCCACCCTCAAAAATTTAAAACTCTAAATCCCCTCACAATAAAAATAAAGAGATAAGAAAGAATAATAAAAAAGAAAAAAGACAAGAAACAATACCAACTTCACATATTACGTCTTCTTACAATCCATTTTTAAAATTGATCCATCTTCTCAAATTTTCCCCCCTTATATACTCCTTCAAATTTCATAAGTCCATTTCTTGAATTACAGTCCATCTTCCCGAACTCAAATTTTCATCCGTTATATATTTCTTCAATTGTCGTAACATTTAATGTCCGTTCTTCTTACAGCCCATTTTAAAAATTAGTCCATCTTCTCAAATTCAAATTTTTTCTCCCACTTGTATATTTCTTCAAATTTCATAAGTCCATTTCTTAAATTACGATCCAGCTTCTCGAACTCAAATACTCATCACTTATATCTTTCTTCAATTGTCATAACATTTAATGTCCAATCTTCCAATACTACTCCATCAATCAAATATCATTACGAATAAAATCTCTCAAATACAATATTTCCAACTTAACTTCATAACTTTTACTATCTACAAACGTGTCAATTAAAACAAATAATCATTTAAGCTACATCCACAATATAACAGTAAACAATTAAAATCATTACATCCACAACATTATCTAAATTCATAAATTTTACTTTCCATCCTTCACAATTAAATAATATCATCCCATAGGTTTATACCATACAAATAGCAAATAGCAAAAATCCTATAATTTGTATCCTAAACAAATCAATTTCAAAAATTAACCATATCTTAAACATTCCTCCCCTCACCTCCATTTTCCATCATTTCCAAACCATTTAATTTAGCATCTAACAACAAAGGATTCCCACTCTTTAAAACATTAATATAGAAATGTCTTGCTTTCGTAACTGAATTAAGAGAATACTTTCTGCCTCTAAAATTCACTGACAAACCCATTGGAACTTCCCATCTAAAATATATCTGATGTTTCTTAAACTCATCCACTAAAAAAGCAAATTCTCTTCTCTTTCTTAACATTTTAGGAGGAATTTCCTTCATCATTTTTATATCTTGTCCCAATATTTGAAATTTATTTTTATAAAAGGCTTGCAAGATTTCATACCTAATCTTTTTAGTTGTAAAATAAATAACCACATCCCTCGGTAATCTATTTTGTCTTGCCCACCAAGAATTAACACGATAAATTCTTTCAATATTAATCTCAAAGTCTTCTGGCTCCACACCCTTTATCTGAGCAAAGTCTTGCGTAAAAATCTCTTTTAAATTTTCCTTCCTATTTTGCCTCAATCCCCTCACTCTTATAGCATATTCCATTAATCTATATTGTAATATTACTCTTTCTTCATCTGCCCTATCTACCTTTGCCCGTATATCTTCCATCTTATTATCTAAGTTCCAATTATTTTGATTCTTTTGAATTTCCTCTATTTTCCTTTGCAATTCTAAATTAGCTTTATTAATTTCTTCAAGATTATCTTCCATCTGAATACAAGAGCTTAATATTTGCGAAATTGCATCCTTTACCATTTTCATTTCCCTCTTCTGCTCTTCCACCACTTCCTTAAAATCCAACATCTCTTTCTCTATTTCATCAAATTTTTGATCTATTTCTGAAAAACGAGTCTCCAAAAACTCCTGTAAAGAGTTTCTTAATTCCTTTTTAATCTCTTAAATTTCGAATCTGAACTGAAGAAACTCCTTTTATCCGTTATTAGGCTATATTTTAAAAAATGGCTTTTAAGCAAATAGTATCAAAAGTCACTAAAAACTTTGTCCAGTCTCTTCTTAAAAGCCTCCAGTGATGGACCACCCACAACTTCTGAATTCGTTGATTAGTTTCCACTGTTTCTTGTTTTGCCTTCTGGTGCTTTGGAAAATAGATTGAAACCCCCCCTCTTCTTTGTGACAGCCCCTCAAATATTGGAACACTGCAATCATGTCATCCCCTACAGGGCTGTCTTAATGCCTGATGAGCACTTGTCCGTGGGCCCCATGAGCATAAGGGCCCCTTACTAATCTGTGTATGTTAACTCTTCAATGCACCTTGTATCATATAAATACAGCAACATATTTATTACATTTAACTGCATTTTTAAAATTAATACTAATATGCAAATATATGTTTAATTTTATCAACCATTTACGTTTTTATTCCTGTGAGTAGTTGTCATAGGGGCCCCAGTACACTGCTTTGCCCGGGACCCATAATGCTGTTAAGATGGCCTTGACCCCCTAGTCCTTCTTTTGACTAAACAAACTCAATTACTGCAACCATTCTTCACATGTTTTAACCTCCATTCATCTAATCATTGTATTGAGTAAAGCTGCCCTATAGAAACTGTAACATTTTAAGAGTAATGATTTGAAATAGTTCATCTGATATATGAATTTGCAGCGCTATGTCCCGTAGAGAAAAACAACTATTTAATAAACTTTATGTAATAAGAGGTAATAGAAGCCGAAATCAGTTGAGAATTAAACTAAAAAAGAACTAGAAAACTTGCGAATGCAGCGTCTTTTGAGCAAATGTAGGAAATCTGCTGCCATAGCATATTTCACACTGAAGATATTCAGAATAAATATGTCACTGTCAATCTTAAGATAAATGCTTTGGTTCAGTAGTCAATGGAAGTGGAAAAAGGCAAAACAAACCCAACATTCTCTTTCCAGTTCTCATCACTGTCTTCAGCAAAAGCCTCCATTATGTATTAATATTGAGTTGTAACAGTTTTAACTTTTTTAAAGGTTAAATACAAACCTCAATGCAGGAACCAGGTTGTTAGCAAAGTAACCCATAATTTAATATATCAAACAGTGCATACTTAAAACGATTTTAAAATTTGTATGATAAGCTTTTACTGTACTATAATAAAGGACAATTCTGAAGCAAATCAAGAGAAACAGCATTATTGTTGGTCTATTTAACCAAATTTTTGAGTAAAAATCTATATTACACCGATATCAAATATTTAGCAACTTTTTTGGGGGGATTTTTTTTTATTTTCAAACAAACCATATACAAAGTATCTTTTTTTGAACAATTTATAATATATAACGTTGAATAGCAATTGTTTCTGAATATGAAGATGGAAGGACATTCCTCCTCTAAGGTTGCCATAGAAGAAATCCTTGGAATAAGTTATTCTCCCATTCGATTGAAGTTGATTGGGCAGGTATATAAGGTAGCATCTTGTAGTGAAGGTTGCATCTAATCTGAAGCTTCTCTTGTAATGTATCTTTAAAAGTTTTGGAGGGAAACTTGGGCGGGAACAAGCAAGTTGTTGATTGGTTGAAGCCTCAGCCAAAACTGTATATAAAGAGGGGTTTTTCCAGACGGCAGTCGCTGGGTTCACTATAAACTAAAGAGCTGTTGTCACTCACTGGTCTCCTGCCTCTTTATTGCCCGAATCAAACATTGGCGACGAAGGTGGGATATCGAGGCAGAAAGATCGTCGGAAAGAGCTGAACTAACCAGGAATTAGCGAACCCAGACAGTAAGGGGCGGAAAGCAGCGATGTCCAGCTACACACCGCCAGCGCCATTTGACCCAGCCAAGGAGAAATGGGGGTCGTACATGGCTCGTTTCGAGTGTTTCCTCGAAGCGAACGAACTCCAAGGAGTCTCGGATAATCGGAAGCGAGCGTACTTCCTAAGTCACTGCGGTCCAGAGGTTTTCGATACCGCAGAGTCACTTTCAGAGTCGACGGCGGTACAGTCGGTACCGTGGCAAACACTACAAACGGCACTTCGAGCACACTACGCACCGACGCCCTCAAAGTTCATCCAACGGTTCGAGTTGAGACAGCGGGTACAGCACGAGGGCGAGTTGATTAGTGTGTATATGGCGGTGTTGAGAAAAGCCGCGAACCATTGTGAGTACAGAGATTTGGAAGACGCCTTACTCGACCAGCTCATTTGTGGGGTCAGGGACATCCGATTGCGAAGGCGGCTGCTGTCTAGAAGCAACCTGACGCTAGCAATAGCCTTGGACGAGGCCAGGGCTCACGAGATGTCCACCAAAGCGGCAGAGACCCTGCAAATGCCGAACGCGCCAGGGGCTGGAGCAAAAACAACCCCGGTCCACAATGAGGAAGTCCAGGCCGAATCGGAAGGTGAGGAAGAGGAAGAGGTCTTCCACACTGGGAGGCCGGAGAGAGGGGACCGGAGCGAATGCGTGAGTTGCGGGGGCCAACACCAACGACAACACTGCAAGTTTAAGGACGCGGTTTGCCGGCGGTGTGAAAAGAAAGGCCACATAGCGCAGGCCTGTCGAGCCCCCCAACCTTCCCGCAAAAATTCAAACCGACCAATCAGAGCGCGGGAGCAGCGAAGCGGCCCGGGATTGGTCCATTCAAAAAGGGCACGAAGTTAAACCAGACCGCCGTGAGAGTGGGCCACGCATCGACGCGACTAGAGAAAAAGATTTTTACCAAGACACACATTGAAGGGATGCCGTGCCAACTGGAAGTGGACACCGGCTCATCAATCACGATTATGTCCTGGGACACCCTCGTGAGAGACTTGCCAGCCGTCGCGAAGCGCAAGCTACAACCCCAGAAGCTGAGAGTGCAGGACTACCAAGGAAATCGAATCCCTGTTCGAGGGGTAACGTCCGTCCAAGTCAAGTATGGACAGTTCAAGAAAACCCTGCCACTCACCATAGTGGATGGAACCTTACCGAGTTTACTAGGACTGGATTGGTTCCGAGCATTGGGCATGGGAGTGACTGGGGTCTTCCGGAACGAAGTCGACCTCAAAGATGAACTAATGAAGGAGTTCGAGGACGTCTTTAAAGACTGCCTGGGCAAGTACGAGGGGACCCCTATTTCTTTTAATCTAGACCCCCAAGTTGCCCCTATCAGGTTAAAGGCTAGGAGGGTTCCATTCGCCCTAAAGCCCAAGATTGACCGGGAGTTGGACAAACTAGTAAGCCAGGGGATACTAGTGCCCGTCGACCATGCAAAATGGGAGACACCTATAGTCACCCCAGTCAAACCGGACGGATCGGTCCGGATTTGCGCTGACTACAAGGCAACGCTTAACAAAGCATTGCAGAAGAGTGCATACCCCGTCCCAGTAGTGCAACACTTGCTGCACTCGTTAGGACAAGGGCAGGTTTTCGCCAAGCTAGATTTGGCTCAAGCCTATCAGCAGTTACCCGTAGATAGCAGAACAGCCGAAGCACAAACAATTGTCACGCACCGGGGTGCTTTTAAATGCACCCGGTTACAGTTCGGGGTTAGTGTGGCTCCGGGGTTATTCCAGAACCTAATGGAGCGACTATTGCAGGGACTACCCGGGGTGGTGCCCTACTTCGACGATGTCTTGGTATCGGCTGAGAATTTAGAGGAATTGGGGGTAAGGCTGAGGAAGGTTTTGGGCATTTTTCGGTCTGCCGGGCTTAAGGTTAAGCTGAACAAATGCCAGATCGGGGTAGGGTCCATAGAATTCCTGGGCTACCGGATAGACAGGGAAGGGATCCACCCCACTGAGAGCAAGGTACGGGCCATCAGGAAGGCCCCAGCCCCACAAAATAAAACGGAGTTACAGGCATTCTTGGGCCTGGTAAACTTCTATGCGGTATTCTTAAAGAACAAGGCGACAATAGCCGAACCGCTACACAAATTACTAGCAAAAAAGACTGTGTGGTCATGGGGGAAGGCGGAAGCTAAGGCATTTGAAGGGGTAAAAAACCTTTTGTCCAGCAATAGCCTCCTTATTCAATACAATGGCACGTTGCCATTAGTGCTAGTTTGTGATGCATCTCCCTATGGGGTGAGGGCTGTGCTCAGCCACAGATTGCCAAATGGAACAGAAGCCCCTATAGTGTATTACTCCCGAACAATGTCTTCGGCCGAAAGGAACTATAGTCAGCTAGATAGGGAAGCATTGGCTATAGTCTCCGGGGTAAAGAAATTCCACGAGTATGTATTCGGACGGGATTTCGAGATAGTCACGGACCATAGACCCCTACTAGGCCTATTGGCGGGCGACCGCCCAACGCCCGTGGCCCTCTCGCCCAGACTGACCCGATGGACTATCTTCCTAGCGGCATACTCTTACAAATTGCTACACCGGCCAGGGAAGGACTTAGGGCATGCGGACGCCCTGAGCAGATGCCTGTTACCGGAGACCATCGAAGACCCTACCCCGGGGGTACCCGTCCTGCTAATTGACTCTTTGGACTCTGGCCCGGTCACGTCCAAGGAGGTGGCTAGGGCATCGTACAAGGACATTACAATAAGGACTGTAATTGGTTGGGTACAAAGGGGATGGCCCGCTGCGCCGGGCGAGCGTTTCAAAGACTTTGTGAAAAAACGAGAGGAGCTATCGGTTCAAGGGGGGTGTCTGTTATGGGGGGATAGGGTGGTGATCCCGGAGAAATTACGGGAAAAGGTATTGGAAGTCCTGCATGTGGGCCACCCGGGAATCGTGAGAATGAAGGGTTTAGCGAGGAGCTATGTGTGGTGGCCCTTGATGGACAAGGAAATTAGCGACAGGGTAGGGAAATGCCAAGCCTGCCAAGAGTCACGGCCACTACCCCCTACGGCCCCAATCAGAGAGTGGGAGAAACCCCAGGGGCCATGGTCTAGGATTCACATCGATTTTGCCGGCCCGTTCCACGGGCAAACCTTTCTAGTGGTAGTAGATGCTTACTCCAAATGGCTAGAAATCATCCTCATGAGATCCACGACGGCCGAGTCAGTGATCTCAGTCCTGAGGCACCTATTTGTAACCCATGGGTTGCCGGACACCCTAGTTTCCAACAACGGCCCGCAATTCACGGCAACCCAGTTTGAGGGGTACTTGGCGGAGGAGGGCATCAGACATGCCCTCTCGGCGCCTTTCCACCCGGCGACGAACGGACTTGCAGAACGTTTCGTTCGGAGCGCAAAAGAAGCATTATCTAGGATAAGGCCAGGCGATTGGCAAACAAAAATCGATACCTTCCTAGCAGTCCAACACAGAACCCCCTGTGTGACAACTGGCCGCAGCCTGGCGGAACTATTGATGGGCAGAAAGCTCAGGTGCCCATTAGACCGACTAAACCCAACCTACACCCCAGATGGGTACAAGGGGGCACACGGTAAAACAAGAGAAATGGCAGTAGGCGACCCGGTATGGGCACATAACTATAGCGAGGGCCCAACATGGCTTAAAGGGAAAATTCTCGAGATAACCGGGCCAAAATCATATCTGGTAGATATGGAGGATGGCCGGGTCTGGAGACGCCACATAGACCAAATAAGAAAACGAATAGCAAGTCAAACAGAAACAAATCAGCCAGGCCCTGACTACCAAATGTTTGAATTCACAGCTGACTCAAACCCGGGACAAACGGAGGACTTATCTGAGTCCGATGAGGTTCAGCGACACCAACCGGTTCCTCCTGAAGACAGCAGGGACGACTCTGCCAATAATCCAGGGCCGGATGGCCTAGAGGAGGAGCTAGGAGGAACAAACAGTCCCTCCGGCCAGCTCGACTCACTCCCAGAAAATGGATTGCGCAGGTCCGAGAGAATTAGGAGACGCCCAGTCTACTTACGTGACTACGTAGAGAAATAAGATGCTAATTTTATGTAAATGTGGGTAAAATGCGTTCTGGGAGGGAAGGAGTGTAATGTATCTTTAAAAGTTTTGGAGGGAAACTTGGGCGGGAACAAGCACGTTGTTGATTGGTTGAAGCCTCAGCCAAAACTGTATATAAAGAGGGGTTTTTCCAGACGGCAGTCGCTGGGTTCACTATAAACTAAAGAGCTGTTGTCACTCACTGGTCTCCTGCCTCTTTATTGCCCTAATCAAACATCTCTGATGGAAGATCCACTAGAACGTCTTTCAGAGGAACATGGAAGAAGGCAATTTTGGCATCCCTCCATCCTCAGAAAGTCCCTGATGGAGGGACTTCAAAGCAGGGTAGAAAATCAGAGAGCTGAAGAACAAAATCAACAGAAGTGACTATATTTGCTATATGATGTTGCTAGATCCTGCACCTAGTTTAGCTAGGAAGGATGTTGATTGATTAAACTTTAGTTGCAGACAAACCTATGATTTGAGATATGAATAAAAAACATTTTTGTTACTTCACAGAAGCCTTCTCTTTAACTATGCTTCCAACTATTTCCATTATTACCCAACTATTCACATCTGAGAATATTTCAATGTCTTTGAACGATGTTGAGAATTTCAGTAACTACTTTCATGAAGCTCAGTGACCTCATTATTTTGATCAGCTGGGTGTTCGGCAGCATAACTTCACATCCCATAAATGATTAATTTATTGCTGAATGTTTCAAGGGAGCACAGAGGAATATTTCAGCGAGATAAGGAGATCAGCTGGAACATTATGAGCACTTGTCTAATAGGAGCTTATTGGATTCTAGCCTTGTACCTTTTAACAAAAGAGCTATGACTAAACTATGTTGCCAATATTTGAAGAATTATGAAACCAACATTGAAAGCAACTATGAAACTGATGTTACTCCATGGTTGCTTCTTCCTTCTAAATTATGCACAGTGAAAAATTAGATGTTTAGCTGTGTGCAAGTATATTAATTTCCATTGGCTTTATTGGAATGTATTGAATATGTCACAGAAAAGGCTTCTTGTATATGATATATTTCCTCAACATCGCTTTTCACAATAAAAAGATTTGTGTATGTGCATTTCTTCACTTAGGGCATGATTGTTTTATGCAATTATCTGTTCTACTTTATCCCCAATTTTTCTCAAATGACAATAAAAAGTGATACCATTATTTCTATCACTCAAAAGTGTATGATAAGGTAATAAAAATACAAACCAAATAAAATGAATAAAATGAAAAAGAGCTAAGCATTGGTGTGAATAAAATCTAAATTGAGACAAAACCTATAGTACTGATACATTAAATGAATATTTTCAAGTGATGGTGTTTAGTAGTATGTTCAAAGGAGATGCAAATGAATTTATCAGGGCAGGAATTCCACTTTCCAATCAGTAAAATAGGAAATTGTTTTCTACTTACAACTCTATTAAGTTGTGGTGTTAAGGGCATAGATTTCTCTGAGATTTTTTATTTGGCAATTTTAATTTCATTTGGTCTTCACAGAATCAGTGTGTCTCCTACTGATCTTTATAGGTAAAGATAGTAACAAAGATGCAATAGTGGATCCAGGTGTTAGTCAAATAAGGGTTGTGCTGAGGGTAGGATGTTCTTCAGGGGTGTTAAACTGGCGGCCCACAGGCTGGATGTGTCATGCACAGGCCATGCCCACCCCAGCTCCGCAAATAGGAAAAACGTCACGAAACATCACGTGATGGCAACATGATGCTGTGAGTTTGACATCCGTGTTCTAACTGGAAGGCTTCACATTCATTCTTTTTTTTAAAATAGTTTTTATTAGGCTTTTTACTTAGACCTGATGTACACCTGATGACAGACCTGATGTAAACTGTCCTTTTGCAATTGACCAATGGTGATTTTATTAATGCTGATGCTGTTGGTGTTCATGAGGCTGCCCAGATGTTTTGGAATTGCACTTAAGGTGGCTATTACTATTGGTACCACCTTGGTTTTCTTTTGACACAGTTGTTTGATTTGCAGGTCTTTGCTTTTTTGTGATTTTTCTCTGATTTTTTTCTCTTCTCTTCTTCTATCTCCATGTATTATAATATCTATTATCCAGATTTTTTTCTTTCTTATTGATTAATTAAAATTAATGAATTGATAAATTTAAAAATCAGTTTTTTCCCCTCTTTTCCTTTTATAATTCTAATGGGTATCATTAATGGACGGATGTGAACAAAATGGCTCATTTCCAAAAGTCATTTGGCAATTTAGGAATGAATGAGAATGGTGATTGGTTGGTGATCTGTGCTTATAAATAACATTTTTCCACCCCAAGTATATGGTTAAGTATAAGCCTATTCATGTGCAGAAAAGGAAAAAGAATGAACATAATGGCACGAAGATTTAGCTGTTTATGATGAAAATTCATGTAGTAGTATCAAGAGTTTGTTTTTTCTACTATTTTAATATAATGGATTTTTGTAGTCCATTTCTCTTATTTACAAAATAATCCTGCCTGATCTCAGGCTCATTTCCTGTGTTGCCAGCTGCAACCCTCACAAATGGTGTTTTTCTCATTTATATTTGGCTATGTTCCCTTTCCTTATCTCATGCCTTAAATTTAATTGGGTTATTATTTCTTACTCTTTTTTTGTTTCTTTGCATGTTGCTTGTCCCAAAAAGAAAAAAACAGTGTAAGGTATATGTATAAGCCAGGATGCTTTCTATTAATGATCATTTCCAATTTTGTCCATACGTTTTGGAATAAATATTCTATTCTAATTGCACCTTAATATTAATTCTTGTTATTAACAATATATCCTAGTTTTAACAATACAATGACCAGAACCATGCCAAAGCTAATTTGACTTTTCAACTTTCAAAAGCTTATCTTTATTCCCAAAGTGGTTAAACAACTTTGCCTACTGGCATCATTCCTCTTCTGTCAAACTGTTTTTTTTTTTTAAATTACTAATTTAGGATTTTTCTGAAGGTTAAAGTATGTAGTTAAACTGGAGGAATTAAAACATTTGTGTTAAAGGATTACTGCACAGTAAACAAAATATTGCAATTAATGCCTTATTGCATTAGGACTAGCTCTGTTGGTTTTAATTGTTATCCCACTAACCATAAATGGCTACTTTATAACCAGGCAGTTTAATATTCCCATTTTCAGTTAATTGGCAATAACATTTTCCAGAATATTTTCAGGCTGCAACTGAACAGTCAAATGCTTCAAAAGTATATAAGAGATCAGGGGTCTACATATAGTAAATGCTTCCTGCTTTTAGTGTAAGGTTCTCTCACAACAATCTTTATGATACTGAAATTTAGCGAGAAAAAGACAAGAGAGCACATTTAAGAACTACAAAAAATGTTTTCATTCTTTATAGTTTATTTGATTTTGCCATAGCACGTTGGGGGCTCAGGATTGTTCTTCATGGTATATACTGTATGAATGATACATGGTATTCATGGTATATATTTGGGTGAATGCAGCTCATTGACACTGATTCAACAAATCACACATTTTCCAATAGGTAACTCAATACATAGCTGAGCAAGTTTGAAACTGTAAATTAAACAACCAACTTGCAGGAGGCAGGATCTTGTTAGATGGGTTAGTGTATACAATAAACAGAAGTATGTGTTTTGGGAAGAGATAGGAAGTTTTTTCACAAACATGCTAACATATTGTTTAACTAGTCCTAGCTCTAAAAGTTAGTCAAAGGGAGGGAAGATAAAATGAAAGAAAGGATGCTAGTTTGGGAGGGAGCAGAGAAAATGACAGAGAGACTTGGTTAGAAACTCATATAAAATACTGATTTTAGACCAAGGTATTCAGCAGTGGCAACTTTAAGACTTGTGCAACTCCCAGATTTCCCCAGCCAGACATGCAGGCCATTGTTCCCCATCCCTGCCTTAGAGCTTCCCCATTGATGGAAGAGTTTGCAGTGGGCTTTGTGAGAATAATTTCTTTAGGATTAGGAAATGTTTGGGAATGGCCAAATCCAGGACTGACTTCAGTTTTTAACTGGGGAAAGTGAATCCAGACTGACAAGAAATGAAGGGCTTAAAAGATAATTAAACAGAGTTGGATAATTGTGTATGCAAAATATATCTAGAGACATTAGATTGCATCCAATGATGTTTCATTACTACCTGAAGGCTCAATGAATCACTGCCTGGATATTTTACTAAGATTTTTTTTAAAAACTCACTTTCTGCTCCTCAGCAGTTCTCTGAATTTTTCCTGGATCTTCAGAACAGCATAGAATAGGCAGAGGTGGTATTCAGCCAATTCTGACAGGTTCTGGAGAACTGGTAGTGGAAATTTTGAATAGTTTGGGGAAGCAGTAAATACCACCTCAGTTTGGCCTTGTCCTCTCTATTTGCTGCCTTCCGAGTCCCAGCTGATCGGCTGAGTCTTCTTTTGTTGCCCTGCACAGGAAAACAGAGCTGGAAAGCAGGTTAGTGGGGTGGGGAGGGAATGGAGACTTTACAGTATCTTTCCTCTGCCACCAAGCCATGCCACGCCCACCAAGCCATGCCCACAGAACTGGTAGTAAAAAAAATTGAATATCACACTGAGAATATGCCATACAATTTGCATGAGGGAGATAAAATTGGCATGTCAGGGCATCCTCTGATGGTCCATCCAAAGAATGAAATGCAACATATGCACACATATTTATTTACTGAATAAGTTACAATGGAAAAGGAAAGAGTTTAGGAAGAGTATGAACTGTGAATAGGAACAATATAAAGGGCTATTCTGAAACCTGTTTGAATTTATAAAAAGACAGGGTTAACTCTGCGGACACAATTTTGCATGTGTGATTGTGTCTGTGTGAAAGAAGGGGCTGAAGAAGGAATATTAAATTTGGATCAGGAGAGGTGATGAAAAAATCCATGGAGTTTAATAAAGTACTACTTGGAATACTGTTAGAATCAGAAATTATTATAATTTTTTTAGCAAGAAGTAGCCCTCTTTGACTACTTCCCCAATTTTTAAAAATATCCCTTTAATATTATTAAAATAGAATTAAAAAAGAATATCAAACAAACACAAGCAAGTAGACTTACTGCTCTACAAAATTCAGTGGTTTGGAAAGCTTGAAGAAACATTGACTAGAAAGTAAACTTGTTATTCAGGTCCTATTTCTCTGTGTGCTAGCTCTACCTTGCTCAATCTAAAGAAAAAGACAGGTGGAATCTGATCAGTGGTGGGATTCAGCCACTTCGCACCACTTCGGGAGAACCGGTTGTTAACTTCCTGAGCAGTTTGGCAAACTGGTTGTTGGAAGAAAACATCAGGGCAGAGTACCGGTTGTTAAATGACTTGAATCCCACCACTGAATCTGATCATTACTCGCATGGGGAATGACCAAGAAATTCCCAGGATTATAGTCTAACCAAGGAGAGAAGCAACCTAGAACTAAGGAGAAACATTCTAACTGTGAGAACAATTAACCAGTAGAACAAATTGCCTTTAGAACAGTGGTGGGATTCAAATTTTTTTACTCTGGTTCTGTGGGTGTGGCTTGGTGTGCATGGCATGGCTTTGTGGGCATGGCTGTGGGTATGGCAGGGGAAGAATACTGTAAAATCTCCATTCCCATCCCGCTTCGGGGAAGATTACTGCAAAATCCCCATTTCCTCCCAATCAGCTGGGACTTGGGAGGCAGAGAATATTTATTTTATTTATTTTATTTGTCACAACAGTATATATAAGCATAAGCATGAAAGTAACTATATAATATATAAGCATATATATGAGCATAAGTATGTGATAACTATATTAATTGGATATAATGAAAGGAAACAATAGGACAGGAATGGTAGGCACTTTTGTGCTCTCATGCACGCCCCTTATAGACCTCTTAGGAATGGGGTGAGGTCAATAGTAGTGAATTTTTGGTTAAAGCTTTGGGGATTTTGAGAAGAGACCACAGAGTCAGATAGTGTGTTCCAAGCGCTAATAACTCTGTTACAGAAGTCATATTTTCTGCAATCAAGATTGAAACGGTTAACATTGAGTTTAAATCTATTGTTTGCTCTTGTATTGTTATGATTGAAGCTGAAGTAGTCTTCAACAGGAAGGACATTGCAATAGATGATTCTATGAGTTAAACACAGGTCTTGTCGAAGGCGGCGGAGTTCTAAGTTTTCTAAATTCAAGATTTCAAGTCTGGCGGCATAAGGTATTTTGTTGTATTCAGAGGAGTGGAGAACTCTTCTTGTAAAATATTTCTGGACACGTTCAATTGTATTGATGTCTGAAATGTGGTATGGGTTCCAGACAGGCGAGCTGTATTCAAGAATTGGTCTAGTAAATGTTTTATAAGCTCTCGTTAGCAGTGTAGTGTTTCTGGAGAAGAAGCTACGTAAGATTAGGTTTACAACTCTTAAAGCCTTTTTTGCGATGTAGTTGCAGTGGGCTTTGGAACTTAGATCATTGGATATGAAAACTCCAAGGTCTTTAACAGGCTGGGGGTCATCTGTAAGATAATGTCCATCGAGTTTGTATTTAGTGTTTAGATTCTTTTTTCCAATGTGTAAGACAGAGCATTTGCTGGTTGAGATTTGGAGTTGCCAAGTTGCCAAATAGATGGATATGGGGCCAGTCAGAGATGGTATTCTGAACTATTCAAAATTTCCGCTACAGAAATTTCCAGAACTGGTCAGAACCTGCTGAATACCACCTCTGCTTTAGAAGTTGTGGGTGCCCCATCACCGGAAGCTTTTAAGAAGAGACTGGGCAGGGACCTCTAAGGTCCCTTCCAACTCTGTTACTGAGATTGGGAAGTAAGAAAAAGAATATATGGAAGGAAGCAAATAGTCTCTATATTGCTAAATTATCGCTATTTTCACAAGACAAACTCAATTGATCTATATCCCCCTTCCTATTTTAAATATCCTGAAGTTGTTTACAGGCATTATAAAGACAGGGCGTAAAAACGAAATAGGATGGAAACCATTTTTATTCTCTTTGTGTTCTATTAGAGGGAGTTAACAACTGGGAAGGACAACATAAAAGTTATGCTCCCCATTTTATAGAATTCCATTAGTGGAAGAGTAGAAACAAAATATTATTATTATTTTCAGATGCATTGCTGTAACTGCCCAAATCATTTTGCAGACACCCAATACTGTGTAGACAATTCTACTTTATCTTAAAGAGTCACCAAGTCTCTCCAAATGATCTAAATTTGAGATTTGGCCAATTGTGATGCACTTTCTAGTTATAATTAATTTAATATTTGATAATTGGAGCACGTTCTCTGTGCAATGACAAAAACACTCTACATTTTCTTTTCTAGACAAGTTATAAATTTTATTCTCAACAATGGCATTTTCAATACCTCATCATTAAATTAATGCTATGCACCTATCTGAGTTACTTTCACTAATGAATGTCAACTGTTTCCTTTTTCTGTGGGTCTTACTTTATATATTTGATGCTGAAATTGGAAGGTATGTTCTTTCATTATTGGAGAAACATTATCATAAAAGCCATTAGATCAAAGTCTAAAGTCTGTGAGCCTCAGCATGCAATTTACAAGTAATGCAGAGGGCTATAATGACCTTTACAAACCTTTCCACTTTTTTAAGCTTTAGAATATATTATTGCTATAAAGAGGAACCTATTATAATACTGTTTAGTTTTTTTTAACCTAATATTTAATTAGAGAGTAGTGGTCACTTATTTCCCTGAAAAAAATGTCCATTCTTATTTGACTTGAAAATGCTCATTTTAGTTTTGTGAAACCAAAGTTGAATATTAATGAAATTCCTAATTTCGGTGCCCAATCTGCATTTTGTAACTGAAGGGGAAAAAAGGGCTTGGGTCAGTGGTGGGATTCAGCCAGTTCGCACCACTTCGGGAGAACTGGTTGTTAACTTTCTGAGCAGCTTGGTGAACTGGTTGTTGGAAGAAATCATTAGGGCAGAGAACCGGTTGTTAAATTATTTGAATCCCACCACTGGCTTGGGTAATACAGAATCAAAGTAAATCTATGTTAAAATGGTTTGTATTTATTTATTTAAAGCATTTGTTTATCCATCCATCTTAAAACTAAACTCCAGGCAGCTTGTAACACAAGAATAAAACAATATATACAATAATAATGTGTGGAAGGCCTCATTACTTAACTTTACTACCAGTTGATTAATCATCATGGCTGCTGTTTATACTTATTTAGTTTGTGGGTGGTTTTATTGTTTTAATGTCTTTTAGTATTTTAGAATTGTAAACTGCCCAGAATCTTTGGTTGAATTGGGTTATCAGAGAAATTGAATGAATGAGTGAATGAATGAATGAATGAATGAAGAACAGAAAAACTGGGCACCACAACCACACCTCCCTGATAGACCTAACAACATTCTCATTCCGCTCTGAACTCACTCTATTCCATTTGTCTTGGCTGACCCTTCAAGGTATGATACCGTAAGAAGGGGAAATGCTGTCACCCTTTATCTGACCGGCTGAATAAAATGAGGACCCAGATTGTTGGGGGCAATATGCTGACTCTGTAAACTACTTAGAGCAGGGTTATCAAAGTCAAGGCTTGGGGGCTGGATCCGGCCCACAGGGTGCCCTGGAAACTGCGAAGAACTGGCCTGCAGTGCCTCTGCCAGTGAGAACGGAGCTCGGGAGGGCTGCCTTCCTGAGCTCCATTTTCCTGGCAGAGGGTTGCAGGAGGCCATCGCAGCTGAAAACAGAGCATGTGAAAGTCACGAGTGGCCCTCCTGAGCTCCATTTTCACTGGCAGAGGGTTGCAGAAGGCCATCACAGCCAAAAATGGAGCTCAGGAGCCTGTTTTCACTGGCAGAGTGCTCGAGCCAGTACAGGCACCCCCAACATGAGTGACATTGAGCTGACCCCTCCCACCCTGGCCCCTTGTGGTCAAACACAACCCTTTTGCCACCCTCAATGAAATCACGTTTGACACCACTGGCTTAGAGTGTGCTGTAAAGCACTATGGAGCGGTATATAAGTCTAAGTGCTATTGCTATTGCTAATTTCTAAAACCCATAAATGTAAGAAATCACAATGCAATAGCCTGGAGAGCTATTAGGAGGACTGAGTGAGATTTTATGTATTGACTTTTGTATTATTATTTGCAGTGGTTCAGAACCATATATAGTACTTGCAAAAGTTTCAGATCTATTCTTGACTTGCAGAGGTCAATAGGTCTGTGGCCCTTTATTATATATTAAGAAGTTTTAGATAGATCACTTGAGAATAGATAGATCATTTATTTTACTAATATGCATTCCTTAGTTAGGGTATTTTTTATTTTAATGACCACTGGAAAAATATTATGGTTGCAAATGCAGACTTACTGTGCTCAAAATGAAAACAAACTTAGTGGAATTTTCCACCAAACCATGTCTCAAAGGTCCATACTCAATCCCCCAGATGACAGTGATAAATCCTAGGCTTAGAAAATTTGGAACTCCGTTGCCTTCGACAAGACCGAAGTTTAACTCATAGAATCATCTATTGTAATGTCCTTCCTGTTAAAGACTACTTCAGCTTTAATTGCAATAATACAAGAGCAACCAACAGATTTAAACTTAATGTTAACCGCTTTAATCTAGATTGCAGAAAATATGACTTCTGTAACAGAATCATCAGCGCTTGGAATACTTTACCTGACTCTGTGGTCTCTTCCCATAATCCCAAAAGCTTTAACCAAAAACTTTCTAATATTGACCTCACCCCATTCCTAAGAGGACCATAAGGGGCATGCATAAGAGCACAAACGTGCCTACCGTTCCTGTCCTATTGTTTTTCTTTTTCTCCTTCTTATATATATATGTATATGGTTATTCCTCCTAATATTTACTCTTACATATGTTTATACACTATATAATCTTTTCTGTATGATACTTATATATATTGTTGTGACAAATAAATAAATAAGAAATAAACCTTGAATTTTGGGGTCCCTGAACATGTGGACCAGATCTTTAAAAGAATAAAAGGCCATTTGGCACATGCAAAACAGTTTAATTCAAGGTTTGTCAAAGTTTGTGATGCTATGTGACTAAAATAGTAAATGTGTGACACCTTTTCAAAACAAAAATGTATTGATTGTTCCCATACAGTAGTTCTTAGAGTGGGAGTAATTATGCCCAAAGGGTAATTTGTACAAATCCTGGGGGGTAATTGAATAATTTTTAATTGCTTGTAAAGGCTCCAGGGTCTAGGTTTTTGTGGGGATAATGATATTATTTGAGACTGAGAAAAGGGGTAACTGGATCAGATAATAATAATAATAATAATAATAATAATAATAATAATAATAATAATAATAATAATAATAATAATAATAATAATATTTTAATTTGTATACCGCCCTTCTCCTGAAGGACTCAGGGCGGTGAACAGCCAAATAAAATACAAACAAAAGCACGCACAGTATTAAAACAACCCTTAAAAAACTTATTCAATTAGCCAGAAAATTTAAGATACAAATTACACCCTATAAAATTACAGAAATTTAAAATCCATTAAATTAAATTAAAAATTTAAAAATCAAGCCAGTCCAGCCATACGAAATAAATAGGTTTTAAGTTCGCGGCGAAAGGTCCTAAGGTCAGGTAATTGTCGAAGTCCAAGGGGGAGTTCGTTCCACAGGGTAGGAGCCCCCACAGAGAAGGCCCTTCCCCTGGGGGCCGCCAGTCAACATTGTTTGGCTGACGGCACCCTAAGGAGTCCCTCTCTGTGGGAACGCACCGGTCGCTGGGAGATAGAAGACGGCAGTATCCCGTAAGTATCCCGGTCCTAAGCCATGGAGCACTTTGAAGGTGGTAACCAATACCTTGAAGCGCACCCGGAAGACAACAGGTAGCCAGTGCAGTCTGTGCAGGATAGGTGTTACATGGGAGCTCCGAACCGCTCCCTCAATAACCCGCACAGCCGCATTCTGGACTAGCTGGAGTCTCCGAGTGCTCTTCAAGGGGAGCCCCATGTAGAGAGCATTGCAATAGTCCAAGTGAGAGGTAACGAGAGCATGAGTGACCGTGCATACGGCATCCCGGTCCAGGAAGAGACGCAACTGGCGGATCAGGCGAACCTGATAAAAAGCTCTCCTGGAGACGGTCGTCAAATTTTCTTCAAAGGACAACTGCTCATCCAGGAGCACGCCCAAGTTGCGCACCCTCTCCATCGGGGCCAATGACTCACCCCCAACAGACAGCCGCATCTGCAGCTGACTGTACCGGGGTGCCGGCATCCACAGCCACTCCGTCTTGGAGGGATTAAGTTTGAGCCTGTTCCTCCCCATCCAGACCCTACGGCTTCCAAACACCGGGACAGCACTTCGACGGCTTCGCTGGGGTGGCCTGGGGTGGAAAAATACAGCTGTGTATCATCAGCGTACAGTTGGTATCTCACCCCAAAGCCACTGATAATCTCACCCAGTGGCTTCATATAGATGTTGAACAGGAGGGGTGAGAGAATCGATCCTTGCGGTACCCCACACATGAGGCACCTTGGGGTCGATCTCTGCCCCCCTGTCAACACCGTCTGCGTCCAGTCAGAAAGGTAGGAGGAGAACCACCGATAAACGGTGCCTCCCACTCCCAACCCCTCCAACTGGCACAGCAGGATACCATGGTCGATGGTATCAAAAGCCGCTGAGAGGTCTAATAGGACCAGGGCAGAGGAATAACCCCTATCCCTGGCCCTCCAGAAATCATCCACAACGCGACCAAAGCCGTCTCCGTACTGTATCCGGGCCGAAAGCCGGACTGGAACGGGTCTAGATAGACAGTTTCATCCAGGTACTGGGGTAGCTGACATGCCACCGCACTCTCTACAACCTTTGCTGTAAAGCGAAGATTGGAGACTGGGCAGTAATTTCCTAAAACAGCTGGGTCCAGGGAAGGATTCTTGAGGAGAGGTCTCACCACCGCCTCTTTCAAGGCAGCGGGAAAGACCCCCTCCCGCAAAGAAGCAATTGTAATCCCCCGGAACCAGCCTCGTGTCACCTCCTGCGTGGCCAGCACCAACCAGGAGGGGCATGGATCCAGTAAACATGTGGTGGCATTCAACCTACCCAGCAACCTGTCCATGTCCTCGGGAGTCACAGGGTCAAAGTTATCCCAAACCACCTCAACAAGACGGGTCTCGGAACTCTTACCTGGATCTACCCAATTTTGATCCAATCTGTCCCGAAGCTGAATGATTTTATCGTATAGATAACCGTTAAACTCCTTGGCACGCCCTTGTAAGGGGTCCTCCCGCCCCTCCTGTTGAAGGAGAGAGCGGGTCACCCGAAACAGGGTGGCCGGGCGGTTATCTGCCGACGCAATGAGGGAGGAAACTTAGGAACGTTTCGCATCCCTCAATGCCACTAGGTAGGTCCTGCTATAGGACCTAACTAGTGTCCGGTCAGCCTCAGAACGGCTGGATCTCCAGACACTGTCTAGGCGTCTTCTCTGGCGTTTCATCTCCCTCAGCTCCTCGGAGAACCAAGGAGCTGATTGAGACCGACGCCGGGTCAGAGGCCGCAAAGGCACAACACGGTCCAAAGCTCCAGCCGTGGCCTGTTCCCAGGCCGCGACTAGTTCTTCAGTCGTGGGCCAGATTCTCGGGAAACGGCCCAAGCTCCGTCAGGAACCTCTCTGGGTCCATCAGGCGCCTGGGACGGAACCAACGCATTGGTTCCGTCTCCCTGCGGTGGTGGGTAGCCATCTGAAAGTCTAGACGAAGGAGAAAATGATTTGACCACGACAAAGTTTCAACAACTAAATCATTTAAAATCAGATCATTCAACCACTGGTCAGAGATAAAAATCAAGTCTAGGGTGCCTCCCCCAACGTGGGTAGGGCCGTCAATTAATTGAATCAGGTCCATGGCCTTCATGGAAGCCATGAACTCCCGAGCTGCCGAGGATGCCGCACCGGTTGATGGCAGATTGAAATCCCCCATGACCAACAGTCTAGGGGTCTCAACTGCCAACCCGGCCAGCAACTCCAACAGCTCGGGCAGGGCTGTTGTCACACAGCAAGGAGCCAGGTATGTGATCAGCAAGCCCACCTGAGTCCTACAACCCCACTTCATGTAGAGGGATTCACACCCAGCTATCTGAGGCACAGTGGTCTCCCTTGGCTCAAGACTCTCCTTAATAATAACCGCCACCCCACCACCCCTACCCTGGGCCCTCGGCTGATGGAATGCTCGGAAACCTGGCGGGCACATCTCCACTAGGGGAACCCCCCCTTCGGTGCCCAACCAGGTTTCCGTAATGCCCATAATTTAAGAATCACTGTACTAATACAGACATGCCACTGTCCCTCCGGTTGTGGTTAGCCTCTGTGTTGTTTCACCACTTTATTAGGAGAGGAGAAGAAGGTGACCTGCATAATTCAAAAGTAACTAAGTTGGAAGGGTCCAGGATATAGGAGATGTATCCCAGAAAGATCTGCTAGTTTTATGTCATGAACCCTCCTGCAGGAAGAAGTGCTCCTTCTGACTACCATTCCTCAAGAAGAAAGTAACATTTGGAGGAGGGGAAGCCTGGACAAGACAACAGCACCTTGATCCTGAGTTGGTTCTTGGGAATGTTGCTGTGAATGCACAGGAGAGATTGATTGAGCCAGGACCACAGCATGGAAAAGGCAGCCTACTATTTGTAGGAGAAGGTCAGACAGAGCATGGGGATGGAGTCAAAAGAGTAATCAGCCTAGAGTTATTATGTTCCCACAAACTGTGCAACTCCTTCTGAATTCTATTGACTCTTATCTAGAGCGAATTTAGTGTGGTTAGTTGACTAGGTTCTTGTGTATACGCATGAGCAATAAATCATCTTAACTGGAACTTAATGCATGGTCTTTGCACCTGACTCTATTAAGTAAAATAAGAATGTGAACCTCCTCTTCTCATATCCAATCACAATCATGATGTACAATATGAGAACTCTTGTCGCACATGAAGCTGCAATGAAAATATGGATAAACGCATCATGATACTTTTATTGATTTAACTTTTAAAGCAACAAGAGTGGTAAGTAGTACAGTACAATACAGCTGCAAAAATGAACATGATTGAGTCATGAACAAAAATAAACTGTTATCTCCACCAGTGATGCTCTGAAACACAAATAGACAAAAATATTTTTAGAAGTATTCTACAAAATCTTGATATGGAGAAATTTGCAAGAGCCAATTCAATATTGCTTAATATCCTTCCCTCCCTCATAAAGTTCTTTTTCCTACTTTAAAAAAAAACACCAAAACAGCTGCTCTGTTATTATGTAATCCAGAGCAACTAAAATAGTCAAATCCACATGTCTTACAGTTACGGCTTTCCTCAACTTCAAGGCTTGATTGGATTTCCATTCTTTAAAAGGTATGTTTTTCTTTAACTGTTTAAAAATATTAAATGAAGTCAAAAGTTGACAGCTGAAGAATTAATTAGCTAATCCCAGGAGTGCCTGATAAACACATGTGGTCATGGGAATGTGCTTGCTTTTGATATCTAGAAGAGAAAACACTAGAACAACCTTTCATGTTTAACTCCAGGAAGATATTTTATCGTTTTCTTCAAAAGTGAAAAGAATCCTTAATGTGTGCAAAGCAAATTATAAGAAACATAATCTAATACTGTATTGTTAGAGGTAATTCAGCCCATGTTGTTAAATGGTTACCATAAGAAATGGTCCTACAGCTCACAGAAGGAGCCAAGGGAGTTTAGCAGGAGAAATTAAGCTGAAGGCATTTTCTTCCTTTTCTTTTTCTCTTTTTTTTCAGTCTAGGCCTGGGGTCTCCAACCTTGGCAATTTTAATACTTGTGGACTTCCACTCCCAGAATTCCTCAGCCGGCAAAGCTGAACTCTGGAGGCTGAAGTCCACAAGTCTTAAAGTTGCCAAGGTTGGAGACCCCTGGTTCTAGGCTATTCTCACTTCTGGAGCTCATGAACAGAGCGAGCAAATGGGGGAAAACATTGCTGTGACCTACAAAGTGCATGCAAGTCCTCAATTTACAATAATCCATTTAATGACTTATGACTGTTTTCACATTTAGGACCATTACAGCATCCCCATGGTCATATGATCAAAATTTGGATGCTGGGCAACTGACAGTGGATTTATGATGGTTACAGTCTCCCAGGGTCATATGATCACCTTCTGCAAGCAAAGGAGAAGGTAGAAGGTGGATCACTTAACAACTGTGGCAAGAGAAGTCATAAAAACTCACTTAACAACTCTCTTGCTTAGCAAGGGAAATTTTGGGCTCAGTTGTGATCGTAAGTGGAGGCCTACCTTCATTGGTCTTTCTGCCTGAAGAGGATCCAAGCTAGACTTCCAGCAACCGCAAGGTTGTTTTCTACTTTGAGGAGAAAACCAAGAGATGTGGAGAGGGTTGCTGTATTAACTGCACCAGGAAACAAAAGAGCTATCCTGGATTGGATAGCTGAAGCTCTCCAAAAGAGGCAGAAAAGGGAACACTAAAGTCGAGGAAGAAAATGCATCTTGTTTTTGGTGCCTGTTCCACTTATTTCAATGCAGAAAATAATACACTAATGGAGAGTTTGTTTTCTTTTCCAAAAAGCTGGATCGGAATAATTGCCTGGGGAAAAGACACACTTAATCCTTTCTCTCTTCACCTTTTCCCTCTGATTGCCATGGGAAGCTTTCCCCCCCTTAACTGGAAAAAGTATACAAGCACACAAGCAATACATCCTTCTCTCAGTCTCGCCATTCTAATTGAAAGGTCCTCCTGGGATGCTATTTTTGTAAAAAAAAAAAAAAATATCATGAGGAGTTCCCATCTCAATCACCCTACATAATAACAAGGTATGATATGGTTTTAAAGGCAAACTTAGCTTTCTCCATCCAAATTAATGAGACTAAAAAGTGCCTAACTCTGTCTGGATTATACCCTTTGTTTATAGGGTACTTTTATAGAAGTACCTTCAGCTGTAAGCTCTTATATCTTTCACCAGACACATTAAATTTCATTCCTGGCTGCCATACATTCTCTTTTAATGAAGCCTAGAAAAAAACCATTAACTGGAGAGCTATATGGTCGCTACAACCTGTTATTCCAATTTAGTTTGTAGACTGGAGTTATGAAGCTTCATTGATTGCTTTCAGAATAACATATTTCAAGGAGGGGGGTGATCAATGGCTATGGAGTGAAAAAGAAAGAATGCAAGTGAAGAGTGTATATCTTTTAGCAGTCAATTAGATCCTTGGTAATGTTCCGTATCTCATGCCAAACACAGCACACATTACTACTTGATCTTAGCCAAAAGGTCGAGAAGCTGTCGTTTTATTTTACACCACCTTCAAAGAAATGAAAGGCAAGGAATTGTTCACTACCTTCATAGATCTCAGTGCAGCTTCTGATTTCATAAAGAGAAACAGTCGGTGGAAGAAATTGGCCGCTTTAAACATGGAACGCAGACTGGTTAAGGCTCTCGAAAGTGCATATGGGTGTAAATGGTTCTCTAACTCAGAGTATACTTACCCATTAAAGATATTAGACAGGGTTGTAGTCTATCTCCAGGGCTCTTCAACCTCTCTGTCAATGATATTATAGGATTCCTGTATGCTTCATATGCCAACGATCCATGATAAATTTATTAATATTCTTTTCTGTTCCGATGATATGGTTCTCGTGGCACAGTCTCAAAAAGGCCTGAGAAGACTGTTGTGAAAGATAAATACCTACTGTGTTCTCAAACTTCCAAAGCAGGGGTGTCCAATCTCGGCAACCTGTGGACTTCCAGAATTTGCCACCCACCCATGTGGGCTGGGGAATTCTGGGAGTTGAAGTCCACCGCTTGCCAAGACTGGACACCCCTGCTCTAAACATTAAGAAAACCAAATCAAAAGTGATGGTATTTAGCAAAAAAAAGAAGTATGAAATATACAGTAATTGGCAGCTGGATGGGGAGCCTACTGAAGAAGGGAATTCTTTCACCTATTTAGGAGTGGCCAGCATTAACATTGGATTGTGGGTAAATTGGAGTGAGGGATGAGGAAAGTATTAAAAAATTATATAAATTATTTAATTTCTGTTACCTAAGCCAGTGATGGCTAACATTTTTGCCATCACGTGCCAAAAGTGGGGGAGCATGTGTGTGTGTGTGGGGCGATATAATTCGCCAACTTCTGGTGGGTCCGGAAGGCCCATTTTTTTGCTCTCCCCAGGCACCAGACCCTCTCTAGGAGCCCGGGGAAGGAAAAATGGGCTTCCCCATCCCCCCGGGGGCCAACTGGAGGCCGGAAACGGCCTGCTTGCCGACTTCTGGTCCCACCAGAGAGAGGCTCTGGAACCTGGGGAGAGCAAAAAACGGGCCTTCCCCACCCCCTCAGGCCCTCCAGAGGCAGGACTCAGCCTGTTTCCCTGCTTCTGGTGGGCCCAGAAGACCCGAAAATCAGCTGGCCATTGCGCACATGCGTGCCAGAGCTGAGCTCACATGCCCACCAATATGGCTCTGTGGGTCACCTGTGGCACGCGTGCAATAGGTTTGCCATCACGGACCTAGGTATTTTGATCTCCATATTGAAAGCATTTAGGGCAAAAATAGTCTCAATGCTGACCTATGGCATGGAGCTGTGGGGTGCCTCCCTTCCTTGGACAACTTCAGATCTGTTTTTTTAAAGAAGCAAACTAGGAAATATCAGCTGGCTGCAGTCACATAAGAAACAGGTGTCTACTTCATACACACCTATTCAATAATCAAAGTTTTTTACCTATTGGCAGAGGATTCATTCAGTGGACCCAAAATATGTTTAGCTGAGCAGATACATGGCGCTCAATCCATCTTTTCTTATAGCATAGGTTTCCCACCCAATATTTATCCCCAACAGCCCCCCTGGCACATGAACTTTTTAAATCAGGAAGTCAGGAACACATTAGTGCTCTAATGTACATGGAATTATTGGCAAAAGTAGATCTTGAAATTGGTTGGTTAAGAACAAAATCATTTCCTGAACTGAAAAATGCTATCAATAAGTTTGATGCAATTCCTAGAAGGTAATTTATTTTTATTTTTTGATATGGTTATAAGATCAATCAATAAACTCCTCTCCCTCCTCATGCAAAACCTAAATTGAGGAAATATGTCTCATATACAGCTAGTCCTCAACTTATGACCGCAATTGACCCCAGAATTTCTGTTGTTAAGTGAGACATTTGTTAAGTGGATAGCTCGGGCTGTAAAGAAGCCTGTTATTAGAACACAGCAGCCTGCAATTACTGCAGGTTCAAGCCCGGCCCAAGGTTGACTCAGCCTTCCATCCTTTATAAGGTAGGTAAAATGAGGACCCAGATTGTTGGGGGGGCAATAAGTTGACTTTGTAAAATATACAAATAGAATGAGACTATTGACTTATACACTGTAAGCCGCCTTGAGTCTTCGGAGAAGGGCGGGATATAAATGTAAATTAAAAAAAAAAAGTGAGTTTTGCCCTATTTTATTACCATTCTTGCCATAGTTGTTAAGTGAATCACTACAGTTGATAAATAAGTAATCTGGTTGTTAAGTGAATCTGGCTTTCCCGTCGACTTTGCTTGAGAGAAAGTCATAAAAGGGGATCACATAACTTTGGGACAGCAAAGGTCATAAATATGAGTCAGTTGCCAGGCATCTGAATTTTGATCACATCATCATGGAGATGCTGCAAAGGTTGTAACTGTGAAAAATGGTCATAAGTCACATTTTCCAATGCCATTGTAACTTTGAACAGTCACTAAATGAACTGCTGTAAGGTGAGAACTACTTGTAGTTTTTGGGGTGGCTTCTTCTTGACTGTTGGCTAACAAGTAGTATTGCTCCACTTACTGATGAAACTTTAAGTTTACTATGACCAGCATTTATTTTATACATATCTGCCACAAGTAATCAAAAGGAAAAAAAAACAACCCTGTCTATTTTAGGGGCATGGCATATATCCATTAAAACAGGGGTCTCCAACCTTGGTCCCTTTAAGACTTGTGGACTTCAACTCCCAGAGTCCCTCAGCCAGCAAAGCTGGCTGAGGAACTCTGGGAGTTGAAGTCCACAAGTCTTAAAGGGACCAAGGTTGGAGACCCCTGCATTAAAAAGCATGCAGAGAACAATGGAAATCAGAGCATGTAATCAACCAAATGTATAGGCAAATACCTGATAGATTCATGGGAGACATCCGATCTTGGCATCTCTCAGGCAAGCGTGGAAAAAGATTGATGTTTGGAAAAATGAATATATTTTTGAATAAGGTTCCCTTGAGCATTTAGAGAGTGACTTTCTAGAGCAGGGGTCTCCAACCTTGGTCCCTTTAAGACTTGTGGACTTCAACTCCCAGAGTTCCTCAGCCAGCTTTGCTGGCTGAGGGACTCTGGGAGTTGAAGTCCACAAGTCTTAAAGGTACCAAGATTGGAGACCCCTGTTCTAGAGTGGTATTTCTCATCTCCACAACTTTAAGATGTGTGGATGGGAAATCCAAGTCCTGGCAGGGGAATTCTGGGAGTTAAAGTCCACACATTTTTATATTCAGTTCTACTGAGGAATGCCTGCCAAAATGGATGGGATTTGTTTTGTTTTCTTTCCTGACGTTTAGAGTGCTTTGATGCTACAGAAGAAAAGCCCACATGACAAAACATTTGCATGCTAATATATTAAGCATAAATTTAAAAATCCTCTGGGATTGTAAGAATCTATGTATCTGATAGATGCTTAGCTGGCTAATAAAGCTAATAGCTTCTTCATAACTGATGAACATGCAACCATCATTTAGCATCCAATGAGTTCTTCATCCCATTGCTTACCCACTTCCTTCTACACCACTTGTTGTAAGCAAATATCTTGTGTAGCCTCCCCAGCAGCCAATGGGGACTGACATTTTCTCCCTACTTTGAGCAGGCAGGATGAACAAGATTTCCTTCCTTTAAAAAGATTTACCTCAGAAATTGAGCTGCTCAGATTGTAGCTGCCATCCTGGGCCTTACTAGCCAAATGTTTTGTTCTCACAGGAGGGGAGGGTCTCATATGTTCAGCCCTGTCAGGCATGGCTGGTATTTCCTCCCCACTGCTGCACATATACTATAGGCCACCTTGGACATAGCTTTCTTCTCTTTGGCAGAGAAGGTACCGTATTTTTCAGACTATAAGACGCACCTAAATTTAGAAGAGGAAAACAACAAAAAAAAGTTTTTGGCCCTCCTTTTTTCAGATCTTTTTTTGGCCCTTTTCCAGTCTTTTTTTCAGCCTGTTTCTGGGGCTTTTTTTTGGCCCATTTTGGGGGCTTTTGGGGGGCTGTTTTCAAGGCTTTTTTGGGCTCATTTTCAAGGCTTTTTTCGGCCCATTAAAAAAAAAAAACAGGCCAAAAGAAGCCTCGAAAATGGACCAAATAAAAAAAGGCCTAAAAAAAAAAAAGGTCCGAAAACAGGGCGTGCATAGGCCGAAAAATGGCTGGCAGGTGGGCAGGACTTCGGCAATATTCAATCTGTAAGACGCACAGATATTTTTGCACCTTTTTGGGAGACAAAAAAGTGCATTTTATAGTCCAAAAAATACAGTAGTTAACTTGGAGGTTTTGCTAGACCCTGAACCTAGGAGGTGTGTTTAATCTTGGCAACTTTGACTTCAACTTCCAGAGTTCCCCAGCCAGCATATCTATAGTATGGAAGCTGCTCTAGATTCTGCATACTTGGATGATCATGGAGAATTAACAGTCTTAGTGTCTCCGCACTACCAGTTCCTAGCCTCCTTTTGTGAGTCCAAATCTAGGTGGAATCATCTTCTCTTTTGTATCCATGTAAATAGGAGAGTGTCATAATAATTAGGACCTGTGGTGGTACAGTGATTAGAATGCAGGCTAATTCTGCCGACTGTCAGGATTTTGATTCTGGGTGGCTCAAGGTTGACTCAACCTTCCATCCTTCTGAGTTCAGTAAAATGAGGACCCAGATTGTTGGAGGCAATAAGCTGACTCTGTACACTGCTTAAGAGAGGGCTGTGAAGCATTATAAAGAGTCTAAATGCTATTGCTATTGCTATTGCTATTATTATAATGCCCTTGTCATCCAGTGCCCCTCTTGAATTTTTCACTGCTGAAAAATTTCCCTTTCCAGATGTGTTTGTTCTCATCTAGCTCAGTAGATGCATTCTATCCATGATGCAGACTGAAAGCTCTGTACGCCACATTTTGAAAACATTTTAAAGAAACTTTTTCCTAGGGAAAAAAATATATCAGGTAAATTACATGACTATCCTTCATAAGAATTTGCAAAGATATTTTATCTTTTTCAGAAAGGTAAAGATCCAGTTTTCTGAAACCATAGAGTACATCTAGATCTAGGGGACTGGAGGCTAAAACATGAAGAACGATTGCAGGAACTGGATATGTCTAGTTTAATGAAAAGAAGGACCAGGGGAGACATGATAGAAGTATTCCAATATCTCAGGGACTGCCACAAAAAAGAGGAAGTCAAGCTATTTTCCAAAGTACCTGAAGGCAGGAAAAGAAGCAATGGGTGGAAACTAATCAAGGAGAGAAGCAATGGTCCTATTAGATCTCTCAGCGGCCTTTGATACCATCGACCATGGTATCTTGCTGCACCGGTTGGAGAGCTTGGGAGTGGGAGGCACCGTTTATCGGTGGTTCTCCTCCTATCTCTCCGACCGGTCGCAGACGGTGTTGACAGGGGGGCAGAGGTCGACCGCGAGGTGCCTTACTTGTGGGGTGCCTCAGGGGTCGATTCTCTCAGCCCTCCTGTTCAACATCTACATGAAGCCGCTGGGTGAGGTCATTAGTGGTTTCGGGGTGAGTTACCATCTGTACGCTGACGATACGCAGCTGTACTTCTCCACCCTGGACCAGCCCAACGAAGCTGTCGAAGTGCTATCCCGGTGTCTGGAAGCTGTATGGGTCTGGATGGGGAGAAACAGACTCAAGCTCAATCCCTCCAAGACGGAGTGGCTGTGGATGCCGGCACCCCGGTACAGTCAGCTGCAGCCGCGGCTGACTGTGGGGGGCGAGTTATTGGCCCCAATGGAAAGGGTGCGCAACTTGGATGTCCTCTTGGATGGGCGGCTGTCGTTTGATGATCACTTGGCGGCCGTCTCCAAGAGGGCTTTTTACCAAGTATGCTTGGTTCGCCAGTTGCGCCCCTTCCTTGACCGGGATGCCTTATGCACGGTCACTCATGCTCTTGTCACTTCCCGTTTGGATTATTGCAATGCTCTCTACATGGGGCTGCCCTTAAAGTGCACCCGGAGGCTGCAGCTAGTCCAGAATGCAGCTGCGCGGGTAATAGTGGGAGCAACCCGTTGCTCCCATGTAACACCAATCCTGCGCAGTTTGCACTGGCTTCCTGTGGTCTTTCAGGTGCGCTTTAAGATTTTGGTTACCACCTTTAAAGCGCTCCATGGCTTAGGGCCCGGGTACTTACGGGACCACCTGCTGTTACCCTATGCCTCCCACCGACCCATACGCTCTCACAGAGAGGGCCTTCTCAGGGTGCCGTCCGCCAGACAATGTCGGTTGGCGGCCCCCAGGGGCAGGGCCTTCTCTGTGGGAGCTCCTACGCTTTGGAACGAACTTCCCCCTGGTTTACGTCAAGTGCCTGATCTTCGGACTTTTCATCGTGAGCTGAAAACGCACCTATTTATTCAAGCGGGACTGGCCTAATTAAATTTTAATCCGGGGTTATTTATATTTTAGGGTTTTTAAACTATTTTAAATGTTTTAAATTTTTTAAATTTTTGACCATTTTGTAATATGTTTGTTTTAGTCTTGTTTTAATGTATATATTGCGCTTTTTTATTTGGCTGTACACCGCCCTGAGTCCTTCGGGAGAAGGGCGGTATAAACATCAAATAATAATAATAATAATAATAATCATCATCATCATCATCATCATCATCATCATCATCATCTAGAAATAAGGAGAAATTTCCTGACAGCTAGGACAATTAATCAGTGGAACAACTTGCCTCCAGAAGTTATGAATGCTCCAACACTGGAAGTTTTTGAGAAGATGTTGGATAACCATTTCTCTGAAGTGGTGTAGGGTTTCCTGCCTAAGCAGGGGGTTGGATTAGAAGTCCTCCAAGGTCCCTTCCAACTCTGTTATTCTATTCTATTCTATTCTATTCTATTCTATTCTATTCTATTCTATTCTATTCTATTCTATTCTATTCTATATTTACATTAGAAGGAGCCACGTAGCAGCTTTTATTACAAGGTATATTTGCATTTGATGAAATGAGCTATAGCTCAGAAAAGGACAAGTCCTTTAATAAAAAAATTGTTAGACAAGGTTATATTAAACTTTTGGGGTTTTTTTTTGTTGCAATAGGCCACCATTGCTCTCTTTCTACAATATCCAGGTCCAGTGAATCATTATTTTTTGAAGAATGGTACAATCATCTGTAGCCACCATTATTTTGAAACTTTTTATGAAGGGGTTTGAATTGGGGTTAATTCAGCCAGTGTACCATAAACCTTGGCAACTTCCAAATGTGTGAAACTCAGCTCCTGAAATTCTCAGCCATAACTAGACTGACTGAGGAATTCTGGGAGTTGAATTCTATGTGTCTGGAACTTGTCAAAGTTGGAAACAGTGCCTTAAGCAACACTGCCTGTGTTCGCATGTCCTAGATTTGAAATACTGCCTTAAGTGAGTTGAGTAATATTATATCATGGAGTCTGGAAATGTAAAGAAACCAGTGAAGTAAGATCTTTAATGCTCCAATTTGTACCACTAATCACTTAATTTCTCCTCTATAGCCAAGTTCTATACAGATTCTATCCATTTTTATTTTTTATCCAGTTATATATTTTTGTCAGTTGTCAACTCTTTTGATGTTTGCACCCTGGTTATTATAAAACTGTTTATTTTGTGTCAAAAGGTTAGAGTGCGCTTCTTTTTGAAAATGTGGTCAATAAATAATTGGCCCATTTGTTTTATAAACATCATCGTTCTGATTTATTTTTAAGGGAGGATGGTTAATGTGTAGAAAAATCTTTGGTGCACATTAGAGTGCAGACTTGTATTCTAGTCCCTCTTTGTTTCATAGTTCTCATATATTATAAGGTCATCTATTATTTATTTTGCAGTTACCATAAAGTCTGAACATTTGCAGCGCCCATGAGTAATTGACAATACAGACTATCAACAATAAATCTCTGCTTGGGAGATTTTATTTCCCCCACAATATCACTGCTGGATAAAAATGTGGCAAATGAGGATTGAAAACTTGGCTCTTGGTCTTCTTGTGTACAAGATAAAACAAAGAGGCAGTTGGAAGTTGAATTATATTAAACAACATTATTAAATGTTGTTTATAACAACATTATTAAAATAAGATGGGATTTAGGAAATGCAAACTTTTTACTTCAGTTCTACCAGCTTACCACTCATATATGTATAGATTGCCATAGATCAGGGGTGTCAAACTCAATTTCATTGAGGGCCACATCAGGGTTGTGTTTGACCTTGTGTGTGGGGGGGTGGCAGGGTGAGTGTGGCCAGACTTGTGTCGGGGGCGCCTGTGGTGACCCGAGCGCTCAACCAGCGAAAACGGGCTCCCAAGTTCCGTTTTTGGCTGTGATGACCTCCTGCAACTCTCTGACAGTGAAAATGGATCTTTGTTTTCACTGGCAGAGGCACCATGGGCCAATCCTTCGCTGTTTCCAGGGCAGCCCGTGGGCCAGATCTAAGGATCCAGCCTGTGGACCTTGAGTTTGACACCCTGCCATAGATAGTTCTGAATAAAGAGAACGATTGAGCCTAACTTTTACAGTGATGAATATGAGCCAAATATGGAAAAGCAAGGACATCATGGCAACCAATTGTAGGTTAGTCCTCTCCATCATGTTCCCTGTAGCTACACAAGCTATGATTCTGGAAGTTGAACCTTAAAAAAATCAAGATAGGAAGAAAATTGACTTATTTGAGATATGGTGTTGGAGAAGGCTTCTGCATATTCCTTGGACAGCAAAGGTGACTAACCAACAAGTACTGGAGCGCATAAAACCAGACACGTCACTGGAAGACAAAACCACAAAACTGCACTCACTTATTCTGGCCACGTCATGAGGGGGAATTCACTCGAGAAAGCAAATATGCCCGGAAGAGTTAGTGGTAAATGGAAACCAGGCCGCCAAAGAACATGGTGGCTGGATACTATAAAAGCTGATACCAGCTAGAGCATAGAATAACTCAAAGAAGTAGTGCAAGATCAGAAGATGTGAAGAGATATGGCCCATTCCAAGAATTGTATACGACTGAATGCATAACATCATCATCAACAACAACTTTTATGAGTAATTGATATGAAAAAGAATTTCTAGTCCTCCTAATTTCTGACTTAAGAGGAACATATTATTTTTCAGTGCCAAAAAATGTGGAAAATGATGGTTAGTAAATTTAATCTTGTAGACTTGAATCTTTAAAGCTGTTGCTTTCTCCCTCTCCCTCCCCCTTCTTCCCGTGCTTGCATTGACTTCTAGTAAACTTCTATGGACTTGGTAACCGTAAATATCTTGACTTAATCCAGAAGGCATAGTAAAATCTATCCATTTCTTTGCTTGGAAGCAGAGCTAGGAAATCCACCATTGCTTCCCAAAATCTATGCCTCTGCCAAGATTGCAGGACCTTTGTCTCCTGCAGAATTTTCAGTGTCTGGAAGCAATTCTTTATGCAATTCAGTAGAGAATTGCTAGACATCTTACATGGTAGCAGCCACATAACTTGGACCCAGTGATATCCATAAGGCAGGGTTCTCCAATCTTAACTTTAAGATGCATGGACTTCAACTCCCAGATTTCTCTAGCTAGCATGCTGGCTGGGAGATTCTGGAAGTTTAAGTATACATATCTTAAAGTTGACACTAACATGTGATAGAGAAAATTAAAAAGTTTAGTTGGCAGCCATGGTGGTTGCTCATTCTGTGCGCCATATGCTGGGTGCTGAGTGCATTGCTTAGGACTATTGTGTGACTATAAGCTGCCATGGACATTTGAAATGAAAAACAGCATTGCTACTCAAATCCTATTTTTAAGAAGTCCAGATAGATTTGAGACTGAAGCAATTATGTTTTTCCACTATTCTCCCCCCTCCACCAAATCCCACAGCAATTGAGAAAAGAAAATGCGGGAAAATCTACAGTGTCAACAATAAGTAAGCAATAAGAAAACAGCACAACAGGTTCCATTAAGTTTAATGGCCCTTTTAGAATGTGTGATAAGACTGGCCCTGCCTGAGGCAACTTGAATCTAGGGGGACGAGCAATGGGTCCAGGGATGGCAGGACAAGAGCACTCTGGCTTGCCTGTCCTTGCCAGCTGGCTGACTTTCTCTACTCAAGAGAAAACTTAGCCAGATTGCTCTAGTCACCAGGGAATGGTAGCCATATCTAGAAATGCCAAAGCTGCAGGTGCAAAACGAAAAGGGTTTTAGAAGACCTCTTTAAATAGCATTTGGTGAAGCAGCTGGCAATGGTCTTACAATTCTCCTGGCCTGTCATTCCAGTTTCATGCTCTGAGGAAGGACCCTTGAGAGAAGGTTGGTAGAAGCTGTGCGAAGAACTGGAGAGGAAAAAGAGCAGGCTGAAGAGTAAGGAGTAGCCCTTGCTACAGCTTGGATATGATGGTGAACTTACAGGAGGGACAGAAGTGGCAGGAGGTGGCCCTGTCTGTTTGCCACCAGACTTACATGGCAAGCAGCTGAAATGGAGAAAGGAAGTTCACATCTGCATGGTGGTCACTTTTGATGAGAATTGTTTCATGCTAGGATCTGCAGATCCATTGTCATTAACCTAATCAGAATAGTTTGTATCATTCATGTTAACTGCTGGATATAGGTAGTTAGTCCTCGACTTACAACCATTCATTTTTTTTGATGGTTCAGAGTTACCATGGCACTGAAAAAGGTGCCACATAGGAAGATACAGTGGAAATTGTAGTAGGCTTTGATAATATTGAATCCTATGCTCTAGAAAATATTTTCCCCAACCCCCAGTGATTCTGGTATTCTGAACAATGGAACCTCATTTTTGGTCTTCCTTCAGCTCCTATCTTTCTATAGCAGATTCCTAAAACTATGCTAACAGAGTAAACTGATACCTGCCTACCACTTCAGAACAGCTTTATGAAGTTCAGTGATGGTTAGTCTCAAGTAAGTAGGAATAGGAAACTAGCCCAAGCATAAAGCTAAAATACAAATAAATAATAAAGTTCCTGGAGATCTTCCCAAGATCTAGACCAGTGGTTCCCAACCTTTTCTTGTTTGAGGCACAACCTTTTCTTGTTTGAGGCACCCTTGGAAAGCCTTTCAAAAGTTCCCGGCACCCTTATAAGGAAATAGATATTTAAAATCTCCGTAGCTCAAAAGTTCCCGGCACCCTCAAAAGATCTCACGGCACCCCTTAGTGCCGCGGCACACTGGTTGGGAACCACTGATCTAGACACTGATAAAATGTTCCTCTCTACTAATTATATTTTGATACAGTTAAAAGATAAGCAGCGCTTTTGTTACAATTTCCAAACAAAATGGCCATCCAAGGTGAAGTGCATTGTGGTTTGTCAAATTACCTGCCAACATCTTTAAATTAACTGTCAGGGTGAAATGAATACACAATGTATTTACAAGACATCTGGAGAACATTTCAGGAACTGCTTTTATTAGTCAACTGTTTAACTAAAAACACATTTACTTTCTTAGACTTTATTAGATACCCAGAGAACAATATCACAAAGCAAAATAGATAGATGTACCTTTTAAGGATTGGAAATATAAGTTTTATTAAAGCTTAACCAAGCTATTGAGCTGTTCTGTGAAAGTGAATCTTAGTCTTTAAATGGGACAAGTAAATCTTCTTTAGAGTTACATTAGTAACAAAGATACTAATGTTTCATCAGTGTACAAACTGCATATCCAAAATATCCTAAAAGCGTGTAAAATAGGGGTGTATAAACTATGGGGCCCCAAGCATAGGCCATGTTTCTCAGATCCTCTTCAAAAATTGCCATCAAGTTGAACATTTTACTATGGCAGAAGATGAAGATTATTAAATCTTCATAAGGAGCAATGTTTTCAAAATGATTAAATTCAAAGGCATTGCATAAACACATTTCAAGTTTTCATATGGCGATAGTTCTTTTAAAAAAACAGCTAAGGTTTTCATCCAAATTGTGTTTGCCTAATTTGTCCTATTCATTTAGGTCAGTGGTGGGTTGCTACCAGTTCGCCCCGAATCAGGCGAACCAGTAGCGGTGGTGGCGGGAGGCTCTGCCCATCCGCCTGGATGTCTCTGCGCATGCGAAGAAGCTGTGTGCGTACGCACGCACGTGCACACACCTATGAGCGAACTGGTAGCAGCTGAAATTGAAACCCACTACTGATTTAGGTCCAACAATTTCAGTTTGGATTTAATTTTGTGGCTGCATTTATACATTATACTAAGACTTGCAAGTAATTTTACATAATAACTGATGGCTTCATATAATGCACTAAGCCAAAAATATAAAAATCAATTTTTTAAAAAAATGAATACATTTTTAAAGATAATGAACATATGACAATATAACATGGAAAAAAATCAAAGACAAGGTCATTGTATGCACTGGATCTTTGGTACAACAACTGTGAAATAACAGTAAAGACAAGGACAGAAATGAACAATAGATTTCAAAAGAATGGTTGATATTTTTTAAGAAATGCTGTAAATTAAAGGATTCGATGAATTAGGTGTATTTTCTTCTTTTACACTGAATGTGAATGTGCAAAACAGCCTTCTCCATTATCAGTGGAGAGATAGAACAGAAGCCATAGCATTATTTCTTATAGAAAAAATATCAGGAAAATATAAAAAAACAACACAGCTACATTTGATTAGAAATTTTAAACAGACACTATATAGACACTATGCGCAAATCAAGGAATTAATTTAGATATTTTGTTCCTGGCAGATGCATAGTCAGGAGAAGGTGAGTCAGAACAAAGACCGTCCTTTTCTGGGAATAAAAATCTATGACAGGGCAGATTGAGATTACATTTACTTTCTAAAATATATGAAATAGCCAGGTATATCATTATCTTCTTGCAGTGTACAAAAAGACCTGGCATTCTTACATAATGTAAGAGGAAAGAGGAAAGTTCTGGGAAGGAATAATCTTCAAACAGTTCAGTAATGTCCTGGTGAATTTTTTTTTGTTCCTTCAGTGCCTTCATGGTAGAAGAATCAAGTAGAAATTATAATGTGAAGGTGCAGATACTAATTTTGAATTAAAATTAATTGGAAAAATTATCCAATCAGAAGTCTATTCCTGAAAGTGGTCAGTTAAACCACCTACTTTCGTCACAAATCCCTATTTTTAATCTGATATAAATAACTACACATAATTTATTTTCCCTTATATTATTTATTTTTATTTATTTATTTATAATTACATTTCTATACTGCACCATCTCCCGAAGAACTCAGTGCGGTGTACAGCCAATATTAAAATACACACACCAATACAATATATAATAAATAACACTATTTAAAAACAATTAAAAGCAAATATTTAGTGGCCTAATCACTAAAACTGTCAAAGACCGATTAAAACCCATTAAAATTTCGCTAAAATATGTCTTAGGCTAGTCCCGCTCGGTGAAATAATAAAGTCTTCAGTTCACGTTTGAAGGCCCGGAGGTTGGGGAGTTGGCGTAACCCCGGAGGTAGCTCGTTCCATAGGGTTGGTGCTGCCACAGAGAAGACCCTCCCCCTGGGGGCCGCCAACCTACATTGTTTGGTCGATGGCACCCTGAGGAGGCCCGTTCTGTGGGAGCGCAGTAATATATTACATATATTACAGTGGTGGATTGTGTCCGGTTTGGATTGGTTCACAAGAACCAGTAGTAAAACCGGTGGACGGCTCTGCCCACTGACCCGGGCGTCATCAGAAAGCTTCTGCGCATGCGCGCGCAGCCCCATTGGAAACTGTTAGTAAAGGTAAGTAGAACCCACCCCTGATATATTACATAATTTAATTAAAAACAGAATAAACTGTGATTGTTTTGCAGATTACTTGTATTGTCTGCAAGGTGAGTCTTGGCAGCTCGACTTCTTTTCTTGCTGGTTCAAAACATTTTGCTGTTTTTGTTTTCTAGATGGTTTCTTCAGTCTGAGTTGATTAGGGGGACCCAATATACACTCTCCAAAGTGGAAAGTGTGTCTTCATTTTCACAACGTATGCCTGCTTTTTGTGTTGATATACAGTATTTTAATGTGAGCATCTCTTCCTATTAAATTATATTTAGCAGCCAAATGCCCCATTGAGTTCCTGCAGGAAGATGGATTTTACCTGTGGTTTCTGTGGTTTCATGTTAAGGGTTACTATAATTAGCTGGTCTGGGGTACTCCCTTTTGTTACAACAGGGTATCTGGAAAGATTCCACCCTGTAACACTGGAGCAGAGAACAATATCACTCATCACTTTAAGAGACACCTTATGGATTCACAGCTGTCTAAGTTCTTGTAAAAGCCATGGCATGCAGTTATAATAGCTAATGGATTAGTACAAACTAGAGCATCTGGCAGTCTAAGACTGGGGATAAGCCCTTGTTTGCTAGGAGAAAAATTATGTGGCACGATGCCTTTTTGTGTCCTTTTTCTCAGCACATGAATTATTTCAAAAACATTTGTTCCAATGTCCAGTGAATCTAGTTTAAATCCCTTCTGGTGACCCTGGTGAATATTTTCTGTTGTTGTTCAGTCATTGGTCACATCTGACTCTTTGTGACCCCATAGACCAGGGGTTTCCAACCTTGGCAACTTTACGACGTGTGGACTTCAACTCCCAGAATTCCTCAGCCAGCAGAGCTGTAATATGTGGACTTTGACACACATTTGGCATGCTGGCTGAGAAATTCTTGGAGTTGAAGTCCACACATCGTAAAGTTGCCAAGGTTGGAGACCCCTGCCATAGACCATAGCATACCAAGCCCTCTGTCCTCCATTGGCTCCTGGGTTTGCCCAAATTCATGTTCATTTTGTCGATGACATTAACTAACCATCTCATCCTCTGCTATCCCCTTCTCCTTTTGCCTTCTATTGGCTTCACAGCCAATAGAATACATATTCTTGAACAGGAACAGGTAAGCTCAAGTGTAAAGCTCAAGAGAAGGTAACGTGTTTCCCCGAAAATAAGACCCTATCTTATATTTTTTGAACCCTGAAATAAGCGCTTGGCCTTATTTTCAAGGAGGTCTTATTATTTTGGGGCGTGTGGAGCAAGACCGGGCTCCTCTTGCCATCGTACCTCATTTCCAGCTCTGTCTCCCTAACCCTAACCAGAGGAAATGGCATGAACCGGCTGCGCATGCAGTCAAATATTTTCAGGGAGGGCTTATTTTTTGGGGAGAGCTTATTTTTGGGATAAGTTTATTTTTGGGGGAGGGATTATTATCTGGAGAGGTTTTATTTTCGGGGAAACACGGTATAACCAGTGGTGAAATCCATTTTTTTTTACTACGGGTTCTGTGGGTGTGGCTTGGTGGGCATGGCAGGGGAAGGATCCTGCAAAATCTCCATTCCCTCCCCACTCCAGGGGAAGGATCCTGCCAAATCCCCATTCCCACCCACTCTGGGGCCAGCCAGAGGTATTATTTGCTGGTTCTCCAAACTCAAAATTTCTGCTACCGGTTCTCTAGAACCTGTCAGAACCTGCTGGATTTCACCCCTGGGTATAACCCACCCACTCTCAACTCCATTTTGTTAGCTACCCAGAACCACAAACCCATGTGGTTCTGCCTCATCAATAAACCATCTTTCCAAACATCCTCCATCTTTCCAGTGTCTTTCTCCCAGCTTGGAACTGAACCAGATGGATATTTCTTCCCACAAGTGCATTCCCCACTTAGAAGGATTTCTAATGCTCATTTTAGAGATAATTAAAATATATAAACATTACTGAAATATGTCCAAGGATTATTTTGTGCTCAATTCCCTTAAAAGGGGAAGTGGGAAAATGGAACCTGGTCAGATACCAAATACACCCAAATGCAAAAATAACAGACATTAAAAGGATTTATAATAGGGGCCAAATCTCCTGAGCTAGTGACAACAGAAGCAGTTCAGATTTTTTTTAAAAAAAAGTCTAGTTGTAGTGCTTCCAATTGCTTGAAGGGAATATTTCTTTCACTAATGTCTTCTCTGGGCATTATGGAGGGAACCTTCAGCATTTCCCTTTTTAATAACATTATGCTGAGTAACAGAGAATTTCTCCTTTCTGCTTAAATCCTAAAGGTGTTTGACAAATTTTGTTCTGATATGTTAATTGAGTTTCTCATTCTGTCTGGAGAGAAATACCGTACCTAATGTGCTAATACATATAGAAGTGGTATTCAGCTGGTTCAGGGGTCTGCAAACTTGGCTCTTTTAAGACTTGTGGACTTCAACTCCCAGAGTTCCTCAGCCAGCAAAGCTAGCTGAGGAACTCTGGGAGTTGAAGTCCACAAGTGTTAAAAGAGCCAAGTTTGCAGAACCCCTGAGCTAGTTCATACTGGTTCAGGCAAACTGGTAGTGGAGATCACAGGTGGGCCTACCCACTTACCCTGGATCTATGCTGTCCTATATAGGCATGTTTTTGAGGCCGGGCACATGTGTGGACGGCGTATGAGCGAGCAAAGCACTTGCGCAGAAGGCCGGACGCATGCACAGAAGGTGTGCAGGCAGAGCGAACTGGTGATAAGAATATTGGAAACCCACCACTGGATTCATATCTTAACGTTGCCAAGATGGGGAAACTCTAATGCTTGAGCTTTCTAGCACTGATAATGTTATCTAGTTAAGTAATGAAACATCTCCAAGAAAGCAACCAGGCTCAGAAAGAACCAAGGATGCCACAGTTCAACCCTGAGCTTCAAATGTTCTCCTCTATTAGTGCTATGGTTTTAAAAAGAAAGTTTGCAATAACCTGCTGCTTTGAAAGATCATGTACTGCATGCTTGAATTCTGTAAAGGAGGACTGTGCAATTGGCACACCATTCCTAGCTGTATATTGGGTTCATCCTGAGTCACCTTGTGTAGCCCCTTCCCAGCTTTTCTAAGTTACTTAAGTCTTTTGTTAACAGGCGTTGATGAGCCCAGCTGTGATTTACTAGGGTTCATTTATACAAGCCGATTATGGACTAGAACTACAAATGTTTCAACTTTATGGTTATGGGGATTGTGATATGAATTATAGATGACTCTGTGTTGGATAGTGTAATATGGGAGACCCTATCACAAAGGAATAGAGGTATCCAAATGTGTGTTTTGCCATTTTTAATGAATATAATGGATCACTATGCATTAAGTGTCTGCTGCCTCAAATCAATCATCATACTGCAATTTACAAAATGCCAAAAACAGTGCAGGGTGCAGTTATTCATTGACCTAGTTATGGTTTGGGGAGGGGGTGGGGAGGGGAGGGGAGGGGGTGGAATATAGCTCTGTCTAGGAGAAAAGTGACACAGAAAAGCCACAACTTTTATTTGAAACAGCATGAATGGAAAATGCAAGTGCAAGCCATCTGAACAATCTTGTCTGAATTAAATGAGGCAAAGAAAATTTATTTCCCTGTTTCTACAAGTGAGAAGATAAGATCTTTACACGAGAGTAATATAGAAAGTCTCTTGGTAATGAAAATCAGTATGCAGTCTAATTTTGTTCATATTCAGTTGCTGATGAATATCTTGGAAAAAATGAAGTCACTCAATAGGTAAACATATATTTTTGTTTAAATTGGTGTTGAAATTTAGTAAATTTGGATGTAGGCAGGAAGAGAAGTTTTACTTATAACATTTCATCAATAATTTCCTCCCTCCCCTCCCTTCTCTTCTCTTCTTATAGGAAACAAATATAGTTTCCATTCGCCCATCCATACCCAACTTTTCTGCACATTTTCCTGAATGAAATGGTAGGTTCAGGCAGCTTAATTTGGCACAGAACTGTTTCCTTTGTGCAAAAAAAAAAAAAAAGACTTATTCCCTGATGTATTCTTTTGATAAATGAACATCGCATTACATTCTGAAATAGTCAAAAGTATAACCCTGCTTTGATGTTCATGATTCAGAATTCCATCACCTTGGTCTGCATAAAAGACTACAGTGGCTCTTAAGCCTATTTCATATGTATAAACCAGAGCACCGATGTATGCTTCTGAACCATCTTCACCAGCACACCTTTATAACAAATTATTTGGATGAAAGGCTTACAATACAGATGAGTTTTTGTGTGACAACACACTCCTATGTGGGCAAGCAGAATCACATTTTTTAAAAATCCTAAACATATATATGAACCTACTATGTAGTTTACTTGTCCTTGGCTTAGGACAATGGACAGATTCAATTGACTGAAGATAACATGTGCCTAACATGGTTTAGCATGAAGCTTTCAATACCATGTGAAAAATGGTCCCCTTGTTGGCCATACATAGATAATCAGGTTGATATGAAAAGATGGCTTTATGCAGTGGTGCATAAGGCTGCAACTGCTTAACAACCGGTTCTGTGAGCGTGCGCTCATACAGCAATTTGAAGCTTATCTGCTTACCTTCTAAGGCAGCCCCGGTAAGTAGAAAAACGGAGAAGCGGAAATCAGTTGTGCTGAGTGAATCAGTTGAGCCAGAAAGAAGGAAATATAGAATAGGGCGGGGGTGGGTAGGCGGGGACAGCTGATCATTGGAACTATCAGTTTGCCCAAACCGGCAGCAGCCCACCACTGGTCTTATGCTTTTTAAACAACTGTTAGTGATGTGGAATTTCTGGAAAACTTTCCTTATTATGCTTGATTAATCTTACCTTATAAAATATTAAAAAAGAGAGTCTTCAATTTAACAGAATAAGTATGTAGTACAGAGCGTCAGTAAATGACTTTGGTTTCAGACATCTGGTAATGTCCATCTCCTATAACTTCATGATTTTTTGTAGCTTTATTAAGGCCATTCCCTTAAGATGAAGTTGATTTTCTCCAACCATACAGTAATCATTTGCATTAGTGGCTGTTAAATCTTATCGGCGTTGACTTGGATCCAGTAGGGAATTTATGGGAAAAATTTGGTTCTTCTAGTTTATGAAGTGTTCTTAAAGTTAATGATCAGCTATTGCTATCTTCACTGGATAGTTTGGTTGGGTAGAATAGCATTTCTATGGGAAAAATCTTTTCCTTCCATCTTCCTTTCCTTTTTTTTTTTAATTCATTCCAGTGCTGAAGAGAATTAGCAGAACCCACAAAATATTTTGGCATCAGTGGTGGAAAACTAAAAATTCTGATATGGCAAGAAATTCTCCAAAGAGAGGTCCTGCAACTCATCACTTTTCTAGATGTGTTGGACTATAGTCCCAGTATCACATATGAGCCTGAATAAAATGGCTTTACACACATGGAAAACATCCAACTGAGAAAGATTATCCTAGAAGACATGTGGATTTGTCCATCTAGAATGAAATTCTTTCAGATACTATGAATTTTCAGAGTTTTACCCATCAACATGGCCCCATCAATCACCTGGCATCGTGCCTCGGCATTCACTGCCTTACATTACATTATGCTTCAGCCCTGAATGTTTTTCACACCAGAGGGAAAAATATTTTGGAGGGAAATGAATGCACAAATGCAACATACTTGTTTTCTGGTATTAAAATTAAGAGTCAGGATGATAAAGGAGGAAGAAAAGAGTCAGGCTATAGGACAGTGATGGCTAACCTTTTTGCTGTGGTGTGCCAAAAGCGGGGGGAGCGCGGGGGGTGGTCACGCACGTGCATGCCACACCCATAATTCAATGTCCCCCGCCCCCCCGTGCATGCATGTGCGACCCCCCTGCACTCCCCCCGCTTTTGGCATGCAACAGTAAAAAGGTTACCAGTGGGCCTCGTAGGCTCGTTTTTTGCCCTCCCCAGGCTTCAGAGGCTTTCTTGGAGCCTGGGGAGGGCAAAAACGGCCTCCCCCGGAAGCTGGAAATGGCCCATTTCCCAACTTCTGGTGGGCCCAGAAGGCCTGAAATGCTGGCATGCGTATGCGTGCGGGAGGTGAGCTAGGGCAACGCTCGCATGCCCACAGATATGGCTCCACATGCCACCTGTGGCCTGCATGCCATAGGTTCTCCATCACGGCTATAGGACAACATGCCTACTGGTGCAAGTTTGGAAAAGCATCAGACCCAGAACCAATGGATCAGCCAACGAAATGGACAGAAGGTTGGAACACACTCAGGTTTTTTTGAGGACTCATGGAAAAAGGTAAGAAAAGGATGGGACTGGAATAAAAAATGGGTGGGAATGGCATTCTGCTCTAACACACTCATTTTTTTTCTTTCTGACAGACTTTCTCTCCCTCTTCATTTAATCTTTCTTTTTAAAACTCTCTCTCTCTCTCTCTCTCATTCTCTTTCTCTCCCCCTCCCTTAGCAATAGGCTGTTTTAAGGGCATATATCACTTACCAGAAGTCTGAACTAATCTGTCAGAAGGCTTTTGAAATGAAGCCAAGTGCTGCATAAAATTAGGATGGGGTGTGGGATGCATTCTTGCTTATAGGAGCAGGAAATGGCTCTGATTGTATTTGTCTGGGTGGGGCACGTGCTGTGGGGGAGCCAATAGAAAAAGTTGTATAAAGAATGGCAGTATTTGCATGCAATAAAAGACTGGACATGTAATGTGAACTCTACTGTCTGATGATTTCTGGATCAGCATCATGCTCTAACTCCAGAGTCCCAGAGTCAGCCAGCAGACAGTTTACATCAGGGGTAGTCAACCTGGTCCCTACTGCCCACTAGTGGGTGTTCCAGCTTTCATGGTGGGCAGTAGGGGTTTTGTCCGATATTGAAGCAGTTTCCTTTTTTTAATTTAATTGACTTTTAAAAAAATTTCATTAGATTTTCATAAAATTCCCTGTGACAATTTAAATTTCTGAACATATACTATTTGTATCGCCTGCGCATAAGTTTAGTTCACGTTACGTAAGTGAAACTAAATGGCGCTATAGTGCGACCGCAAACAAAAGAGCCTAGTCCCAGAATAGCTCACACATCTCCCCCCATACCACCCAGCTGTAACAGACAAACAGAGCTGGTAGCCGACACCTCCCTCCCCAAAACCCAATCCACGATGCGCGAAAGCCATGAGCAGACGAAGATACATGGCACATTACGGTGGAACCGGTGGACGGTTAGAAAATTTTACTACTAATAGAGATACAAAAGTGGGCGGTAGGTATAAAAAGGTTGATTACCCCTGGTTTACATAATCCTGAACTTCTTTGATTTTCCACATTGTAGAAGCAAGAATTAACCTGAGATTAGTGCTCTCTTCTGGCCCTGGACAGAAGAATTGAAAGATTATAATATGTAAGCATATTATATTATTATAAACCTGGGCAGAAATGTTTTGGCGAAGCAAAGCCTTTCTATTCCACTTTTGATGTGTTGAATCCCCATTAGGTAGCACTAGCAATACCACTTAGACTTATATACTGCTTCACAGTGCCTTACAGCCCTCTCTAAATGGTTTACAGAGTCAGCCTATTGCCCCCAACAATCTGGCTCCTTATTTTACCCACCTTGGAAGGATGATAGGCTGAGTCAACCTTGAGCCAGTGAGATTCGAACTGCTGAACTGCTGGCAGCTGGTAGTCAGCAGAAGTAGCCTGCAGTACTGCATTCTAACCACTGCGCCACCACAGTTCTTAAGAGGCAAACATAAGACTCTTGAGCAGACTGGGATCTCTAGGCTCTGAAGCAGTGGTGGTTTTCAAATTTTTTTACTACTGGTTCTGTGGGTGTGGCTTGGTGAATGTGGCATGGCTTGATGGGTGTGGATTGTAGAGTGATCATTGGTCACTCTCCTATCTGCCATGCTCGTGAGTTTATTGAAGCCTGGCACTCCACAAGCAATTCCATCAACAGACACATTGACCTCAGTGGTGGGATTCAAAAATGTTTACTACCGGTTCTGTGGGTGTGGCTTGGTGGGCGTGGCATGGCTTGGTGGGCATGGCAGGGGAAAGATTCTTAAAATCTTCATTCCCTCCCCACTCCAGGGGAAGGATACTTCAAAATCCCCATTTCCTTCCAGTCAGCTGGGACTTGGGAGGCAGAGAATAGATGGGGGCGGGGCCAGTCAGAATTTTTACTACCGGTTCTCTGAACTACTCAAAATTTCTGCTACCGGTTCTCCAGAACTGGTCAGAACCTGCTGAAATCCCTTTCTGCTCTGAAGGTCCCTTATGAAGGGGGAAAAAGAATATGGCAAAATGAATGGTGATTTCCCCAAGATTATAGAGAATATAAATATAGAACAGGGACAAGAAATGATTACTTATAAAGATCTTTTATATAACGAGAGGGGAAATTTACAACTAAAATCTTTGGAGACATTAAAAGAAGAAGGGAGGAATTATACTTGGTTTCAATATGGACAGTTAAAGGCTAGATGAAAAGAAGATCAGAAAATTGGTGTTATTCAAAATGAAGAAAATTTGGTTAAACATTAGAAAACAAACCCAGGGACATATAAAGAGATTGTATAATGTGTTGATAGAAATAGATTCTGAAAGAGATTTAATAAAGGATTGTATGATAAAATGGGCACAGAATATTCAGGAACCAATAATATTGGAAACATGGGAAAAAAATTGGGTTAGAAATGTTAAATTTATGCAAGCGCAGAATTTAAGGGAAAATTTTTATAAGATGTTTTATAGATGGCATTTAGATCCTAAGAAATTATCATGTATGTATGGAGATGTAATTGGAGATGTAATTGTGATGATGCTACATATTTTCATGTATGGTGGACTTGTAAGAAAATTAAGTCTTTCTGGATAAGAATTTGATGGATTATGCAGAATGTTCTGAAGAAGAAGATAAAGTTCCTACCATAATTTTTCCTTTTGGGAATAACAACAGATTGTACAGTGATTGAGACTAAAATGATTTTGAACTTAATAACAGCAGCAAGACTGTTGATTGGACAATATTGGAAGAAAAAAGAATTACCCACAATAGAAAAATGGATATTGAAAGTTTCCAATTTGGCTGAGATGGCTAAAATCTCAGCCTTCTTGAAAGACAGTACTCAAGAAAAATATCTAAATGAATGGAAGAATTGGATTGATTATTTTCAAAATAGATATCAGATTAAGAAATTTCAGATTGCCTTTGAATGAAGGACGTTGTTTTTGATTTTAATGGAAGAAGTCAGGTTATGTGAGAGAGAAGGATTATAATTGTGTTAGATTTTAAAAATTTAATGTATGACTGTTTATTGAACTATACCTTGTGTTTGCTCCGGGAAGTTGGGGGGGGAGGGGGGTTTTGGAGGGAGGGGGGAAAGAGGGGGAGGGGGAGCGGAGGGGAAAAATTTAATTGTTGTTATAAAACTTTTTCAATAAAAAAAAATCAGGGTAGGATTTATTGTTTGGGGAAGTATACAAATTAATGAGATAATTCTCAGTAAGGTCATTGGAATCCCTTGAGTTTCAATTCTGAATGTCCTTCTTTAGAGATGTGATTGATGAAAATGGGAGAAGAGGCCCTTTCATTGTAGTGTCCTATTTCTGGTGTGCCTTGACCCAAAGAAAGTCCCATTAGTTTTGTGTTGAGGGTTTTTTTTTAATTTAATCAACGAAATAAGCTTTTACACCACCTGGTTCTAGCTATTTGAATAGCTACATTCTGCTTTGGGTGATCACTTATTTGATGTTTGATGTGCATTTTAATGATTTATTTTTTATAAAATAAATTGACAGGAACAGCTGTCAAAATATATTTGTAAAATGGCATATACAGTAAATATGAACGGAAGTAATGAGGATAAAGGATGGAATGAAGCACAGAATAGAAGCAAAAGGACAGGATTAACTTCAGGTTGTAAATATCATTTTCCATGTTACTTTCTTTGAGAACCTAGAAGATGTATCTGAGCAATAGTTTTTTCTACTCACCTGCTCCAAAAATCAAAAGATTTTTTTTAAAAAAAATGACAGATATTCATGGATCAAAAGAGGTCATTACACAATTTTACTCCTGGGTTGCTATAAAGTGGATGTGTAACAAATGCTGAGCCCACCAACAAAGGTAGGAAAAAACATCCTGCCATCTCTTGATTAATGTGCACCCCTATACAGTACTTTATTGTTTTTTTACAAACAATACAATTTTGATACTAGATGGTTCTCTTTCTCGGATGCTCATTAATCTCCCTGACTGGTGGATTGTCCAAGGCTGCCTGAGTTGACTTAGAAAATGCAATAGGAGAACGCTTTTTGGCTTTCATGCCCACCAAAAAGAAAACATCCCCAAATCCATAGAGTATTTTCTTTTAAAAACCTCTGATCTCTTATAGTTCAGAGTCATACGAAGCAATCCTTTCTCTTTTAAAAAATTGCTTTTATGCAGGGGTGGAGGCAAGCATCTTACGATATTTTGAAAGATGGAAATGTATCTGTACATATTTGATCTGTAGAAATTGCATGTAAATCTAGAATAGATTCCATTAATAGATGGGGCTGATGCAGGGGTGAAATGCTCCTGGTTTGGACTGGATTGCCCTATCCGGTAGCAATGGCGGCGGGTGGTTCGGAGAACTGGTAGCAAAAATCCCTGCCTCCCACCCAACCCTTTTGCCCAGCTGAGCTGCACGTTTATCAGAGGTTTTTTTTTACTTTTAAAAGCATTTTTTCTTCGGCTGAAAAAATGCTTTTAAAAGTAAAAAAAAAACAGTTGGCCATGCCCACCCAGTCATATTAAACCCACCACCACCAAGCCACGCCCACAGAACTGGTAGTAACAAATTTTACATTTCATCACTGGGCTGATGCAATTCTTACAGCTCAGAATGAAGGCATTTTTTTTGAGGTGCTTTCTCCATGGTGATGTTCCTCCCAGAGGTGAGATTAAATAGATGCTTCAGGAACGCGGTGGCTTAGTGGGTAAGACGCTGAACTTGTCAATCGAAAGATTGGCAGTTCAGCGGTTTGAATCCCTAGTGCCGCGTAATGGGGTGAGCTCCCGTTACTTGTCCCAGCTTCTGCCAACCTAGCAGTTCGAAAGCATATAAAAAATGCAAGTAGAAAAATAGGGACCACCTTTGGTAGGAAGGTAACAGCGTTCCGTGAGCCTTTGGCGTGCCGGCCACATGACCATGGAGACGTCTTCGGACAGCGCTGGCTCTTCGGCTTGAAACAGAGATTAGCACCACCCCCCAGAGTCGGGAACGACTAGAACGTATGTGCGAGGGGAACCTTTACCTTTACCTCAGGTTAATGAGTTCCCCACATTGTCTTGCACAGTTTAATTTCAAGAGTGCTGAAAGAACATTTGTTGCATTAGCTTGAAATAGATAAAACACATGTTGTTGTTGTTGTTGTTTAAAAAAATTGAATGCAATATTTTTGGAGAGGAACGAATTAAAGAACTCGGTGGGCTAACGGATGAGGTGTTTACTCTGTGAAAATCTAAGGCTTTATTTCCCTATATTGATAGTACTCGTAGAAAAGGAGATCTGAAGATCAAATTTTAAAATAAAAGTTCAGAATACTAATCAATTAATTAATGTATTAATAAATGAATAAGTCACAGAAAATGAGCGAAAGCACGATTGGGGCCCCATTGCAAGGCAAAGGGAGCTGTTTGGGAACATGTGAGGATAATGACTGCCAATTATGCTTTATAAACATTGCCCAGTTTATGAAATAAACAGGGACAGAGATACTTGTTCTGCCCTCTGTGAACTTAAGAGCAATTAATGGATGTTATGGGATGGCCTCTTGTCCCAGCTCCAGAAAAGCTAGCTTTTACATTGGGAGGAGGATTTACTTATAAACAACTCAAAATCTATTGATTTATTTATATGCTGTTATTGCTTCTTCCCTCCCCTTCTCCTCCCCCCCCTTTTCCTAGTCATATTTGCTTGCTGGAGGGAAAAGCTAGACACGAACAAATTATTTCAAAATTTCTATTCTAGTAACAGCACAATATGCCTAGGAGAAAGTGCAGTGGATCAAAAAATGTCCAGGAAGCATGGAAGGATCACAGTGAATTTCAGGATGGGCAACGGGTAATCTTACCCTGATATTTTATGAGAATAATAAGAGGTGACGAGATGGATTGTTCTTTCTACCACAAGCAAACCTCACTAAAAAAATTTCCTTGCAAGAAGAAAAGTAACTTTGAAACAAATGTGTATACCATCAAATCTGTTGCGTAAATATTTATGTGCCAATTAGGTACGACAAAGCATGCCTTGAGAGTGGTTTTCTTTTTACAAATGCAGTTTTGCTTGCTTCTGAGCTCATAATGCTAGTTGAAACAAACAGAACGTTAAAAAGTTATGATATTACTATGATATGTAGTTACTTACCAAGCACATCTACATTATATCAAAGTAACCAAAATATCTTTACAATCCCCAAGGCATGTCACAACTTTTGAGCAACTTGTTTACAAATTGAAAGTTGAAAAATTTGACACGCCCTAGCAGTACAAGGACCTCCACGACACATCAGTGAGAGGAAGCAAAAACCATTAAGGCACGGGTGTCAAACTTGCTGCGTCCTGTTGCCATCACGTGACGTATCGCGAAGTTTTTTTCCCTTCATGGAGCTGGGGTGGGCGTGGCCTGCACGTGAGTCATCTGGCTCGCGGGTCATCAATTTGACACCCCTAAACTAAGACAAAACAATCTCTGGCCAGGGAAGGAAAAAAAAGGGGGTTATTTATTCAAGTTCTTCTTGATGAACTGGATAATCAATCTGATTGAGTGCAGGAAGAGAATCGAGTTCGAAACAGCTGATTCTTATGCAATTTTGCAAAGTGAGTAAGTTCTACTATACCCTGAGTTCAACTTTGAAGAGCTTCATTTCTATTGTCAATATAACCATATACTTAATATTCATCCTCCTTCTATTATCAAACAAGTCTTAAGTAAGACTTAAGCCATAATAAGCCATAAATAAGTCTTATGTAAATAACTGTTTGTTTGGAACTATGGTTATGGCAATAACACTGAACCCAGACATTTCCATTTCTTCCAGCCTATGTCCATGTGGTTCATTGTAGCAATTTTTTCTTTCTTTCATATATTTGTTCCTGCCTAAAATAATAGGAAACTGTCCCAGTTTTTTTCCAGTTGTTCATACCACTATAGTATTGTAGCATCTTGCAAATTGTATGTTTCTCTGACTCAAGAAAGTAATGGCATATTGAACTGAGTGCATTGATCTTATTTAAAATGTGTTTCTGTAAATCAGCATTGATATATGATCCAAAACATAAAAGGAACATATTTATTTTAAAATCATGGTCTTGTTTGTGAACAAATTTTCTACTGTGTTGACTTTGGTCATAATATAGCTTTGAAATGTCTGGAGCAGAGGTGGGTTTCAGCAGGTTCTGACCAGTTCTGCAGAACTGTTAGCAGAAATTTTGCATAGTTCGGAGAACCGGCAATAAACATTCTGACTGGCCCCGGTCCCATCTATTCTCTGCCTCCCAAGTCCCAGCTGATGGGAAGAAAATGTGGATTTTGCAGTAACCTTCTCCTGGATTGGGAAGGGAATGGAGATTTTATAGTATCCTTCCCCTGCCACGCCCACCAAGCCACACCCACAGAACTGGTAGTAAAAATTTTTGAAACCCACCACTGGTTTGGAGCATATAATGAATTCTCTTTTGAGGGTGAAGGTTCATTCTCCGACCTTGTGGTTGATTTCTGAATTTCATTACCAGGCTAGGTAACATCTTCAGCTGAGTTTAGGGGAGTCTCAGGGTTCTTCTGTTTATAAGGGCTTTGGGTGTGGGTATGTCAAGTGTGGGTCTTGTGATGGGTCATGAGTCTTGTGATAAGGAAATTAAATCAGGCCAGGGTCATTGGGAGGTAGGGGGTATGCATGGGTTGGTTGGTGGTCAGTGCTTTCTCTGGTTGGCTATGGATTTTGAGGGGTTCTTAGGCTGGTTGTAAGTCAATCAGAGGTGGGTTTCAGCAGGTTCTGACCAGTTCTGGAGAACAGGTAGCGGAAATTTTGAATAGTTCGGAGAACCGGTAAATACCACCTCTGACTGGCCCCGCCCCCATCTATTCTCTGCCTCCTGAGTCCCAGCTGATTGGAAGGAAATGGGGATTTTGCAGTAACCTTCCCCTGGAGTGGGGTGGGAATGGAGATTTTACAGTATCCTTCCTCCGCCATGCCCACCAAGCCATGCCCACAGAACCGGTAGTACACATTTTTGAATCCCACCACTGAAGTCAATGTATCTGTTGATGGAATTGCTTGTGGAGTGCCAGGCTTCGATAAACTCACGAGCATGGCGGATAGTAGAGTGACCAATGATTTTTGTGTTGCTCCAATAGAACTGGTGCTGTTTGGTGTCAGTGTGGGTAGAGATTAAGGATTTGGGATCATGGTGTTCGACTGTTAGCTGGCATTTTTGATCCTAGTTTTTAATTGATGTGATTAATAGTTCTCTTTTATTTGGTTTCCACATATTAGACACAATTTGGATGGATTTTTCCTCAAGTTCCTTCCAAGCTTGCACTTTATTACAAAGAGTTAATAAAGAAGCATGCTTGAGCCACATAGCAATTTGACTTCTGCAAGTCATCTGCTGCCACTACATGTTCAAGAAGCACTTTGCAAAAAAAGATCCAGACAAAATACAAAGCAGGGGTCTGCCTCATTTAGAATACCATGAGTCTCCAAACTTACTATGGAATTCAGTGTATTGCTGATTACACTCAGAAGCAATAAAATTATTGAATGTTGATTTAACAGTGAAGTGCGATGCAAATTGACATGCCCAGCAAGCATCAGACAATTTCTTCAATAGTTCTACTCCCAGGATCATTTTGCAATTCAGTGAAATGTGAATATTGGAAGAATCTGATCTGATCACATACTTGCTAAAGGAGAGTAAAGAAATGTACAACAGCTATGTTTTGACAGATATCAAGCTGATGACAGTATTAGTAATAATGAAAATTCTGGTATCCTCTTTCAGAAACAGTGCTCGCATTCTGTTTATAGCTAGTTTCATATGATGGTTAAATTGCTAGATTAGGAATGGGGAGACCCAAAATCTAGTTCACACTCATCTACAGAAACTCACTAGGTGAGCTTTGGCTATTTATCCTTTTCTACCCAGCCTACTTCACAGGGTTGCTGTTCTAGGGAAAATAGGCTCCCTTTACCTCCTGATTGAAGGTAGAAATAACACCACTATAGTTGAGTGCCATGCAGGCTTTTATGTGCCATTATAAACCAAGGTCTTTTTTGTATAATTCATTGATGAAATAACATTCAGTGAATTTTATGGATTAAAATCAATGACTCATTTAAATATATAGCCTAGTAACAATAACAGAGAAATTTTGTTTCTGCTTACTAATGTTTCATTGGTAATAAAAAAAATTATGCTTGTACTTTGCAATGTCTATCTTATTTTAGCTTTGGATTAGCAGTTAACTATATGAGCACAAATAAATTTCATATGTTGCCACTCATCTCTTCAGTTTTCCAGTCTCCTTGCTGAACAATTTTTGGCTAAGAAGTTGAACATTTTTTTTATTTAGAGTTGAACAAAAGAATTTCAAAAAGAATAGCCATGTTATGTCTATTTTCTTCTGTTAAGAGTTTCATTCTTAACAGAAGCTACTTCCAGAGTTGGTGTAGGATTGCTTTGTTATGTAGTCTTGATTGGGAGCTACCCAGAGTTTGGTATAAAATGGGTGGCTATATAAATATTTAAATAAATAGGGGATATGTGAGAATGTCATTCAGTTCATTTTTTTTAATATGATAAAAATTTACCAATTCCTTCATTAAAATGAGAAAAAAATGGATCGATATACTGAGGAGATTTTTGCCGGTAAAATCCATAAACGTTTTGATATATAGGAGAAAGACTTACAGCATTTAAAAGAGGAGAGGGAATCATCTTGCTGAGGAAGATGGGACCTGATTAGGGCTTGGCCACGGTTATGTAAACAAACAAACAAACAAACAAACAAACAAACAAACAAACAAACAGACAGACAAACAAGGATATTTGTACATTTAAGTGCACTTGCATTCTTCATTTCCTCCCCAAAAAGAATTGCATCAATTTAATTGATTAAACTAAATGCTAAAAAAGGAGAGCTTTTTTGGCCATGAGAGTAGTAAAAATGAAGAAAGAAAGATTCTACTTGGAGATAAAGACAGATCTATGCAACTCCTATTTTTCTTCAGCCTTCTTCCAAAAGAGAAGACTGGTCACTGATATAATAAAGTATATCTGTCACAAGGGTAAGAAAACCAGGTTGGTTTGATTGTTAGGACATCAGGCTAGAAACCAGGAGACTGTGAGTTCTAGTACCACCTTTAAGCATTAAGATAATTGGGTGATTTTGGGCCAGTCACTCTGGCCCAGCCCTAGGAAGGAGGCAATGGCTACTACTTCTGAAATCTTGCCAAGAAAAATGTAGAGACTTGCTTAGGCATTTTCCAGGAGTCCACATTGGGTGAAAAGGACAAAAACAAAACAAAAAACAGGGGACATGTGTTCATGCAGTTGTAAACTAATTATAGATGTAAACCAGGGGTAAAATCCAGCAGTTCTGACAGGTTCTGGAGAACCGTAGTGGATGTTTTGAGCAGTTTGGAGAACCGGTAGCGGAAATTTTGAGTTCTTTGGAGAATTGGCAAATATCACCTCTGGCTGGCCCCAGAATGGGGTAGGAATGGAGATTTTGCAGTATCCTTCCCCTGGAGGGGGTGGGAATGTGGATTTTGCAGTATCTTTCCCCTGCCATGCCCACCAAGCCACACCCACCAAGCCACGCCCACCAAGCTACACCATGCCCACCAAGCCACGCTCACAGAACTGGTAGTAAAAAAAATTGGATTTCACCACTGATGTAAACTGATTCAAGGATGGAATGACTACTCAAGTTACAATAAACTCTACACTACCAACCAGAGCATACAAAACATTTGTCAGATCTATTCTTGAATAAGCTCACCTGTCTGGAACCCATATCACATCTCTGACATTAATACAATCAAACGCGTCCAGAAATATTTTACAAGAAGAGTTCTCCGCTCATCTGAAAACAACAAAATACCTTATACCACCAGACTTGAAATCCTGGGATTAGAAAATTTAGAACTCCGCCAACTCTGACATGACCTGTGTTTAACACACAGAATAATCTATTGCAATATCCTTCCTGTAAAAGACTACTTCAGTTCAGTCGCAATAATACAAGAGCAAACAATAGATTCAAACTTAATGTCAACCACTTCAAACTTGATTGCAGAAAATATGACTTCTGTAACAGAGTTGTTAACGCTTGGAACTCACTACCTGACTTTATAGTCTCTACTCATAATCCCAAAAACTTCAACCAAAAACTGTCTACTGTTGACCTCACCCCATTCCTTTTTTTTTTTTTTTAATACACCCTTGTGCTATACATAAAAAAAAGGAAGATTTGGGTCTTCGGATATGTCCTCATGATTGCCAAAATCCACGTTCTCGAGGTACAGGTACCGAAGCATCCAATTTTCCAAGCGCATAGTCCACGAATGGTTTCCAAGTCTTCCAGAAAATATCTTCTTTATACACACCACTTCTAATTTTAATATCACATGTCATTTTATCATTTATGGCTAATTTCCACATTTCAGAATTCCACTCTTCTATTCTAAAAATCACATCTAATTTCCAATATCTAGCTATTATAATTCTACCTATTATAATCATAATTCTAATCAATTCTTTTTCATATTTTGTTAATTCTATTTCCTTAATTACCAACAATAATATAGTTTCCACTCTCAATATTATTACTTTCCCCATCATTTCAAATATCATTTTCTCCAATTGTTGCCAAAACTTTTTAACCTTGTCACATTTATACCACATATGTTCATAAGTCCCCAATTCCATCTCACATCTCCAACATTTTTTACTAATTTTTTTATCCATTTGTGACAATCTTACTGGAGTCAAATACCATTTCCAAACAACTTTATAATTATGCTCTTTAATCCTTATAGATAAAGTTCTCATAATTCTACTATTCCAATTCACATTCCAATCTGACTCTGGTATTTCAATATTAAGATCTTTTTCCCAATTTGTCCTCATCACTCTTTGTAATTTTTCATCAGAATTTATAATCTTATAAACCCTACTAACGAGTCCCTTCATCTTTCATAATCCGAGATACTAAATATTCAAATTCAGTTTCACATCTATTTATCAAGTAATTTTCCCTTAATTTTTTTGTCCATTTTTCTATCTGTATTTTTTCAAACCAACTTAACCCTAATTTTTCAATAATTTCTTTATTCCTCCTTTCATTTTCCATAACTTTTATCCAATCTCTAATAATTTCTATATTTTCCTCTTTAATCACTTCATTACGTTTTATATTATTTTTAATCGGCCAATTTCCAATTGTCTCCCCCAAAAAGATTATATCCGGAATTAAAATTTTAACAAATTTATTCCACATTTTACTTAATCCTTTAACCAATAACTTCTAATTACACATTTTGAGTTTGCTTTATCTAAAAACCACCTTGATCCAAATTTCTCTATATCCCTTAACTCTAAGTCTCTCCAATAGTTATCTTCACCTTTAAATATTTTTACCACTATCCGGATACCATACGCACAGTAATAATTAAATAATTTGGGGATTCCTAATCCACCTTCCCTTTGATTTTGATACCACATTTTCTTCACTAATCTAGGTCTTTTGCCACCATTACAAAATTTATCCAATTTTTTCTGGTATCCTTCAATATCTTTCTCTGTCAAATTTAGCGATAGCATCTCGAATAAAAAGTTGAACTTGGGCAACAACATCATCTTACACATTGCAATTCTACCAAACCAAGACAACTTTAACATTTTATATTTGTCCATCTTCTTCTCAATTTCATTAATCACCACATCATAATTAAGTTTTTTCAATTCTTTAACCTTGAGTGAAAGCACTATACCCAAATATGTCAATGTATTTTTAATCCTTATCCCAAATTGCTCTTGCATATTCTCACACTCATTACCATTACTATCCATCAATAATTCTGACTTTGACCAATTTACTTTCAGACCTGTCATTTCCTCAAATTCTTTCAAATGCTTATATATCTTTTTCAGGTCTTTCTCTACATTTTTCAAAATAATTAAAGTATCATCCGCATACAAATTTATCTTATACCCCTTATATCCTTCTAATTCTTCATCTTTTTCTATCATTTTTGTCAAAATTTCCATAGCTAATAAAAATAATGTTGGGGACAAGGGACATCCTTGTCTCGTACCTGCTTCTAATTTTATCTCTTCAGTTAATATTCCATTCACCTTCACTCTTGCACTGCTTTTTTGGTACAATTTTGAAATAACATGTATAAACTTATTACCAAAACCTAAAGCCTCCACAATTACTTTAATAGTTTCCCATTGTACGGAATCAAAAGCTTTAAAAATATCCAATGATACTATACCAATTTTATCACCGTTATATTCAGCTACATCTATAATATTTAATACTCTTCTAACAATATCACTCATGTATCTACCCTTCACAAAACCTACTTGGTTGTAACTTATATATCTATCTATAAATCTATTTAATCTATTACTTATAATAGCAGTAAATATCTTTGCATCCTGATTAATTAAAGAAATGGGCCGATAGGACTCAATCCTTTCTAAATCTTTATCTGGCTTAGGAATTAGGGATATCACCGTGGTTAGAAATTTTTTTCAGAATCTATATTCAAAAAAACCAGTTAATCGGGGAAAATTGCAAAGCTATTTAGAACAATATGTGGTGAAAATTGATCAAACATATAAGGAATTGATGGAAGAAGATATAACACAAGATGAGATTAATGGAATTATACAAAAAATAAAATTAGGGAAAGCTCCAGGTGAGGATGGATTACCTGCTGAGTTCTATAAAGAATTTAAAGAATTAATAATACCAAGATTGCAAAAATTATTCAATGGAATATTACATGGTGGAGAAGTACCTTTGTCTTGGACCTCACCCCATTCCTAAGAGGACTATAAGGGGTGTGCATAAGAGCACAATAGTGTCTACCGTTCCTGTCCTATTGTTCCCTTTCATTATATCAAATTAATATAGTTATTGCATACTTTTACTTACATATATGTTTTTCTTTTATGATGTGTTGTTGTTTTATGTCGACGTTTACTTATACTGTTGTGACAAAATAAAAAGAAAGAAAGAAAGAAAGAAAGCCATGAACATACTTTAGCCTCTAAGACCATGTCAATTAGTGTAGAGGAATGTGGAGAAAATGTTGATGCAAGTATGTAGGAACTATTAAGGAAAAAAAAGACAACTCAGTCCTACAAAAAAGGAAGGCATTAGAAAAAAAGTTAAAATAACCTTATGGGGATTCTGTTCAGTATAAGAGGGGTCAGAGGGAAACTGGCAAGCTTTCAAATGCTGTAATTACAGAATGCAACAATGCAACAGTACAGTGGCATTTCTATAAGCAATGATTATTTCCTGACCTGACCTATCTTGACATTCTACATTCATAAACAAAAATAAAAACAAAAGTTCTTCAATTGATTCCAAGGAGGTCTTAAATTACGTTCTACCTGGAGTTTGAACAATTCTTTTAAGTTTAAATCTAACATTGAAGAGAGAAAATTCTCTTTATGAATTGTAAAATCACATTGGTTTTGTATATGTACTGTTGACATTTGCTTACATGGCAATCATCCCTGAGTTGTGCAGCAAAGACAAAGGCTCCTTTCTTTGCTGTGTCTCTTTTTATGACTTGTTTTGCTTTTAACCACATCTGCCTTATTGTTTTCTGGGCCTGCAATCACTTAAGTCAGTATTAAGAATATCAAATGTGTGTCGTTTAAATTTTAAACAAGAGTGAAAGTTTACCCAGACAGTGCACAAGGTTTGTTGAATCACCCAGACTGGTGTGAAAAATAAACTGTGAATGTTTAACACATAACTTTAAATATTTTATCAGAAGTCACAGATGCTTTTGATTTCCCCTTCATTGAAGCATCTGCTCTTGACATTACAAAAATAAAATAAAATAAAATCCCACACTTAGAGCAACCTGTAAAATGAACTTTACAATTATTTACACGAACGTCAACATGACACTCAGTTAGAAAGCAAAGATTGGTGAACCATGTTTGAATTCAGATTTTTCAGATTTTTTTTTGTGTTATTCTGGTTCTCATCCACTAGTTTTGCTCTGCCAGAAGTTCCATGATGCTATTTGGCACATGCATGTCTCAAGTTGTATCTCATGAGTATTTGAAGGCAGATGGTTTCCAATGAGCATCAATATAAATTGGAAACAAAAGTATAGCAACTGCATTAATTGGGAAGTAACTTTATCAAGGACTAAAACAAAACATTCTAGCCTGGGCATCTACCAGATGTGCCAGTTTCAGAATTCTCAGGCAGTGTCAAAGATAGCTGCGAAAAACATACATTCTGCACTAAATATTGTTTTCAAATTAATTGTCAAGGTGAGATGGTGAAATCTCGAAAGGATGTGCAGGAATAAGTGAAAATGACTTAGTTAAATCTTTATTAAATTAAATGAAACTATAGGAATCTGTGATAACATTTCAAAAGGATAGATGAGACTTCCCAACTACTGGCATCTTATGATTATATCACTTGTTGTTTGTATGTACACTGAGAGCGTATGCACCATAGACAAATGTCTTGTGTGTCCAATCACACTTGGCCAATAAAAAATATTCTCTTCTCTTCTCTTCTCTTCTCTTCTCTTCTCTTCTCTTCTCTTCTCTTCTCTTCTCTCCTCTCCTCTCCTCTCCTCTCCTCTCCTCTCCTCTCCTCTCCCATTCCTACTTGCAATTGCATGCTTTCGAATTGCTGGATCGGCAGGATTGAAGGGAATGATAAGAGCTTACTCTGTCATGCAGCAACACTTGAGTCCTGAACACAGGCTTTCTGATCATCAACCCAGCATCCTAAACTGACCACAGGAGCCACCGCACTCCTAGGAAACAATACTGATTTGATGTTTATTGCCCATGGTCTATCTCCATCAGACTCCTACTATGTCTCTTTCCAGTTACTGCATTCACCACACTATATTCCAAAGGGGTGACAAAGTCTAACTGAATTTATATTTCTTGATAATATCAGAATAGGTTGGGAAATACTATTCTAAGACCTCTGCTAACATTGGTAAGATGACTTAAATCTGTCTCACTAGTGGGCAGGAACAAGATGAATACAATATCACAGGGATATGATAGTAAAAAGATATTTATGTTGTGATTTTATTTATTTATTGTATTTCTTACTCACTGCAATCCTGAGAGTCTCATCAGTTTACACTAATAAATAACAACAACAACTGATTTATGAAGCCAGTATGTTACCCAACTCTGGGCAGCTCACAACCATCAAAGAAAGAAATTACAATAAAATCAATAAAAGATGGCAAGCATGACAGATCACATGGAAAGAAGTCAGGGACCTCATTCTCCTTCCCCAAAGGTCTAGGTGAAGTTTCATGTCTTTACTGCTGCTCAGAACAACCACAAAATGGAAGCCATTAGTATCTTGGGGGCCATCTCATTCCAGGGGGCAAGCACTGCTATAGAGAAGGTATCTGGGGTTCCAAAAGATGACATTGTTTGATTGAAGGAACCAGAGGCACACCAATCCTACAAGGTCAAAGTGGCTGGGTAGATACTATGGGAGACAGATGGCCTCTTCAGTTAACTAGTCCATATGCTGTGTAGATAAAATTCCCAGAATAAAAATTCAAATATAAAGGTTGGTGGTGTTCCAATATCTAAGGGGCTGCCACCAAAGAACATGGGGTCAACCTATTCTCCAAAGCACCTGAAGGCAGGACAAGAAGCAATAGATGGAAACCAATCAAAGAGAGAATCAACCTAGAACTAGGCAGAAATTTCCTGACAGCAATTAATCAGTGGAATGTCTTGCCTCCAGAAGTTAGGGATGCTCCATCACTAGATGATTTTAAGAAGAGATTGGACAACCATCTGTCTCAAGTTGTATCTCATGAGTATTTGAAGGCAGATGGTTTCCAATGAGCATCAATATAAATTGGAAACAAAAGCATAGCAACTGCATTAATTGGGAAGTAACTTTATCAAGGACTAAAACAAAACATTCTAGCCTGGGCATCTACCAGATGTGCCAGTTTCAGAATTCTCAGGCAGTGTCAAAGATAGCTGCGAAAAACATACATTCTGCACTAAATATTGTTTTCAAATTAATTGTCAAGGTGAGATGGTGAAATCTCGAAAGGATGTGCAGGAATAAGTGAAATGACTTAGTTAAATCTTTATTAATTAAATGAAACTATAGGAATCTGTGATAACATTTCAAAAGGATAGATGAGACTTCCCAACTACTGGCATCTTATGATTATATCACTTGTTGTTTGTATGTACACTGAGAGCGTATGCACCATAGACAAATGTCTTGTGTGTCCAATCACACTTGGCCAATAAAAAATATTCTCTTCTCTTCTCTTCTCTTCTCTTCTCTTCTCTTCTCTTCTCTTCTCTTCTCTCCTCTCCTCTCCTCTCCTCTCCTCTCCTCTCCTCTCCTCTCCTCTCCCATTCCTACTTGCAATTGCATGCTTTCGAATTGCTGGATCGGCAGGATTGAAGGGAATGATAAGAGCTTACTCTGTCATGCAGCAACACTTGAGTCCTGAACACAGGCTTTCTGATCATCAACCCAGCATCCTAAACTGACCACAGGAGCCACCGCACTCCTAGGAAACAATACTGATTTGATGTTTATTGCCCATGGTCTATCTCCATCAGACTCCTACTATGTCTCTTTCCAGTTACTGCATTCACCACACTATATTCCAAAGGGGTGACAAAGTCTAACTGAATTTATATTTCTTGATAATATCAGAATAGGTTGGGAAATACTATTCTAAGACCTCTGCTAACATTGGTAAGATGACTTAAATCTGTCTCACTAGTGGGCAGGAACAAGATGAATACAATATCACAGGGATATGATAGTAAAAAGATATTTATGTTGTGATTTTATTTATTTATTGTATTTCTTACTCACTGCAATCCTGAGAGTCTCATCAGTTTACACTAATAAATAACAACAACAACTGATTTATGAAGCCAGTATGTTACCCAACTCTGGGCAGCTCACAACCATCAAAGAAAGAAATTACAATAAAATCAATAAAAGATGGCAAGCATGACAGATCACATGGAAAGAAGTCAGGGACCTCATTCTCCTTCCCCAAAGGTCTAGGTGAAGTTTCATGTCTTTACTGCTGCTCAGAACAACCACAAAATGGAAGCCATTAGTATCTTGGGGGCCATCTCATTCCAGGGGGCAAGCACTGCTATAGAGAAGGTATCTGGGGTTCCAAAAGATGACATTGTTTGATTGAAGGAACCAGAGGCACACCAATCCTACAAGGTCAAAGTGGCTGGGTAGATACTATGGGAGACAGATGGCCTCTTCAGTTAACTAGTCCATATGCTGTGTAGATAAAATTCCCAGAATAAAAATTCAAATATAAAGGTTGGTGGTGTTCCAATATCTAAGGGGCTGCCACCAAAGAACATGGGGTCAACCTATTCTCCAAAGCACCTGAAGGCAGGACAAGAAGCAATAGATGGAAACCAATCAAAGAGAGAATCAACCTAGAACTAGGCAGAAATTTCCTGACAGCAATTAATCAGTGGAATGTCTTGCCTCCAGAAGTTAGGGATGCTCCATCACTAGATGATTTTAAGAAGAGATTGGACAACCATCTGTCTGAAATGGTGTAGGGTTTCTTGATTGAGCAGGTGATTGTACTAGAAGATCTCCAAGGTTCCTTCCAATTCTATTATTCTGTTCAAAAATACATGTTCTTCTTCATGAGGAAAACTTTAACTTGCCTTCAGATCAGGGGTGAAATATTATTGGTTCACTCCGGTTCGGACGAACCGGTAGTGATAAAAACTACCAATTCAGCCGAACCGGTAGTTCAGGTGAACCACTAGTTAAAAAAGCTACCAGTTCCTCTGAACCAGTATTTACGACGATCAGCTGTGCAGCTGGGTTTAGCTTTGCTAGAAAGCAGGAAATTCTGCTTTCTAGCAAAGCTAATTCAGGTGCCACAGCTGATTCCCCCCTCACTTCTACTTACCTTCCCAAGCCTTTTGGCACATACTGCAAATGTGCGCATATGCGCACAGCAAACATTTGGTGCACACTGTCCATGCGCACGCAGCATGCATTTGGTGTGCAACACGCATGTGCAGTCAGTGAACCAGTTCAGATTTCACCACTGCTTCAGATGTGGGTGCTTCAACACTGGAGGTTTTTAAGAAGAGAATGGATGAACATTTGTCTGAAAAGTTTCTGCTTGAGCAGGGCTGGTGGACTAGAACTGAGGTCTCCAACCTTGGTCCCTTTAAACTCCCAGTTGAAGTCTTAAAGGGACCAAGGTTGGAGCCCCCTGGACAAGAAGACTTCCAAGATCCCTCCCAACTCTGTTATTCTGTTATTAATTAAATAATCATCAAAATATAAAACCAGATATATAATTGCCCTAGGTGTCATGCATCATGAAAATGCTCAGGTGAAAGTGGAGAAGGGCCTTTCAAAAACAGGCCCAAAGCCTTGTTGCTCTAGCAGTCCAGCTCCCTGTCTTTATACAGTGGGATCTGAATTTGAAAGTTATTTTAGTCTTTTATATTTCAGAGTTACCTGCTTTGCACAAAGAAACCCAACTTTTCTAGCACATATGTGCTCCTGGCCATGGTTATGTTTTCTGCTGTTTGTCGGTATTCTCTATATCTGCCCTTTTCCAGTGGTCATGTGAGCCGAAGATAATGAGAACTGCAATCTAATACAGTTGGAAGGCTCCACGTTGACAAGGTCTGCTATGCCCCAATGACCTTATTGATCTCCCGAAGCAGTTTTTAGAGGGGAGATGGAAGGCAAATAAGTAGAAAAAGAGAGAGGATCTGCTTGAGTAGAATTACCAGATCAGCAAAACTCTGGAGAACGATACTAGAGGGCAGCAAAACATTAGAGATCTAATTGCCCCATGCGTGGTTATCTCCTTGCATTATTTACCAGTTTCAAATGCCTCTCCTTCCTTCACTGGCTTCTTTAGTTCTGTAGATTTCAAGTAGGATTTACACATTTACTCAGTTAAGCCATTATTATTTGATGATGACTTTATAGATGACCTTGTACTAAAGGACCTATTTTGAAATAAAGAAGAGATTATATTAGCCACCTTGTTTTATACAGTTAGCCAAAAAAAATGGTGTGAAATAGTTATAGTTAGAAATATTAGTTGCCTAAGCAGGTAGTTGGACAGCAGTTCAAATGCTTATGGAATAGATCCCACTTAAGAGGAAGCCAGAATATAATCAAACTATCCTGCTCAACTACTACAATCAAGGATTTCAGGAAAAATATAAATTATAACTTTAAATTATAAATTATAAATTATAAGCTGTTTGTGTTAAGGAAACTATATTTAATTATGCTGCCGTTATTCTCTATCTCATGGTTTATGAACTATATGGAACATTACAGTGGTGGGTTTCAAATATTTTCACTACCAGTTCTGTGGGCGTGGCTTGGTGGGCGTGTATGGCATGGCTTGGTGGGCATGGCAAGGGAAGGTTACTGTAAAATCTCCATTCCCTTCCCACTCCGGGGGAAGGTTACTGCAAAATCTCTATTTCCTTCCGATCAGCTGGGACTTGGGAGACAGAGAATAGATGGGTGCAGGGCCAGTTGGAGGTGGTGTTTACCGGTTCTTCGAACTGCTCAAAATTTCCACTGCCACTTCTCCAGAACTGGTCAGAACCTGCTGAAACTCACCTCTGAAACATTAGCTATTCATATTAACTGTTATTTATTTATTTTACATGACAGCTCTAACATCAACAGGACATTACTGCATGATTATAAATAGGGTGCCTGTATTGCATGAAAGCATTTTTGGGAAATCACATGCCTTAACCTACAGGGGTAACACCAATGGCCTCCTGGTAGCACTGATCACTTTTGCTCTAAAGATCGCCATTTGTATCAGGACCGATATGGAACATTCTTCATAAGGATGGGGGTAGAAAATCTGGCCACAGAACTCTACACCTGTGCTTTATATCAAGCAAAGTATTGACTATTCCTTAGTTAATGATGATGCCAGCTCTGCTTAGGAAATGAATTTGTAAGCTGGAAGTTCAACTAGTGTGCTTCCCAATCAGAGAATAACATTGTATAGCAAGTAGGATGTCCACTGTATGATGAGGATTTGGACCATCTTAAGACTTTTCCCCATTCAAAGACACACTTATTATGTGAAATTAATCAGACATAAATCAAACAAAACCCAGTTGACTTGAGCAGCTTTCAGATGTACCTTTGATATAGGCAGTATGAAATAAGGTTTTCCACCCCAGGAATAAGTATTGCTAGTAGATTTAACTAATGGGAAACTCCCTTTGAATTCTTTTCTGGAGAAAGTTGGAGGCGTGTATGATGTTGTAAGTTAAGAAAATGAAAAGTATCCTGAGACATGCAATCAGTTCACTAACATTAGGTTTATTCAGTGCAGCATTCCTTGAACTGGTGTCTTGGACTACAACTGGCATAACTTCTCTCCATTGTTCGTGCTGGCTGAAACTGATGGGAATCATAGTCCAAAAGATTCAGAGGAGACCAGCTTGGGGAACAATGCCCAAGGCCTTGTTTTAATATTATGAAGACTAATAATGCTTTTAGAGGACAGAATTCATTGAAAAATTCACCATCTGAGCCTGTTCATGCTCTGCTGAAATAACTGAAAGGTTAGTCCATTTCTGCTGTATTATTGTAGAATGAAATGGATCTCTATCAACTGCAGCTTGGAGAAGCTTCGTTTTCCAGTGACAACTGTTACAGGTAAAGGTAAAGGTTCCCCTTGCACATATGTGTTAGTCGTTCCTGATTCTAGGGGGTGGTGCTCCCCTTCGTTTCAAAGCCGAAGAGCCAGCGCAATCCAAAGACGTCTCCGTGGTCATGTAGCTGGCATGACTAAGCATCAAAGATGCACGGAACGCTATTACCTTCCCACCAAAGTGGTCCCTATTTTTCTACTTGCATTTTTACGTGCTTTCAAACTGCTAGGTTGGCAGAAGCTGGGACAAGTAATGGGAGCTCACCCCATTATGTGACACTAGGGATTCAAACCGCTGAACTGCTGACCTTTTGATTGACAAACTCAGCGTCTTAACCACTGAGCCACCACATCCATTTTGACAGTTGTTAGAGGCAGAGGTGGGTTTCAGCAGGTTCTGACCAGTTCTGGAGAACCGGTAGTGGAAATTTTGAGTAGTTCCAAGAACTGGTAGTAAAAATCCCCCGCCCCCATCTATTCTCTGCCTTCCAAGTCCCAGCTGGAGGAAATGGGGATTTTGCAGTAATCTTCCTCTGGAGTGGGGTGGGAATGGAGATTTTACAGTATCCTTTCCCTGCGATGCCCACCAAGCCACACCCACAGAACCGGTAGTAAAAACTTTTGAAACCCACCACTGGTTAAAGGGAGGAAATTGCAGGGATTTTTTGGGAAAGAACATATCTGTGAACTGATATTTCACAGAGCAACCTTTGGAACAACCTTTGGAGAGGATTTTGCTGAAACGTATCTAAAAGGGCTTCTTATTCTTTCCTAAATCAGCACACATTAAGACTGTGGCTTGTTGCTAAAGGTGTTCCTTAGAATTTGGACTATCACACGACATCCCAAATAAAAACACCTACGTGCCTTGAATTGCATGAAACAATTTGGCAGCTGATCATTTTGCATAACCTAGTACCAGGTGCTGTTGTCTGATGTTTCTGCGGGATTATCCCAACTCTGTAATAACAGAAAAATCTTTGGTGACTTTTCTTCTTCTTATTGAATGCATGGGAAAATATGTTCTAGTATGCTATTTCTCTTCCAACCTTAGTGTACTTTTCAGACATTTTCATATCCTTTCCCTCACCAGGAAGTCTGTAGCTATGACTTTGCTTTGTCCAAGGACAATATTTGGGATTTTTTTGTTTAAAACCCATCAGGCTTCTTGCCAGAATTTAACAGTAAACCTGGCTCTTCAGACACTTAATTGCTTGTTCAAGAACGGTTTTACTTGGCAGAAGACTTTCAGACATGACTTGGCTGGATTAGACTCTTTATTGCAGACAAGAATGATGCCGTATATACAGAAATGATTTGCTATCTGCATTACCAAGAAGTCAAAACTTTTATGTAGGTCTATGTTCCAGAACTTAAATTCTAGGTGTTTTCTTCCCATATTTCTGAGTTAACACAACCTTGGTAATTTGCTTGGGTGGCTTGTAGGGATCAGATCTCTTTAAACAAGAATATGGCTATCTTGGGAACAGATGTTGTTGCTTTGCTAGATTCAGCCCTTCTATCACTTCCTTTTCTATTTTGTAGTCTCCACCTCTAAGGTAGAATAGAATAGAATTTTATTGGCCAAGTGTGATTGGACACACAAGGAATTTGTCTTGGTGCATATGCTCTCAGTGTACATAAAAGAAAAGATACGTTCATCAAGGTACAACATTTACAACACAATTGATGATCAATATATCAATATAAATCATAAGGATTGCCAGCAACAAGTTATAGTCATACAGTCATAAGTGGAAAGAGATTGGTGATGGGAACTAAGAAACGATTAATAGTAGTGCAGATTCAGTAAATAGTCTGACAGTGTTGAGGGAATTATTTGTTTAGCAGAGTGATGGCCTTCGGGAAAAAACTGTTCTTGTGTCTAGTTGTTCTGGTGTGCAGTGCTCTATAGCGTCGTTTTGAGGGTAGGAGTTGAAACAGTTTATGTCCAGGATGCGAGGGATCTGCAAATATTTTCACGGCCCTCTTCTTGATTCGTGCAGTATACAGGTCCTCAATGGAAGGCAAGTTGGTAGCAATTATTTTTCTGCAGTTCTAATTATCCTCTGAAGTCTGTGTTTTTCTTGTTGGGTTGCAGAACCGAACCAGACAGTTATAGAGGTGCAAATGACAGACTCAATAATTCCTCTGTAGAATTGGATCAGCAGCTCCTTGGGCAGTTTGAGCTTACTGAGTTGGCGCAGAAAGAACATTCTTTGTTGTCCTTTTTTAATGATGTTTTTGATGTTAGCTGTCCATTTGAGATCTTGCGATATGATAGAACCCAGAAATTTGAAGGTTTCTACTGTTGATACTGTGTTGTCAAGTATTGTGAGAGGTGGAAGTATGGAAGGGTTTTCCTAAAGTCTACCACCATTTCTACGGTTTTGAGTGTGTTCAGTTCCAGATTGTTTTGGTTGCACCACAAGGCTAGTCGTTCGACCTCTCATCTATATGCGGATTCGTCATTGTCTCGAATGAGACCAATCACTGTTGTGTCATCTGCGAACTTCAGTAGCTTAACAAATGGATCATTGGAGATGCAGTCATTGGTATACAGAGAGAAGAGAAGTGGGGAGAGCACACAGCCTTGGGGCGCCCCTGTGCTAATTGTACAGGTATTTGATGTGATCTTGCTTAGCTTCACCTGCTGCTTCCTGTTTGTTAGGAAGCTTGTGATCCACTTACAAGTCTGTTCCGGTACCTGTAGCTGGTTTAGCTTAGTTAGAAGAATGTCTGGAATGATGGTATTGAATGCTGAACTAAAGTCTACAAAAAGGACCCTTGCATAGGTCTTTGGAGATTCAAGATGTTGTAGGATGTAGTGCAGAGCCATATTAACAGCATCATCTGTTGATCTATTTGCTCGGTATGCAAATTGCAAGGGGTCTAAGAGCGGATTCGTGATGGTTTTCAGGTAGGAAAGCACTAGCCTTTCAAAGGTTTTCATGACTACAGATGTTAGAGCAACTGGTCTGTAGTCATTCAGTTCCTTGATGGTGGGCTTCTTCGGCACTGGGATGATGGTAGAGCGTTTGAAGCAAGAAGGAACATAGCACATCTCTAGTGATTTATTGAAAATATGGGTGAAGATGGGGGCCAATTGGTCAGGTAGAGTCTAAAGTTACAGTTGACCCTTTATGTTTCAGTGACATTCTCCAATACATGCCAAAATTTGAATGTTGAGGCACCTCAATTGTTGTATACAGGTAGTCCTCGACTTATGACCAAAATTGGACCAGGATTTCCACTGATAAACAAGGTGGCTGGTAAATGAGCTGTGCCTATTTTTACAACCTTTTTGCCACAGTTGTTAAGTGACGAGCTGCAGCCATGAAGTGAATCAACTCCCTTTGGTGCAGTAGAATAAGGCATTAACCTGAAGCCTCAACTTTTTACTTTTACATAATAGTTTAAACTAGCCATTTCTATAACAACAAATCTATCTAATCGGTGAAACCCAAAATCAAAGTTTCATTTTTTTTTCACCTCAAGTACAAAGTCCAGAAGTGGTTTCCAAGTAGAAATAAAAATACATTTGTATTTTTTTTCTTTGATCAAAGCAGTCAAAGAAGAAAATTCTTAATAGGATATATCAGTTAACTTCCGACATTTTAGTGGTGGTGTCTCTTCCCACAAGTCTTTTCCCCCAGTTCCTTGATTTTTCTATCCCTACCGAAGAAAATGTTGATTAATCCTGTCATAATATCTAGGATGCCTTCATGAATGGCTTTCTCTTGTATTTCATTTGATACTTCTTTGTTGAATCAGGCACGGAAACCACATTCAGAGTTAGCAGCTGAAAGTCAGCAGCCTACCGCCAGATCAACCCCCTATTGGAAATGACCGATTTCAGATCTGGCAATCATTTACTTGACTGGATCCTCAAAGTTAGTTCTTAGGCATGCTGCAAAATTAACCTGCTTGTCCAACTCCAGGAGTTTTGGATCACACGGGGAAGGGGTTGTCTATTTTACAATGCAGCTTATTTAGAAGGTAAATACAGTATCTTACATGATCTTCTATTCCACAATTTGTAACAGAGTTGTTAATACTTAATATATAAATATATTAATATATACATATATAAATCTGTAATAGAGTTATTAATACTTGGAACACACTACCTGACTCTGTGGTCTCTTCTCAAAATCCCCAAAGCTTTAACCAAAAACTATCTACTATTGACCTCACCCCATTCTTAAGAGGTCTGTAAGGGGCGTGCATAAGAGCACAAATGTGCCTACAGTTCCTGTCTTATTGTTTCCTTTCATTATATCTAATTAATATAGTTATTACATACTTATGCTTATATATATGCTTATATATTATATAATTATTTTCATGCTTATGCTTATATATACTGTTGTGACAAAATAAAATAAAATAAATAAATAAAATAAAATAAATAAATTTTAAGAAAACTTCTATTCTTTGCACATATAGCTGATCTGAAATGCCACAGAGCATAGGTTTTTGTAGAGATCCGTCTTACGATAGAAATAATATTTTTCAGAACATTTCTCCCACTAAGTTCTGATAGTGCAGTTGATGCAATTTCCTCTTTAAGTTGATTACTTATGAAGAAACTACTATCTTAAGCTGTTTCTACCTTTGGAGTACTCTTTTTTGATTTGTGCTGTTCAATAGCATGCCAGATTTCTAGCCAGATTTTACCAGTTCTTTGTTTCTGAAGAACCGAATGTGGTTGGACAGTTAGGGCTTGTCCTATGCTTTCTTCCTTCTTGCAAAACAGAGGTTGCTTAAGCAAGCTCTCTCTTCCTGAACAGCTTTTCTCTATGGCACTTCACTAATAAGCACTAACTAAACACTAGCGAGCTTCATGATGTGACTTTGTTTAGTTAGTTAGTTTACTCCAGCAGGGCTCAAGCCATGCTGGCAAATAACTAGTTTCCTGCCTTGACTTTAATAAGTTGATAGTTGACGTCTTTCCTTCTAGAATGATTTGTGGCTTGCCACCATGAGCACACTAGGCAAACAGCTGGCACTATTGTATTCCCTTCAGTGTGTATTGTATGCTTGTTTATTCTTTTGCATTCTTGTTCTCTTCAACAGATATCAGCACAAATATTAATTTAATCTTCCCAGTGCCAGAGTAAGCATTCCAATGGGTGGGGTCAGAACTTGGGAGTGGGAAAAGGGGCTGTAATATTTGACCCATGGAACTGACTTTCTCATCCTTGACCAGAGAGGAATTTTGAAAACCAGTTCTTTATAAATCATTTCTGGATAAGGAAAGGACTTGAGATTGGCCATAAGTGCTCCAGACACTGGAGCACTAATGGCCGCTTCTTGATGCTGTTGCTTCTTGACACTGTAAAGAGATCGCAAGACAGCTTATTATACAGGATATACAAATGAAATCGGCTGATATCTTAATAATTAAAAGGGTATACAAATACCAAAAGAATGTTTTGGATAACTTTCTCATATTGGGTTTACAAAAGTCACTTGTTTAAAACATGCTGTTCAGGGCTAAAATGACAAAGTTTTAAGGTTTTGATTATAGATAAGAGGATATGAAAAGAATAGATCATTTGTTGCATTTTAAAAGAAGATGATAAAGTTACCAAAATTGTTTATACTTGCTGTGATGAAGTGGTAATTTATTTATATAGTTCTGTTTCTTTGTTAAATTCTTATTTTTCTTTCCTTACTATTTTTTATTTTCTTTCTCTTTTCTGCGTCTTCTATTTTTCTTTTTTCTTTTAGTTTATATTAGTTTTCATCTTTGGTCATAATTCAGGTCCCTACATGATTGACCCCATTTTACTATCTTTTTTTGTGGTAGTTACTAAGCAAATGCCACAGCTGTTAGGTAAGCCAAGTAAATGCTGGTTTTCAGCAAAACCATTGCAAAATGCAGCCACGCTCCTGTGGGAAGCTGCCAACAGCCATAAATGCAGGTCAATTGCTGAATGCGATGACATGACTGCGATGGAATTTTGTTAGAACTTTGAATCCATAAAGGAGAACATTTGTAGCTCAGGGTTGAAATGCACTGATGATGTTACCTAGTTTGGGTAATGAGACGTCTGCAAGTAAACAACCAACCTTAGAGAGCACCAAAGACCCCTCAACTTTGAATTCCAGATCTAAGTATTTCTGCGGGAAGTCTGTTGTAACTTCAAACAGACTCTAAGCAACTGATTGTAAGTCAAGGACTATCTGTACATAAGAGATAATAGATATGACCAAAGTAAATGCATTGAAAGAGAAAGATTGGTTAATTCTTTTTTTTTCTTTTTTTAAATTCTTTTAATGTGATACACAATCTGACAAACACACAACATATAACATATAAATATTTCCTATTTCTAAACAGCATTTCTTAATGGTCTTCTTTCGCTTTTATACCTTTTATACTATTACCTAGAAAATAATATAACAAATGTGATATGGGGATGAAAGGGTTAATTGGCCAATAAAAAAATTCTATTCTATTCTATTCTATTTAAATATATCCTTCTATACATATTTAGACCATCAAATATAGTTCTCAGATATGTTTGCATGAAAAGCCAAGAGCAATCAAAATGTTTGTCTCTGTGTTACTATGTTTGCAGTGTTGTGCACTTTGTTTTCAGGGAATGATGTTATTTTGGGTGTGGGAGGTAGAGTTATGGCCAAGTGGAAAGCAGTAGCTTTTTTCTTCTTCTTCTTTTTTTTTTTTTACAAAGTTCAGAACAGAGCTTTAACCTCTTGCTCTGTTTTTAAATAGAATGACTGTGACCATTTTCTGAACTCCATAAATATATTATGCAAGCTTGGGGAATATGGTTCTATTTATGCACTTGGGAAAGGGAATCTAATGGACATGGATTATTGTAAGAAAATGCAATTTATACACTTGTTTATTGATAATAACCATCTATTAATAATTGAACCACAATTTCTAGTGCCATTATTTATATATGACCTGTACTGTTATGCCAGTGTAGAGACAACGAGGCCACTTGAATGTTATTCTTTAAATAGTTTTATTAAATTTTCATGTAGAAAAAAATGTCAGAGAACCAAACAAGGAATGAAAAATCTGGCTGTAATTTAAGCAGATCTGAGTCTGTCTGTCTGTCTGTCTGTCTGTCTGTCTGTCTGTCTGTCTGTCTGTCTGTCTGTCTGTCTGTCTGTCTGTCTATCTATCTATCTATCTATCTATCTATCTATCTATCTATCTATCTATCTATCTATCAATCAATCATATATAATCTATCATCTATCCTCTCTCTCTCTCTCTCCACATCATGCTGTTCCATTTGTAAGCAACATTATGTAAAGTACAGCGAAAGAATAAGAGTTAGCTACAATAAAAGAAAGGCAGGAAAAAATAGAAAATAAAGGGAAAGTTACCGTATTTTTTGGAGTATAAGACACACCAGAGTATAAGACGCACCTTAGTTTTTGGGAAGGAAAATAAGAAAAAAGCTGATTAGCAGGTGGATTGGCCACCCGGAATACCCCCAATCAGCTGTTCCCAGAGGTGAATTTTAGCAACAGGTTCCTTGGTTGTGGCTCTGTGCCTTGCTTTTTTTTTTGCTTTTTTTTCTGCCTCTGAAAGCCTCTGAAACAGCTTCAGAAAAAAGCCACTAAAGCTCTGTTTGGGGGCTTTTTTTCTGAAGCTTTGTTTCTGATATTTTTTTCAGCCTCTGAAACCTCCGTTTGAGAAGCTGGGCGGGGCTACATTTGGAGTATAAGACGCATCCAGATTTTCACCCTCTTTTTGGGGGGAAAAAGGTGCATCTTATATTCCGAAAAATTAAATCCAATTTAAACTAACATCTTTTAATATAATTCTCTATACTTTTTTAATCTTGCAAACCAGCATTCACTAGTTTCAATGCACAGTTGCATAAATTGCCTTTTATTCCTTAAACTTAAGATCTTTCTCATCAATTCCTTCTCTTCCTCTTTAATTATCATTCACTCTCTTTATCTGATCAAACCATTTCAATATAATTTCTTGGCCAATATTGGTCACTTTTTTGATGTTCTGTGCATATTCATTCAGCATCCATTTAATTTTGATTCTATCTCTTCTTTAGGACATATGCTTTTTAATGCATCATTGCAAATGTGTTGTCAGATACATTTAGTCTGAATCTTCAATTGAGATTTTTCTGGTATGACTGACTCTTCTAGGGGTTTGCCACAACAAAGCCCTCTATCACGACAAAGTTCATTGACAGAGATGATAATCATACTGAATGCCGAGACCGTTTTTGTTTTGATTTATTCAATCTTTTTTGACATTTCCTAATATCAATTAAAATGTTCATGTTACTGAAGGGCTGGGCAAACTATAATACATAAGATATCTCAAGCAAAGGCATAATCACACAAATCTTCCTTTATATGTGCTGCCTTCAGCAATTGTGGCTGTAGCAAGAATGGAGCAGTAGAAGGAGATGATTTAGTTACAGACACGAGCTTCTATTTTCTTTTATCCAAGTTTTTGTTTAGTCAGTTGAGTTTTTTATTCTTCTCTGGATTCCATAAGAACCTTCATGGAAATATTGCCTCAAATGTAGACTGAGGAAAATTAACTGCCACTTTCTTTGATATTCCAATTATTTCCAGGTATTTTAATTAAGTAACTAATTTTTATTTATTTGATTGCTATAGCTGTCTATCTCACCAAGTGCCTCTGGGCAGCATACATCATAAAAAAAAATGAAAAGAATATGAAATAAAAATATTGCTGAGTAAAACTATTGTCATAGGTCATGGGTAGGCAATTATGGCAACTTTATGACCTGTAAATGGCTCAAGAATTCTGGGAGTTGAAGTCCACTGGTTGCAAAGGTGCCATAGTTGCCCATCCCTGCTATAGATGTTAATATAGCCAAGAAATGGGGTTAACTTTAACACATTTAGAGTCCCAGGTTAGGGCACAAAAGCAGGTCGTCATAGCCTTTTGAAAGACAAGCAGAAATACCTTTACTGTGCTGGGAACCACGGGCACATCATATATGTGCTATCCAGTCCAAGGCTACAGCCGCTCTCCCATTCAATGCAACCACCAAGGTTAAGTCAGACAGTGTAGCATTATTCCCAGGATTTAGTTTCAACTGGTTCTGGCGCATTTCACATTCTTCCCCCAGATATTGTAGGTTTTTTTGTGCATTTAGAATAGAATAACAGAGTTGGAAGGGACCTTGGAGTTCTTCTAGTCCAACCCCCTGCCTAGGCAGGAAACCCTACACCACTTCAGACAAATGGATATCCAGCTTCTTAAAAACTTCCAGCGTTCCACTGATTAATTGTTCTAACTGTCAGGAAATTTCTCCTTTGTTCTACGTTGCTTCTCTCCTTGATTAGTTTCCACCAGGGGTGAAATATAAAATTTGTTACTACCAGTTCTATGGGTGTGGCTTGGTGAGTGGGGGGTAATGTGACTGGGTAGGCGTGGCCAACTTTTTTTTCTTTTAAAAGCATTTTTTCTACAACCTCTTCGGCTGAAGAGACTGTAGAAAAAAATGCTTCTAAAGGGTTGTGACGATCCCAGCTGAGTTGCCTGATCCCTTCAAAAGCAATTTTTTTTACCACCTCTTAGAAACTAGGCATACTCAGTTCCAGCAACCGTTCATCACATGTTTTAGCCTCCAGTCCCCTAATCATCTTTGTTGCTCTTCTTTGCACGCTTTCTAGAGTCTCAACATCTTTTTTACATCGTGGCGACCAAAACTGAATGCAGTATTCCAAGTGTGGCCTTACCAAGGCATTATAAAGTGGTATTAACACTTCACGTGATCTTGGTTCTATCCTTTTGTTTATGCAGCCTAGAACTGCGTTGGCTTTTTTGGCAGCTGCTGCACACTGCTGGCTCATATCTAAATGGTTGTCCACTAGGACTCCAAGATCCCTTTCACAGTTATTACTATCGAGCAAGGTACCCCATATACTGTACCTGTGCATTTTGTTTTTTAAACATGCATTAAGGTACATGTTTAATTTGCTTCAATGTATTTGCAAAATTTGATATTTGACCATATATGATTGATAGGCAGCTATAAATCTTATAATAAAACAATTTTGCCTAATATTTTGTTCCCATGTTTACCTAATAACCATATACATTTGTTTTACAAACCATTAACATAATAGGCTAGAATATATTTATTATCTGGCAATGCCCCTCGTCAATCAAACTTACCAGACACCAGAATAATTCTGTATCAGAGGTTCTCAACCTTTTAGAACCATGATTCTTTATGATGATAAATACAGTTCTGTGATCCCTCCATCAATAAAACTGAAAAATAAAGGAATAAACATATAATGCAGAGGTTCCCAATCTTTTTCGCCCGCGGCTCCCCCGGAAATCCGACCTGCAACTGCGCATGCGCACCAGACGCCCCAGAAATGGCGCATCAGCGCCAGACCCAGCGGGCGCAGATATTCCGCGGCGCCCCCATGACGATAGCGCGGCTCCCTGGGGAGCCGCGGCTCACACTTTGGGAATCACTGATATAATGAATAAAAGTACCATGGTTGGCAGATGGTTTTGACAGATGGTTAGACCAAGAGATTTAGCCATCTCTTAAAAGCTGATGCAGCTTTGGTCCAAGCTTTGTTTTTGCAAGTGTCCACTCCAGTGACTTTTGACCACATGCCTACTTTTCATATGTTTGTGCACACAAAGAGTGTTGTCAAAATTCACTCGGATTTCTTTTCCCTGAGTTGCACTTCCGGAACTCACTCTGGGCTTTGCTCTCCTCTTTGTCCTAGGTCTAGTCATCTCTAAACTCTTGGGGGTGGGGTGGAGAGTTTGTTTCCTATTGACTTTTCCCAGGTCTTAAGGAAGTTCTATGAAGATTCTCAACCATCCAGGTCATAGTTGTCCTAAAGGTCCTCTTTCCAAAAAGGTAACTGGACTTTCTTGTTTTTTTACCTTTGAAAATGTTTCACTTCTCATCCAAGAAGTACTGAACTGAAAAAGTTTCTTGGATGAGAAGTGAAAGGTTTTCACTTTGGGATGTCTTAAGAAAGTGATGCTATCATAATTCAGTCTGCACCCTGCTTTTTCAGGACCAGCCTACTTTGACAATATCCAAGCTGTGTGTTTTTTAGCTTAAAAAAAAAAACCTTGCAAAGCTGCTCCTATTCTGGGGAGGGGTTCAAAAGCCACGGCTTGAGAACTCCTGCTCTAACCAGATTGAACTATGAAACCTGATCCTTTAAATCTTTCCCTGGAGCTTGGCTTTAACTGGTGCATTTTCTCTCTTTCCATTTTTCCGCCCGTAGTTCTCACTTGACTGGAGTGGAGCTCGACCCTTAGAGATTAAAAACCATATTGGTTAATTATGACAATTAATAATTTGATAGTTTGCTAAGTTACTCTTTGTGGGTAACTGCATAAAGAAGACAAAATATGCCCTCTCCATCAGTGGTTAACCTTAAAAGAACATTTAAATCCACAATCGATGGCCATGGATGTCAACGTTTAACAAGGCTTTTAGCCTTTTAACCATCAGGAAATTTCTCTTTCAGGATATATGGCTCTCGGGGAGTCTCCTGTGGTGTTCCTGGGTTTAGTTTTCAAGAAATCTCATTTCCTCACCAAACTTTTTGTTTTCCAAACCATACAATGCTCGATCATTTCAGGAAGTGCATTCAGGAAGTTATAAGGAAAGTTGGATGTGTGCTTTTCTAATCGGCAGCAAAGAACTGGAATAGTCCCCCCCCCCCCGATGTGTTAGGACTACCAGACCAAGAATTCCATGGTCACAATTTCCCCCAGCCTTGGGTCAGTCAGATGTGTTGGGATCAGAGGTGCTATTCCGCAGGTTCTGACAGGTTATGGAGAACCAGTAGCGGAAATTTTGAGTAGTTCAGAGAACTGGCAAATACCGCCTCTGGCTGGCCCCAGAGTGGGATGGGAATGGAGATTGTGCAGTATCCTTCCCCTGAAGTGAGGTGGGAATGGAGATTTTGTAGTATCTTTCCCCTGCTCGCCCAGCAAGCCACACCCACCAAGCCATGCAACGCCCAGCAAGCCACACCCACAGAACCGGTAGTAAAAAAAATTGAATTCCACCACTGGTTGGGATGTTCCTTCATTCATGGAATTCTAACCCAGAAGCAATTCTGACAGTTGCAATGCTAATCCATCATGTGGGTATGCATAAAAACCACCAGAATCGGGAAGGATACTCTCCTACCTGTCCCACCATAAATGTCACTTCAAGCTCCCAGTCCGTGAAAGGGGAGAAGGCTGCTACTTCACCTTTTACCTCAGAGAGCAAGAGCTCTTCTGTTATCCCAACTGCTACTTACCAGTCAGAGTAACGAGATAAAATCCTGAGATTTACTTATGGTAAATGCATGTGCACTAGTTGTTTAAAAAAACAGAAGAATGCCTTTTCTTTCTTTCCTGGGCAGGAAAGTTTACGTGTGTGTGTGTGTGTGTGTGTGTGTGTGTGTGTGTGTGTGTGTGTGTGTGTGTGTAATGGACTATATGTCCTGTGAGGACTCTGTGAGTTCCAGAGAGGTTTAACTTTAAGGCATGCCAACTTTCCTTTTTATAAATATGAAAAAGTCAGCTGAGGCTTGGTGGGAATTCAAGACTAGTGTACATGACATATTGGAGCTCATGCTGAGGCCTGCAGGATGGGGCAGGATTTTGCACAGTTTAAATTTGATAAGTATCAGCCACATGGCTTTGTTGCAAACTGGAACTTGAATGAGAGAGAATAAACTTAGCTCCTGTTTCCTGAATTATCTACAGGCCAAAACTACAAGTTAACCATTTGAAATCTTTCCAAATACTGATAATAGTATTGGGATCTTGGATTTTGGGTCACAGGGATGGAAATTGTGTTGGTATGTTTAGTTCTTATCAGAGGTGGGTTTCAGCAGGTTCTGACCAGTTCTGGAGAACCGGTAGCAGAAATTTTGAGTAGTTCGGAGAACCGGTAGTAAAAATTCTGACTGGCCCCCACCCCCATCTATTCTCTGTCTCCCAAGTCCCAGCTGATTGGGAGGAAATGGAGATTTTACAGTATCCTTCCCCTGCCATGCCACCAAACCGCACCCACCAGAACCGGTATTAAAATTTTTTGAAACCCACCACTGGTTCTTACGTGAAATATTTCAAGCCTGATTCCTCCCATCTAAGTGGATGTATTTTTAAGCCCAAAACAAGTACCTCCAGGCAACAGATTCTGTCCTTTACAAGCAAATAAATACAGGTAGACCTCAACTTATGACCAGTTGCTTAAGCAACTGTTTGAAGTTATGACAAACTTCTCAAAAACTATTACAACCTGATTTTGAAGTTATAATAGCCATTGTGTGATCTCCTTTTAGGTGCTTGGCCATCAGCTCACCTTCATAGCTACTTGCAGTGTCCCGCAGTCACATAAAGCAATTTTCAAGATTTTTATTTTTGCTGCTTTCCAGCGTTTATTTCTAGTTTCTGGCAAAAAAACATCAATTGGATAAAATGGATTTGCTTAATGACCAGGCCGTTTACTTAACAACTGATGCAAAAATGCTAAACAAATAATTGTAAGTTGACTACTTGTATACTATTTCTACTTTCAGAGGTTTTTCTCTCTCTCTTCCTCTCTCTCTCTCTCTCATTATAAAAAACAGCTTGACCACTATGACCAAGAAAATCTCCATTTTTTTTGCTCTCCTGCCTGTTCTAATTATTGGCTTTTCATGATTAAGAAATAAAGGTGAAGGAGATTGCTTTTTCCATCAGATTCACTATTGACCCCAGAAACATTAGCTTGTCTAACATGATTAAATGTGATCTAATCAATCAGTGATATGACTGCTTTGACATCAAGGCATATTCAAGTTTCTCTGTTAAACAATTCAAGTTCATGGATTCTTAGAAGTAAAAGACTGAAAAATGATATGAAATGCCTATGGGCTTGAATGTTGCCCTTCCACAATTATTACAATATACTTTTGAGAGCCTTGTCTACCTTGGCTTGAACATCCCCAGAGACTGAACTTCCTGTAAGTTCCAGATTACCAGAAAACTGGCCTTAAGAACAAGCTAATTTTGTTTCAGCAATTTATGTTTCAATAGTTTACGCACAGTATGTCAATAAGCTGATAAAAAGTAGCTGAAAAATATTCTGTTGGTAAATTTAAAAAGAGTCTGCAGTAACTGGAGCATTATCTAGACCAGTGTTTCTCGATGGTAATAAATTTAAGATATGTGTACTTCAACTCCCAGAATTCATTTATTTATTTTATTTTATTTATTTGTCAAGCATGAATAAGATAACAGATATAAATATTCCCCAACCAGCATGGTTGGTTCCTCAACCAGCATGGCTGGAGAATTCTGGGAGTTAAAGTCCACATATTTTACAGTTGCTAAGTTTGAGAAAACACTGATCTACACAGTCTTCCTCAATATTCAATCGGAGAAATCTGTATATGAGCCGTACATCAGATTTTGTTCTCCGTCTGGATTTCTGCCCATCCCCAGTGAAGCTAGCCCATTTATATGATGTAGAATTTTTTTTTTAAATTACAGACCACAAAACTGAGGGATTGCTAGATCAACTGATGAACGATGGAGTATACTTTTATTTTTAAGGGTAAATGAAACTATAGGGAGAAAAAGAAATTTAGATGAGACTCCAGTGCTGAAAACGAAGGGTTTAGATATATTTGACATACAAGACCACCTAATTGAAAATGACTGAAGGTGATGTACAGTAGGTTTGAAAACATCATAAAAATATTTCTGGACTAATACAATAATAGCAGTATGTCAGGGAATACACAGAAATTAAAATAGACATTCAAGAGGGTTCATAAATCTTTCTGAGCCAGGGCCTGCTGGAAGATGCAGGCCCTGGCTCTCTTTCTGTAAAAATACAATTTGGAGTGCTACTACCTGTTTCTTCTTGGGCCACCAAAACACAGTGCCAGTTGTCAAGTATTTTTTTACCATGTCTAAAAAGGCATTGCATTAGGGAACTCAGTAGTTGAATAACATAGTATACAAGAATTCTTGGTTACCTGTACACAACTATCATTTCCATTTTCCAGTGGCTCAGAAATTGCTGCCATTCTCAAAACCAAGAGTAAACGATTAATATCACAGCCTGCCTGTTATTAGGGATCACCATCAAATTTTAGTGGCAAACCTTTCAGCAGAAAACTCAGAAGAGGTTCTAAGTTTTTAGGCATAGTACTTCCAATCTATAGTACCACATAAAACAACCATTGTATTATGCCCAAAGGATACTGTTTTCCATAACAGATCCAGATACCTTCAACCCTTTTCAACCAACATAAAATATATCCAAAATTAGATTGTTCTGATGGTCTTCAAATTATTCCTGAGTCTGGATGGGGAAAAATAGGATCCAACCAGGGGTGAAATCCAGCAGGTTCTGACAGGTTCTAGAGAACCGGTAGGGGAAATTTTGAGCAGTTCAGAGAACTGGCAAATACCATCTCTGGCTGGCCCCAGAGTGGGGTGGGAATGGAGATTTTGCAATATCATTCTCCCAGGAGTGGGGGGGGGGAATGGGGATTTTGCAGTATCCTTCCCCTGCCATGTCCACCAAGCTACACCATGCCCACCATGCCACACCACGCTTACCAAGCCACGCCCACAGAATCAGTAGAAAAAAAATTGGATTTCACCACTAGATCCAACTCACCACTGATATAATCAAGTAGCTCTGGGTTTGGGGTTTCTTGGGTTCTAATTCTGGTATTTTCCATTCCTGCACCTAGTTGATGCTATGTTTCTCCATATGAAGCTGGTATGCAAATTGGGAGGTTTCCTGAACTGGCTACTCTGTTTGAAGAGCAAGTGGCAGCCATGGCTACGAGGGTCTTTGTACAACTTCATCTTATGTACCAATTGGTAGAAGAATCTTTGGAACATTCATGTTGAGCTCATGTTCAACTCTTGGTCCATAGTAGGATCTGTATCTCCAGTGACTTATACCAACTCAGAGGTCTGTTATAAGACATTGGCAACCACTGTTACACAGAAAGTGATTCCAATTTCCTTCCTTCCTTCCTTCCTTCCTTCCTTCCTTCCTTCCTTCCTTCCTTCCTTCCTTCCTTCCCACAGCGCACTCAGGTCCTAAGGAGCCACCAACTTGGAGGCCAATCAAAAGAATCTCATTTACTGTCACTTACAATGACATTCAGGCCATCCCTTTTTCTATAATTTATTTACATTTCCTGTGTTTCTGTGTTATTCCTTTCCTTATCCCACAACATTGAAATTTCTGGCAGGCAGTAGAAGTTCAGAGAGAAAGAACTGTCCCAGCAAATATAATGTTTGCAAAATTGAAATTGCAAAAGCCTAGTATTCAAGATCAGGAGAGCTGATTATGGCTTTAGGTTCATAACATTGTTACTATTGCTACAAATGAGCATATATAGTAATTGTTTTAACATCAAATTTCAGCTAAAAATCCATTCTTATACTTTTATATCTGAAACAACAGTACATCATCCGGTGTAGACAAGCACATATATTTACACACACACACACACACACACACACACACACACACACACACACACATATATATATATATACACACACACACACACACACATATATATATATATACACACACACACACATATATATATATATATATATATATATATATATATATATATATATATATATATATATATATATATGTTTTCTGAGGTTTCATGGTGTTTATGTAGATCTTTGGTTATTCGGGTTTTCTCCCGCGTAAAATTGGAAGTGTCTTGGCGACGTTTCGACGAAGTCTCATTCGTCATCTTCAGGCTTCAGCTTCACATTGCTCCCAGAAGCACGAAGCACGAAGCACGAAGCACGAAGCTGAAGCCTGAAGATGACGAATGAGACTTCGTCGAAACGTCGCCAAGACGTTCCAATTTTATGCGGGAGAAAACCCGAATAACCAAAGATCGATCGATCTATCTATCTATCTATCTATCTATCTATCTATCTATCTATCTATATATGGGGAAGCCAAAAACACTCACTGTGTGTATGCATGCATAAACACACTTTTATCTTTCTTATCATGCCAGTTCCAACCCTACTCTATTTAGTATGGACAAAACGAAGCAGGCTAAAGACATGGGAAGTGCTTCTATAGGGAATAGGCAGGCAAGCCTCACCCCCCCACCCGCCACCCTGCCATGCTTCACATTCATTTTCACAGCTGTGGCTCAGATATTCTTTCCCATCTCCAGCAAAAGTGCCGATTTGCAACAAGCAGACTCCCTTACCCCTCACCTTTCTCCAAGTGATGCAATGTTTTCCTTCTTTTAAAATCAAGCAGAAATGGCTTTATAAGAGGTCAAGAACAAAGATGGAATCTTCTCAGCTCAACTTCAAGCTGGAAATTGCAGGAAGAAGAGTTTTCCAGGTAACAAAAGCACAAAGGTAACATCTGTTCTTCAGAGCAGAGGTGTCTAACCTTGGAGACTTTAAGACCTGTGGATTTCAGCTCACAGAATTTTGTGATTTCTTAATGTACAGTAGTTAATATTTTATTGTATGTACCAGAGGTGGTATTCAGCAGGTTCTGACCAGTTCTGGAGAACGGGTAGCGGAAATTTTGAGTAGTTTGGAGAACCAGTAAATACCACCTCTGACTAGCCCTGCCTCCATCTATTCTCTGCCTCTCGAATCCCAGCTGATCGGGAGGAAATGGGGATTTTGCAGTAACCTTCCCCTGCCACGCCCACCAAGCCATGCCCACCAAGCCATGCCATGCCCACCAAGTCACACCCACAGAATTGGTAGTAAAAAAATTTGAATCCCACCATTGGTATGTATACAAACTCAGTCGTTGCATGCTTTGTGTGTTGCATTATAAAGTAGGAAACAAATCACCACCACACTTTCATGAATCATTTTTTCTTCTTTTCCACATATTTTCCTGTTCTTCTAAGATGCTTTTATTTTAGTTATTTTTCCCCTTTTTGTTAAATATTATTTTTATCTATTTCTTGTAAAATTAATTGGTTTCCCAAAGGATGGTGGAAGTGACTTCTCTAGTCAATTTTTCTAATGATCCAGAGCCCTGAATGATGATAGAATGCATCTCATTTTCCCAGCTTTACTTCTTGTACTTACCATACTTGTAAGATGCACAGGGTGTGGGAGCCAAATGTCTCACGTGCAAAGATGCTCAGTAAAGGCAACTCCCTGGAAGAAAGTTGGTGGTAGAAGCAAAAACTGCCAAGCTCCTCTACCAAGGCAGGTGTAGGAGATGACCAGGCTGAGCCGGGGAGAGGGGGGCGGATCAAACACATTATCAGTCTGGAGTCCCTAAGTTCCTGAAAGAGACCTAAGTCCAGTTGCCCTTGAAGTCTATTGACTTATTATAGATTGCATGGAATAAATTCACAGTGCTTTTGAACTCTATTCTAGCCCCTGATTTATTGCGCCTGACCTTAGGAGGTGGAAATAAGAGGATAAATCAGAAAGATTTTGAAGAAGAATATTTTGAAACTTCCAACTTTTCACTCTATGAGCTCATCCTGCTACTGAACAGAACTGATAATATTCTGTGCAGGAGTATAATTAAGCAGCATCCTCATTAATAGGCAATGCTTATCTGCTATAGCCCACATTGCTTCAATTTTGGGAATGTTCCTTCCTTTCCTATTACATTATTTGAACCTGTTTTGACAAAATAATATTGATCTCATGGATGTAATTCCTGACAATGAGAATCAGTATGTTAGAAATTCTTATGCATAGTATGTACTGTATATGTTCAATAAATATCTTAGTCATTTTTATGCAACCATATCGTTGCCCATGACCTTCGAGTCAAATAACATATTACAAAGAAAACTTTAAAATCTTCCACTGATAATAACTGTAACCAGTAGTGTGCAGGCGTCAGCTTGTATTGGTTAGCAATAGCCGACTGTTAAATTGGCAATTGTTAAATTGTTAAATTCTGGAAGTTTGCAAGCCCACTGAGAACAGAACTAAATTATGATGCCTAGTACATCGATGGCAGAATTGATTATTAAATATTTACTAGCTTACCTCGACTATAATCTTCACTTTCTGATGCTGTTGTGGTTAAACTGAACAAATCTAGGTGTTGTCCAGTAGAGGCCACCATAACTTATCATATACATTAAGGAAAAAATGTGTAATTCTTAAGCAGTGTAGATCAGGAATCTGAAGGGAATAGGCCTTTCTGATATTAAGATTGTTTTGTTTCCAAAACTCCTTTTCAGGCAAGTATGTAGAGTTCACGAGCGCCTGAAGTTAATGAAGGCTCTGCGCTAATGAGACAGATATTCCCTTTTTTATCTTTGAAAAGTCTCTTTTATTCACTTTGAACCAAGATGGATGGCAAATAAATTTAGCAACAACTTCCAGCCTCATCCTGAACCAACAGCTTGAAGAAGCAGTGGCCATGAGGACCTTTGCACAGGTTCATCTTGTATACCAGTTGCACCCATTTCTAGAATGGGAGGCCCTTCAGATGCTCATTAGTCACCTCATGGTGAGGCTACTGAAATTCATTCTGCTTGGGGCTGCCCTTGATCATCACCTGGATGCTACAGGCTGGTCCAAAATGCAGTGGCACAGGTAGTGATGACTGCATCTCGTACACCCACGTGTTCCAAGTGCTTTGCAAGTTCCAATAGTTCCTAGTTTTCTGCAAGGCACTGTTCGAAATACAACCTAGACATCAATGAATGTCACTTTGGTAACAGAATTTTTTTGTTGTGGCACCTGGCCTTTGGAACAGGGGTCTCCAACCTTGGCGACTTTAAACCTGGAGGACTTCAGTTCCCAGAATTCCCCAGCCAGCAAAGCTGGCTGGGGAGTTCTGGGAGTTGAAGTCCTCCAGGCTTAAAGTCGCCAAGGTTGGAGACCCCTGCTCTGGAATACCATCTGTCCAGACATTTAAAAAATCCTACAAGAGTTTCACAAGGCCTTGAAAATGTGGCTGTGCTGTCTGGTCTAGGTTAGGTTCATTGTGGATCTCCTGAAAGATATTTTGTAACACAATGTGAGTTTTATTTGGACACACGTTATTTTCTTTTTAATTGTTTTCCCTCTTTCAATGACGTAAGATGCTTCCACAATCCACATTTGGATGCAACACACCTTCATTTGGGAGTTGAATAGTTTTCTAAAGCCAATACAATAAAAGAATAACTAAAATTTGGACAAAATTGAGTACATCCCAAAGCTAGCTACAACACTTTCACAAAATGGCTGCCACGATGAACTTGATTAATGACAAAAGACCTATTTATCAGAAAGTGATGTGGGGGTGTAGTTCCCCATCACCATGCTCTGTATCATTGCAAGTTACCATTCTGAAAACCAAAGCCAGTAACAGTAACAGAGTTGGAAGGGACCTGGGAGGTCATCTAGTCCAACCCCCTGCTCACGCAAGAGACCCATAATGATTAGGGGTAATTGGGCACATTACAAACAATATCAGTTGTAGTTATTTGCCATTTTTTTTGGTAGTCTATTACAATTCATAATGGACTCATGAAGACCCAGTTTGGTCTAGTGGTTAAGGTACCAAGCTAGAAACCAGGAGAGTTGTGAGTTCTAGTGCTGCCTTAGGCATGAAAGCCAGTTGAGTGACCTTCGGCCAATTACCCTCCCAGCTACACTCCACTCACAGCATTGTTGTGGGGAAAATAGGAGGCAGCAGGGGTATTAGGTATTTCTCTACCTTGCGTTATTTATAAAAATAATAAAAGGTAGGATATAAATAAAAAATAGTAAAATAAAGGTATGTTGAAATTCATTCTGCAGTATGCTCTTTTATTCTGAAAAACTTATGAACTAACTCAGTGAGGAAAGCAGCACCCCAACGATTTATTTATTTTATTTCCGGTATTGGTATAGTGACAAATTATAGAGACTAGGCTTTTCTATAAGTTTATACTCACAGTATAAATAAATATACATTCTGTAGGTAACTGGGATTGCCCAAAATACCTCATTTGAGTCCCTTCTATTTTCTGCCGTGACGGTGGGTGTCAAAAAAAGCATAGAAGTTACCAGGGCTGGGTTCTACTTATCTTTACTACTGGTTCACAACAGGATCCTGCACACGCACTCGCACTTGCATGCACAGATCGTCTATGACATGGTTCTCAACCTTTATAGTGCTGCGACCCCTTTAATACAATTCCCCACAATGTGGCGACCCCTTTAATACAATTCTCCACAATGTGGCGACCCCAACCGTAAAATTATTTTCGTTTTGAATTTATCGCGCCTGAAGCCATATTGGCTAGCGATCTGAACTGCTTGCGATTGCCTTGAGGACGGAGGCATTAAAGCGGAGACTCCTCCCCTATTAAGTTTATCGCACCTGAAGCCAGATTAGGCTAGCGATTGGGAGTGATTGCAGCTGGTTTGAGAGGGAGAAATCAGAGCAAAGATTTCTCTCTTTTTTAATTCATCGCGCCTGAAGCTGAATTTGGCTAGCGATTTGAAGAGCCTGCTTGTGAAGTCAACCATTGGAGCGCGATTCTTCGACTCGCAAGTATACTTCCCATATTTCCGATGGTATTAGGCGACCCCTGGCAAATCGTCATTCGACCTCTAATGGGGTCGCGACCCACAGGTTGAGAACCGCTGGTCTATGAAGACATCCGGATGGGTGGGCGGAGCCACCCCCCCATTTTTACTACCAGTTCACAAGAACCGGACCGAACCGGGGGCAACCCACCACTGGAAGCTACTCCAGGAACTGGAAAATTCACTTTTCACGGCACTGAAAGTGAATCTTACCACTGAAATTGAACAATACTTCAATGATTTTTTTTTAAAAAAAAGATATTTGTCCTTGAAGAAATGTGTTAAATCAAGATCAGAGTGAAATTCAGGGAGTAAAATACTTTGTTGCAGTGTCTCATCAGTATACACGGAGAAGACATGCTATCTTGAGTTCCGGGGAAGAAATGGCAAACTGAAGAAAAGCGCTCGCAGTTTTTCCGTGTCCACCTCCACCTGACATTTATCTTCCTAAGACGCGCATGAGATTGTTTTTCGTTCCCATGAGTAGTTCACATTTCAGGCACTGGGTGACGCCAGACCTCGCTTCTGGCTGAAGACACTGCGGTGCATTTTTCCTGCTTCTTTTTAAATTACTGCGGAAAGAGAGGGGTGGGGGGGAGGGAGCAACCGCTAATGAAAAGACAGATTCCGCGACAACTTGTTTTGATCCCTGCCATCCATCACACGTGCCAGGAGATCCAAGATGCTTGAAGACGAGTATATTCCCTATTAGTGCATGTATGGATCTCTGTCTGTCTGTCTGTCTGTCTATCAATCCATCCATTTGCATTGCGGAAGATATATATATCTTGTCTCCAGATTCACCGGTGTGTACATATTGCATGCATACATGTGACATGCACGCGCGGGTCTTTCAGCGGAGAAAGCTGACTAGCCCGATCACCAGGCAGGCAGGCAGGCAGGCAAGCTGGAAGGAATGTTGGATTTCCACCCATCTCCTGGATTCTTAACAGGGTTACAATGTCAGCACCGACGATCCCGGGCTTCATCTTTTCCTAGCCCAGGAAAGCCCGCAGGCCGCCTCGAAGGACCCGCAGCAGTCCCCAGTTGCTGCAACTGGCGAGCGGCGAGCGCGTCGGAAGCGAAAAGCGGGACTCTCCCGCCGTCCCTTGCACTGCGGAAGGCGGCGAAACGTAGAGGAGAGCCACCCTCCCTTCGGGAAAGAGCCGGGTGGCGTTTCAATAGCAGGTCAAGCCGGGTGTTATTCAGATCACGTCCCGGCGTGTTTTGGAAGGGAGAAGGCGCAGCTGCTATTGCCCAGTGCTCGGGTTTGCGCGGCGGCGAGAAACTGCAGGATTTATTTAAAAGGAAAAAAAAAAGGAAAGAGAAGAGAAGAGAAGAGGGAGAGAGAGAAGAAGAGGGAGAAAGAGAAGGGAGAGGGGAGAGAGATAGAGGGAGAGAGACATGGAGAGAGAGAAGGAAAGGGAGAGAGAGAAGGAGAGAGGGGGGTGAGGGAGAAAGGGAGAGAGACGGAGAGAGAGAGGAAGAGAAAGAGAGAGAAAGAGGGAGAGGGAGTGGGGGAGAGAAAGAGAGAGAAGGAGGGAGAGGGAGTGGGGAGAGGAAGAGAAAGAGAGAGAGAGAGAAGGAAAGGGAGAGAGAGAAGGAGGGAGAGGGAGTGGGAGAGAGGAAGAGAAGGAGAGAGAAAGAGAGGGAGTGGGGAAGAGAAGGGGAGAGACAAGGAAAGGGAGAGAGAGAAAGAGGGAGCGGGAGTGGGGGAGAGAAAGAGAAGGAGAGAGAAGTAAAGAGGGAGAGAGAAGGAAAAGTGGGGAGAGGGAGAGAAAGGACGAGAGAGATACGCTTCGAGGTTTTTTGCCCAGGGCGACGGACTGTCTCGCTCATCCTCACGCGTGCGCGCGTGGTGTGTGTGTGTGTTGCATCCAGACTCTCTGCCTGACTATTGGTATCTCGTTGCCCACACCTCTTTTCCCCTCCTCTTCTTCTCCTCTCCTCTCCCCCCCCCCTTCAAAAAAAAAATCCGGCTTTTTTGGGGGGGGATTTTTTTCTACCCCTCCTTGCGTCAGCAGCCCAACGTCACTTCGCCGGTGACAGCTCCTTCGGTTTGGGGCTGCAGCAGGAGCCGGGGCGCTTTATTATCAGCAAGCGCGTGGACCGGGAGGCGGCGGCGGCGGCGGCGGGGTGACAGCGCCTGTGCGTGTGGCTGTTGTGTGTGGCTGGGGGGGGGGGTGGATAGAGAAAAAGCGACGACGCCCCCACCGCCCCCTCCTCCTTTTTTCTCAGCCTTGCGCCGGGAGCGGCGAGCGGGAACCGGGCAGGAGCAGCGGAGCTGGGTGGCGGCGGCACTGCAGTTTTGGACAAGGCTCGGCCGCCTAGGTAGGGGCAGCGGCCACCTGGCCGAGGAGGAGGAGGAGGAGGAGGAGGAGGAGGAAGAGGGGCTGCGCTACGCTCTTAATTATCGCTATCCCGGGTCGGGCGACGGTCGGGCGCTTCTCCGCTCGGGCAGCGTTGCCCGTCCCGGCGCGCGCCGCTGGCGCCCCCTGCTCGCGGGGCGGGAAGCGGATCGGAGTCGGCGAAGGAGGCGCCGGCTGCCCCTCACAGGGCTTCTCTCTCTCTCTTTTTCCCCTTCCCAGGCTTGATCCTCGGACGCTCTTTGAGGGGAGCCGGGAGAGATTTGGCCGTCTGACCGAAGCCCAGAAGTTGCCGCCTTCCCAGGGAAGGCAGAAAGAGCGGCTGCCCCCGGACGGGAGAGGAAAAGGATGCGCGAGTGACTGACGGCTCGGTGTCCCGGCAGCCGAGCTGGATTGATCGCGCTTGGCGGGCGGGAAGAAGAGCCACCGAGGAGCGGCGGCGGCGGCGGCGGCGGCGACATGGGGGCCTCGCCAAGGGCATGGTGGTGTTGGCGGTGGCGGCAGCGGCGGCTTCAGGGTTCGCCCCGGGCGACGGCGAGCGGCTTCTGGAGCTTGTGTTGGCTGATGCTGGGCGCCTGGCGGGGGCTGCTCGCCTCCGCTTGCCCCACCTCGTGCGCCTGCAGTCCCGAGCGGATCTGGTGCAGCGAAGCCGCCGCCAGCCTCGTGTCCTTCCCCGTGCTCGGCAAGAGGAGCGAGCGGGAGAAAGTCACCGACATGTGAGTGCTGCCTGAGCGGCGTTGGGGTTGGGGACCGGGGAGAACGGGAGGGAAGAGTAATGAGGGTAGCGAGCGAGAATCGGCCGTAAGGTTGAGTTTGGGAGGGGTGGCTTTTAGTAGCCTTCAATAGAGCGAAATTTTATTCCCTCTTATTAATTTAAACAAGGCTCATACGTACATACATACATACATACATGTATGGGTGTATGCTAAGTAAGCATTGCATGTGCAATTTGATTTGTTCAGATATACATCTTTTTGCACAGTGCATCTTGGATGTTTTAAGAGCATCTGTGTGCTTTTTGGAAAGAGGACTACCTTCCTTAAGTAGTACATAAAATGAAGACTGAGATGAAGCATAGCTCTTCTTATCTGCTTTTTATGCCTCCCATGGTGGTGCTGGCTGCGTACACCATTTTATGGATCTTTTAAGGTACCTCAGGAAAGGATCCTGCATGTGTTGCTTGACAGTCCACTTGTCTGGGAAAAAAATACAGAGAACCTTCTGAAACGCTTTTAACTGGAGGTTTGCTTTTAAACACCACAATCCATTTACTATCCCTTCCTGAAGTCTTTCAGAAACATTTTCAATCTGTTTTGGTGAACTGGACAAAATAGCTTTCTAGCAGTAGCCAAATAGATTTTTATTATAGGGATTCTGCTTAAGAATATGCCTGTCCCTGTTTTGGAAAGAATGTGTAAGAGGAGATGTTTTCTGTATAGCAATGCACTTGCTCCAAAAGCTACTAGCTGAACGTCTAAAAGCCTGGATTGATCTAATTTAGATTTGACTTTCCCTCAGATACAATTTTAAAAGCATTTAGCTTATGAATCTTAATTGCCCTGAGTCCAATTTCCTGGGAATCAACTAAATGATAAAGCAATAGAGCAAAGAGGTTGCGTTGGTTTTGGTTGAACATTAGTATTGTATTGCCTCTTGTCAGGTTTTTTTTTTTTTACTATGGAGAAGCTTGCTAACTTCTACATTCCTGTTACTCCTCTTTTGCCAAAAATGCTACAATATGTAAATAAAAGAAAACAAGGCAAGTAAAGTTGAATAGGTTGGTTGTGTGTGATAGTACTACTGGTAGTAAAAGCTGTGAGGTTTGTTTATATTCTTCTGTTTATAAACAGGGAAGATAGTGGTATTTATTCCCTCCGTACATGTACTCAGCTTTTATGTTTAGTTTAACACATTAAAACTTGTTAATATGCATGGGTTTTGTTTGCTGTAGAATATGTTCTTATGTGTAAGAACTGGGTCTGTTTGTAAATAAAGATATGCTTCCCTTCTGTTTCTATAGGATAGACTTTACTGTGTGTTCAGTTGCAGGGCTACTGTTTTTGGAGGCTGTGCAACATAACAAGCAGGTGGACCCTTCTCTCTCCACATAAAGTATATATGGAGAGATTGAAGCCCAGTGATAGAGCACACTGTCTGTCTATACTGGAGCTGTGAGATGACTATCATCAATACAATCAGCTGACATACATGAGAATGTTCATATCTATATCCATACATTTGAAAGAGGGAGACAGAAATATTTTGTTTTTCTTCTCATTGGGCTCAGTTTCCTCCTCTGGTTTAATGGTCAGATTATATTCCTAATCTGTAGTTCATGCATGCATGCCAATAATAGCATGTGAACATTTACAGCAGAGAATCTGATGCTGCAGTAGGGTGGTGTCAGGGAGGTAATTTGAAAAGGAAGGAGGAAGAGATCAAGTTAATAATGCTTGAGAAACCTTGGATTAAACTGTGATTGTTTTAACAACATGCCCCAAATTTACTTTAAAAGTAAATCTTTTAACTAAGACTAAATGTTTTAACTAAACCAAATGAGTCTATTTGAAATGCTAATGTGCAGCCAGTGGGACTGTTTTAATTGCTATTAAGTTTCTATCATGGCAATTAACTTCTTCTTGAACTCAGGCCTTGTTCTTTATGAAATCAGAAGTTGAGGATGGTTGACTGCAATCATCTCATGTATATACATCTGTGTATGTAGAAAATAATTTTGTTCCCTCACCTGCCTTGGAAGTGTTACTATTGCAAATTTTTTAATATAAAGTATTATACTACAGCAAAAAATTTTGTTCTGTGCTTTAACTGTTTATCATTATGCTTTTTTAAAAAAGCTATTACAGCATATGCAGATATGATAATAAAAGTTATTGCAGCATATACAGATACAATAATAAACTTTGGAAAATTATTGTTCAGGATTGCCTTTTGTTATAAAAGGAATCCTAAAGAAGATATTCTGTACCAGTTCCTGTATGTGGCATAAAGAATTTGAATTGTTTCTTTGCACAGCATTTAAAGGCCTTTGTATTTTTGCTCTTTGCTTTACATTCATGTTTCAAGCAGTGATTGTAATTGCTTATTTTAATGCTTGTTTGTTGATTGTCAAAATACATAACATTGATTTTATAAATTATTTTGCAGATCCCAACCAATCACTGGGATCAATTAAAATGTTCATTACATTTATAAAGTTGTAGCAACACACTAAATGTTATGTCTTTTCTGATATCTCTATTTAATCATTTGATTTGGATTAGTCTCTAGACTAAAAATTGCTTTTTATTCTGTTACAAACTGGCAGTTTCTCTAATACAAAGATTACAGATTTCCCAAGAGCACTTATTGTATATGAATATTTTACTCTATAAGATATGAAGCACTGAAATTGGCCTTGACTTTAAAAGATGTTCATAAAAGATGAAAAGGCAAGGTTGTTCATTAATACTCAATGATAATTAAACATTTAGCTGCTTTAATAGTTTAACAATATCCGTATGGCAGCTACATCTTAATTAAAATGCCATTGTATCGCTTTGGAAACTAAACAAAGCTAGCACCATGGAAGAGCTTAAAGCATCACAGGAATAGTAACTATTTTTTTCTACTCAACTGTATTATCACTCATAATAGTTACATGATGGAATTTCTTATACCTTTCATATGAAAAATGTTTTTTGTTGCTAAAGTTTTCTCTAAACAATGTTTGGAATTGATATGTTTTTGTCAGATTTTATGATAAAGACAAATTTAGGGTTCATGACAGTTTTTATAGGATTTAGGAGAATTCAAGGCCTTGTTATTAGAACCAGGGGGGAAAAATCATAGTGCTTTTGAAGCAGGTGCATTTCAGCTTTCTTTAACCTGGAGCTGTTGAGTTGTATTGAATTTGTAAAATACACAGTGCATAGGTTTTATGAAAGCTTAACAAATATATGGATGCTTGATATACTATATCTGGAAAGCCCATATTGAGAAAGGTATTCTAAATGAAATTGAGCCCTTTCTCCTATTCATGTTTTTCACAGAGTGCTTTTTATGGTATAATAAGAAAAGGAAAAGGCAAAAGATATGGGTGGAATACATACCTTCAGGTGAGTGAGAAAGGGTGAAGTTTTAAACCAACAGAATAATTGCTGAGAGATAAAATGGCAAAGGCCCAGATTTTACTTGGGTCAAAAAGTGTTACTTTAAGTATCAGAAGTTCAGATAAATTACCACCCCAAAAATACATCTTATCCAGAATGTATGGAGTGTAAAAAGAAACTCCTTGAGTTTTTGTTTGTTTTGTTTGGAAATTAGGTTGATAGAATTAGGAAGAAGATGGGATTTTTTTCCATCAGGCTTTCTCTCTTTCACTCTCTTAGTAGGTTATTCACAGACTTGCTTGCCTGTTTTAATGAATAACATAGTCATGATCTTACAAACCTATGCTTATAATGAGATTGTGTTTGATCCTGTTCCTTGGGGTCCTGGCACCAGCTTGAAAAGCTTTTGTTACATATATACATTGGCAATGATTGTTGTTCCATAATGGACCATAATCTACTTCTGAAGCAATTGTTGCAGGTTATTAGTTACACAAATATTCCAATCTTTGCAGAGATACACTTTGCCATGAACATTAATGTCGCTGATGCTAAAGAACATGTTTAAGATATTTCTGTTAGAAAGCAAAATCACTTTAGACTTTAGAGCTTATGAAATCACTTTAGGGGTTTAAGTCAGATTTTTTTTCATAGTAGAATTTTCAGTGGAAATGGACATTGAGCTTTCAGGTTCTAGTTCTTCTAATTCTTCCTTTTGTACTAAAATAAATGCAATTGCAAATAATGGCTTATTCTATTAAACCATTTTACAGAATGGTTTAGCAAAATTTGATAGGGTTCGTAGAAGATAATATTACACTGACATGACAGCTTTTGGGAACACCAACAATTGAAGTTAATTGCTCTGTTCAGTTTGTATCCTCCAAAACTTCTGTATTCCAGGTTTTTTAAAAATCAGTTCTGTATGTGCTGATTACATACATCGAAAAACCACAAAAGAAATGTGTGCAGACGTTACATAAACCAATTCAAATATTTTAATAAATAAAATTTAAGAATAAAATATAATGAAGTGAAGGTTTGCTGAAATCAGAGAGAAGAGATATTTGATATTTTATTTTTTCAGTACTTTATTCCTTACATATATTTTTTTTAATTTAGAGAAAGTTCCTTTGAAAGAAGACCAACTAATATATCTGCTCTTTAAAACTTTTTGGGTATTGTTATTTCTACAGAAAGTTCTTTTGGGATTGAAATTTTAGTCCTCTCTGAAAAGGACAACTCAACATCAATCAGATGTTACATTCAATGTGTGATTATAAGGAAAACACATACAGGAAATCTTGGCAGATTTCAGCGTCTCCTATAGGCCTAGACAAATACAATCAGTATCAACCAATATATTGTATTGTGCTATTGCCTATATTGGTTCTTAAGAATGAAGACAAAAAGAATAATCATACATGCATTACGATCTCAGAACAATTTGGAATTTGAGATGCTATATGAAAAATTGCTTTTATGCAATTTTAAAGGGACATTTCATTCCCTGTTAGCTGTATTGCTCTAAAACAGATAGGAAATGGTTAGAAAAGAAGGTAAGGCATCATTATCCAGATATGATTTGGAAGGCTATGTTGTCCCTAATGCCACCTTACTTATTCTTCCAAGGTTTTTTAAAATCAATTTTTCAATACTTTGGCTTTATATGAGCCTTTAATCTATTAAGTTTATTTTACAGTGAGTGAACACAACTTTTAATGAAACATTTAGTTTCTTGGAGAATTTTTTTCCTATACAAGATGTTAAACTCTGATTTTTAGAGGCCGAGTTCTAAATCTGCTACTTCTGCAGAATTGTTCTCCTTACCCCAGAATAAAAAATGTAGTTGAGATATATTTTATTATAATTTTTTATAAATAACTTAAGGCGGAAAACAAATGTAATACTCCTTCCTCATATTTTCTTCACAACAACCACCACCCTATGAGGTGAGGTGATCTGAGAGAAAGTGATTGGGTTTAAAATAAATCTAAACTACTATAAAATAGAATCATGAATTGGTTATTCTTGATTAGAGCTAAATAAATCCACAATTGCTAATTCATAATATTCAACCCAAATTAATGAACCAGTAAAATTTAAAAATGGCTGTGGTATATTGAAGTACAGTTGGAAATGAAAACTAAAATGGATTAGGGGAAGAAATTCCATGGAAATTTGAATAGGGTGTTCTTCCTTTGAAGTAAAGGTATCCCACAACATTTTGTTGTAGTTCCTACTTGCATAGGTCTAATGAGGAAGATACACATGACAAAAACCCTTGTCTATCCTTGTTTATTAATTTTGCACACAAGTACATAAAGAACATTTATATCATAATGCATGTTTTTTCACTTGCCCTTCCTTGTCCCCTCCTCGAGGTGCCAATGCCCACTTCTGAGGACATTCAGTATCAGTTCAACAATCTACAATGAACTAAATTATTGGATACTGTTTTTTGTAATCAAAATATTTATTTTAATTTTCCTAGGATGGTACTAATGATGCCAGTTAATCGGTAGTGATTGTATAATGGAAGATTCATTGTAAGAATGTCTTATACATAGAATATTAAGAGATTACTCTGTCAGAGTTGTTAAGCAAACTTTATAAGTAGTGGACAGTTTTTAATGAAGCATGAAAAGAATAATTTATCAATTATGACAAACATGTGTTTCATTTTACAACATGTAATCAGTTTTGTTCCACTTAAAATACTTTCTGATTCAGAGAGATCTACTTTATATGTAGGCAAATCCTTTTTTGCTATATGATTCAGAAAAATGCCCTTATGGTCTTTTTCACTTTAACTTTTATAATAAAGCATCATATGCTAATAACAGAAAGAAATATAATAAAATTATGATAAGCTAGAGAGGTTGGGGCTAGTTCAGTGTTTTGAGTGTGTGCATAGCACTCAATCTTGCAGATCTAACCAGTAATTTTGCTTTCCACACATTTTGCTGGTACCCTTTAAAGGTTGATCACACCTTGTGGTATCACATTCCATGGTTGCAATTATGTACTGCATACAGTATTTTTTTTGGCATATCTTCTCAATTCTTGTATTTTGAGAGAAGAAAAACTGTTCCGCCTTATTAACTTTTTTTAAATAAAAAGACCCAAATATTGTCATTTTTCCTCAGTTAAGAGCTGTGCAATGTTCTTAATTATTTTGGTTGCATTTTGTTGGGCTTACCCATTTCAATCCGATCCATGTATAAGCAGTGTGTATGCAGTATAAAGTATATGCAGTGTGGTTGCACATAAATACATACATATATAGTTGTACCATGATTGATGGATTATGTGCCATCAAGTTGATGTCAAATTCTAGTGACCACATAGTTTTTCTCCTTTGACAATTAATATTGGCCACCTATATTTGGACCAAAAATTGTTCTGTTTAAGGGAAGACAGGTTTTTCCTCTTACTTTTGAATTTCACAATAGGTCTAAGTCTTTGTTCCTTGTACCTACTCTGATTGTAAGACTGGTTATGATAGTGCAGAAAATGCTATGCTGTGCTTCAGTTTTGCATTCCTTTGCATAGGAAAGCAGTTGCCGTTCTTATTCTTTAGAGTAATGGTGATATTTTCAGTTAATAGTCCTATCCATCCATACTAATCCACATTAGCTTTATTATAGGATTTAGAAACTTGTAACTTCCCTGAAGTTAATGAAGAAAAATTTGAAAGATATTTATTTATTGGATTTTAAGGCTGTCTGACCCCAGAATGATATCATTTGTCTGAAATGGTATAGGATTTCTTGCTTAAGCAAGGGATTGGACTAGAAGACTTCCAAAGTCCCTTCCAACTCTGTTATTCTATTCTATTACTTGGGCGGCTTACAGTTTTAAAACAATACAAATGAATAAAATCAATCCTCGAAAATGATTGATGCCTGTCAGAAAAGAAGGTAAAATCCCTCTCTTCTGTATTATGTTCTCTCCAAATATCTCTTAATTCCAAGTCCTCCATCATTTCAAAAAAAGCCTTTGGTAATTTCGCCCGGTTTGAAATCTTCCTTAAACTTTTTTTGTCTTTTCGAGTATCCAACACACCATTCCAATCACCCATTAATATATATGATTTATAATCCCAAAATACTATTCTTTTATGTAAAAACTTGAAAAAATTTTCTTGTTGTTTATTCGGAGCATAAACTCCTATTAATAATGTCTTCTTTCCCTCCAACAAAAGTTCAGTAGCAATATATCTTCCTTGCTTACCCACCTCAATTAATTTTGCTGATATATCCTTCCTTATATATATAACTAAAATACTTTTTGAATATTGTTAGCGTGGATGACGCACAAATTTCTGTGGTGATATCATTCTAGAGGGTGGGCATCATGACAGAGAGGCATGCTTCCTAGATCCCAAAAGGTGGCATTATTTTATTGAAGGGACCTGAAGTGTATCAATTCTTCCTGATCTTACCCAACAAGCAGAAACTATGAGAGGCAAGTGATCCATTATAAGCTCTCCCTATGCCACAAAGGATCTTGTTTATCCACAGAAATCCAGTCCCAGTATGTGATGATTTTTGACCATCTGTAAGTTTGGGAAATGCTTCCTGCAAAATTAGTAGTGAGGAAATATTGCTGGCTATTGCCAGTGAAGCTGATGAGATATTGTATTCAGTACAATCTTTTAAGAATATAGCAGGTTTAGAGATGAACACTATGGAAACCTTGATTAGACCTAGTGTGTTGTTTGGGGTAATGGCTGTACCATAGGGAGCATATCCTGTATTCATGGAAAACTGCTCTTACACTTTCAAGATCTGAAGAACAGAAAAAAATAAAGACTGAAGATTTACAGTGCCTTAGTTGCTTGTGGGAGTTGAGGTAAAGAGAAGCATTGGGATAGAAAATTCATTTAGATCTTAATAGATTGTGGATTTTCCATCACAGGGTCTTCTGATGACTGGAGCTAGATTGAAATATTGCTTTTTCTCAAGAGATCTAGTTTGTACTGTATGTAAGACCTATCTTGGATAATTGCTGCAAAGATTGCAGGTTTTTTGGAACAGGTGTGATTTGCAAAAACTAGTTGATATCCTCTTCTCAGTATTAGTCGTTTCAAATTTGTTTGCTTTTTCTGTATTTTAAATTTTGTATTTTTATTTATTGATCTAAGACTATAAATAAATGATTTGGTTTGATTTGATTCTGTGTGGCTTAAGGAGGATTTCAAACAAATACTTCATATTTAGAAACTGCCTTGTACACAGCCTGACCATTCACAGGCCTGTAAAGCGAAGCTGAAGTAAGATAATAAGCATCGTCACAGTTTCACTTAGCAACCATTTTGCTTAACAACCAAGTAGCCAATCCCAACTGTGGTCATTGAATGAGGTCTCCCTGTAAGCCCAAGTAAAAAAGTCAATAACATTAAAATGCAACCATATCAGAAGCAACTTTGACTACATCACATTGAAGTGGATTGGGGGATCGAGTGCTTGTGGGAAGAACAGTCTCCTCAAGGATTTTATATCAAGAGCAAGGATTTTATATCAAGAGGATTTTATATCAAATAAAAGCAGAGCACTTATTTACAAATTTGAGGATGCTTCACTGTGTTTAAGCCTTTCTGTGTTGTACAATTTCATCACACGCTTAGAATTTGTGCATGAAACTTATGTGTAAAAGAAAAGAAGATAGGTGCAAAGAATTTAATCAAAGAAAACTAGAAATACCTAGACCTTGAAGAAGCAGAGAAAATGCAGAGCAGTTTTGTTGAAATTAGAATGTTGTTCTGAAGGTCTTAAAGATGGCTAAACAAGAAAAATGAAATTAAAAATAAAAGTAATCGGTTGGGGTTAAACTGAAGGTAGGATTTCTGACAAAAACATTTATGATAATTAATAAAAATGGGAATGATATATAAAATAAGGGAATTGAAACCAATGATATAACTCAAGGACATCGTATTATAAAGAAAAGTAATAAATGCTGTAAATATTTTGAAAACATTAAATTATCCAAGACAGTTGTATTTCACGGGAAAATGGAACGAACGATTGGAAATTTTACTTAAATAGCAAAAAATTAGAGCAAAGAAATGCATCTGTGTACCTCTGTAAATTATTTATTAAAGATGGGAATAGATGGGAAAATGTTAAGATATGCAGTCTTATGTGGTCTGCTTCAAGAGATGAATATTGAAGAAAGTGAAAATGGCTGTGTGTGCTTTTCTCCACTTTGTTACCCAAAGTGAGAGTTGGTATTTCAGTGGAAACGTGAAAGTTATGTTGAATGTCGTGGGAAAGGGTTACTTAAGAAGTATGTGTGATAAAACCAGAAGAGATGGGGCCAAATATAAATGGGTCTTTTGAATATCAAAGTGAGTGACCACTGGGAAGTATATTCAATGGATATGGCCACCCAGAGACAATGAATGAGGAATTAATCAAAAAGAAAAAATATAAAGGAGAAGGTAGTGGATTAAGAGAAAGAGAAGACCTACAAAGCTTGACTTGTATGGGATTGGAGATAATTTTGAAAAGTAGAGTGGTAAAATAAAGAATGCAAGACAATGAATGGTTTAGAGTATGATTTACCCCCCCACATTTACATAGCTGTCTAAGCAGGGGTACTGAACCCTTTTAGCTTGATGAACATATTTGGAAGTACGCTCTAGACATGTCCTCATAAAATGTACTATAAATATGCAGTGGTTGTTTGGCGTACCAATTTTTTGTTATCAAATATGAGTGCCAATTTCTGTTAATATAAATAGTAGAAAACAAAGCGATAGTGACATAGATACCCTTGTGGGATAATATAATTATGAATTCTTGGAGCAGTCACAATAAGCTATGTTTCAAAATTTACCAGTATGTTACTGCACTCTCAATTACAGGTTCTGTTTTGGTGCATTCTGCCTAATAGTTATAATATATAAATATTATAACTTGGATCAGCCATCATTAAACGTAAAAAAACAACATATTTGCACACAAACTAAAAGAAACAAACTTTTAGTAAAAAAAGACCAGAACACATTTTCTCCAGCAGCTTACATGCCTCAAATAAACAGGGATTAATATCAGCCAAATAATCAAACAGAAAACAATACCCCAATCGAGGAACTACTTAAGAGAAAACCACATTCTCCCCAAAACAGGCAGAGTAAGACTTGTGTATAAACAGGGAGTAAAGTTATTTTTTTTCATAATCCAGTGTTAACTAGTGATGTGTTTGAGGGTACTCCTGACTCTTCTAAATCCAGCTTGTATAGCTTGCATTTAATGTTCCATTTGTTGTGAATATATGGATTAGCTAGGAAGTTTTAGCCATCTTTATCTTAATATTTACCTTATTGTTATTTTTTTCCTCTTTTATTTTGGTTTATTTGGTTTCTATAGTTGATTTTGGTTTGTTTACTGAAGTTAATGTAGTTACAGCTCAAATAATGTGAGCCTTGAAGCTGTCTCAGAAGTCTGAAAAAGGGTATCTTCAATTAGTTTTATTATATCTGAGCTGCAAAAAAATGGAATAATATATATTTCAGAAGTCACCTGAATATGTTCTTACCTTGTGGAAAACATTAGTTCTTTTCTCTTTGTTTTTATTCTAGAGAGATTTGTTGGACATTTTATGATGATTGAGAAATTGTCCTTGAATCCTGTTCTTATGAATGTAATAGTTATTTCCAAAATTGTCCTAATAATGTAATCATATATTAGAATCTGGAGGCCTTTTTGGTAATTGTATAATAGTGCTTTTAACAATTTTAGGATTTTCACTAGTATAATCTGAGATAGAAATTAAAAAAATTAACAATATTAACAAATTCTAAATTATGCTACTGTAAGAAACTTCTCCCCCTCTTCTCCATTGTTCATAGAGTATATGCCAATCTGACATGATAGCGGTCCCTGATTCGTATTTTGCCTTTGCCAGTTCTGGATTTTTAATGTTATGAGTAATATGCATGTGCATGTGTACTCTTTAAAAAGGCTAGTATTGTTTATTAATCTGAGACTCATCTGTACTGTGTTATATTATCAGAGTTCAATACTTTAGGAACGTCAGCTTTCAAGTAGACTATGAAATGGATAGAAGACAAGATCATCAGATACCAATCACATAGTGCAGATAAAGAGGAAAACAAATATATCAACATGCTGGGCTTTGTTAATGACCAAAATAATTAGGGGATCTAATGACTGGAGTGGTTGAAAGAACTTTAGATGTCTCAGGTTGTTTTCATTTACTGTAGTGTATTAAAGGAACACCATGTTCTACCACATGGCTTCAGTAATCTGCCCTCCTTGTGTTAGAATGATTTTTGCCTAACTTAGAAAGATGATTCAGTTAAATAAAAGCCATTTCTGAGAGCAGAAAAACATACTGAATTTCTCACAATTGTACTCAGAAAGCCACTGTAAAGCCAAAGCTTTTAGAATATTAATGTTTGATAAGCAACATCAAGGCAAAGTAATTGTGAAAAAGCTTTTGGTCAGATAAGGTTTGTTCTTAAATCTCTTTCTGACAAGACAAAATTCAGAGAATTTTGCTGCTCTTCATCCATACCCTAGTGAGATGAAGCTAAAGTGGAAGTTTTATATCAAAATGCTTACAAAGTACCAGCAGCTCTCACTTTATTCAGGCAAATTCACTCCTGGGCTGGGCTAAGACCAATTTAATTTCATATTATAACGCACCAGTTTATACTCCATGATGCTCACCAGTGATAAAATTTTGAATGTCTAGGAAACGCCTCCCAACTATGTTATTTCATTCTTTATTTTGAATGTGTCTGGTTGGCTAAATGTATATAAACTATATGCCAGAAAACACTTGCTGCCCAGTGTGTCTGCACAGGATCAAAGAATGATGATGATATAAACTATAGCTGTGAAGTTGTTAATTTGCAGTTAACTATCATGGGTTACTGGAAGTTTTGTTTGAACAACACCTGGTAGTCTATAGCAGGGGTGTCAAACTTGATTTCATTGAGGGCCGCATCAGGGTTGTGTTTGACCTTTGGGGGCCGGGGTGGGCATGGCCAGGGTAGATGTGTCCAGCTTGACATCACTTGTGTCGGGGCGCCTCTGGTGGTCTGAGCGATCTGCCAGAAAAAACGGGCTCCTGAGCTCCGTTTTCAGCTGTGACGGCTTCCTGCAGCCCTCTGCCAGCAAAAACAGCCCACCCAAGCTCCATTTTAGGTTGCAACCGTTTCCTGAAACCCTCTGCCAGTGAAAACGGAGCTCGGGAGGGCTGTCTGTGGCCCTACCAAGCTCTGTTTTTGCTGACAGAGGCACCATGGACCGGTCCTCCACTGTTTCCAGGGCGGCCCTGTGGGACAGATCTAAGCACCTCGTGGGCCAGATCCGGCCTGCGGGCCTTGAGTTTGATACCCCTGGTCTATAGGTTCTTTATCAAGGCTCTAATGCAGGGTGTCAAATTCCTGGCCCATGGGCCAGATGCGTCATGTGCTGGTCACTCCCATCCCCGGTTTAGTGAAGGGGAAAAAAGTTCCGATACGTGATGCCGCCATGACGCCGTGAATTTGACACCACTGCTCTAATGAAAACCAGCTAGGTGACCTTGCGCCAATCACTCTTTCTCAACCCAACCCAACCCACCTTGCAGGGAAGTTGTTATAAAAAAATAGGCAGGAGTATTATCTATATCCTTTTTACTAGTACAAATAAAGGCAGGAAGTAAACCTAATAATAAGATAAATAATGCTGTAATCCTTCAAATATATATCTTTAATTTATTGTTTAGGCAATAAATATTCTAACTACTAATTTAAATACAGCAAGCTGTCCCCCATACTATAGCGTTGTTATTTTTGTCCAGGTTGTTATATGTTAACCCTTACATTTCCATTTTAAGTAGAACAGTACTTTTAAGGTTGAATGACACTTTGTATTAACTGTGCAGTATGTGAATGATGTTGCTAATTTTAATGTGTGTGATATCCAGATTTTTGTTCAGTTTGAGGGCTTAAACCTTTCCATCCACATGCTTCAGTTTTTAATTAAAAACAAAACAAAACAAGATAATCCCTCATTGGTACCTTGCCAAGCACCTGGAAAGAGGAAGGCTTGAAGAAATCCAGGCATGGTGGTATCGATGTGATACTTCCTTTGTTTGGAATTAGGCTGGTCAGTTTTGTGTGTAACCAATAAGAGTTGATCTTTGTACTCCATTTATCGTACTCAGATCTCTGATTTGTTCAGAAATCTTGGTTGCTTCTATTTTGTTTTGTAGGATTTTTTTCAACATGGACATTGCCCGTGGTATTATAGATGAGGCTTTACTAGTGTTTTATATGATATTATTTGGCTCTTCCCATCCATGGTACACATAACATATATATTGCTTGGTGAGATATGTCATATTTGCAGAAACCTTGGCATTATTGTTGTTTTCCATAGGTGATTCCCTAATGAATAGTCAAGCCTTATACAACTGGGCAAGATCAAGTAAACAAGAGCTACACAGACTTCAGTAAAATATATTTAATGCTAGCCTTCGAGTAAATAGAGAATCTTAGCAATTATAAGCATTTCCAGCCCTCCTTTATAGTGAATTCAGTAAGGAGGAGTCTCTTTAAATGATTTGAAATGCTTTTTGCCCTATTTCTGGCTACTTGGACTGTGTTGAAATTTATAAAATTTATAAAATAAACTGCTGATATGTCTATGTCTATATTGTTTATTCCAGTCTCCCCACAGTTTCTCACACAAATTATACATGGCTTTAGGCTAGAATTGTTATACTAGTACAGAAAATCATTCTGCTAAAACCAACATCTTTATGTTTTATCTATCAAATTCTTTCCTTAGTACAATTTTTGAAGCATTACCATTCCCCGTCAAGCTACAGATGTGATAAAATTCTTAACTTAGGCCTGGAGCCGTAAGAATAGTGTGGAAAGAAAGAAGTCAAAGCCTAATTGGTATTTTTTTGTCTAAAATGCATATGGTACACTGTTGGTATAGTTTAATTCTAGACAGGATTGCATTCATGATGAAGGTGCAGATCTGTGACTTGGAAACAAAATCCATGGGCAGGGCAACCTTCTACAGAATAGAATAGAATAGAATAGAATAGAATAGAATAGAATAGAATAGAATAGAATAGAATAGAATAGAATAGAATTTTTATTGGCCAAGTGTGATTGGACACACAAGGAATTTGTCTTGGTGCATATGCTCTCAGTGTACATAAAAGAAAAGATACAGCAGTGGCTGGTGTGCCATTTGTGGCCCTATTTAGGGCAGGACAACATGGCAACAGGAACACGTGCCCTGATGGATATGAGGCTTGGGTTCATGGAGCTTGAATGACTGTAGGGCACATTAAAGGCTGCTCTTGAAGATAACCTAGAAATGGAACTGAAGTTATGCAGAAAGCAATTGCCTGCCTACTGGTAGGTGAGAACCTCTGTAAACCATATTTCCACTTTCAAAAGATAAATAGAGTGTGTGTGCTTTAAATAGATTTGCTTCATTATTTATTTATTTTGTTATTTATTAGATTTGTTAAGGCTGCCTAACTTTAAAAAAAAACCCCAACTTTTGGGTGTTTACAAATACATTCTGTCTGACTTTCAGACTGGTTTCATAGCTTTTATTTTCTTTATAAGCAAGATGCTGTCAAACTCCACATAGTTGGCAAATCAGAAAAGTGAGAATGCTAATCAGGGATAAAAACAATCTTATAAACAGTAAGAGTAAATTCCAGGCAGACTTATAGTGAATTAATTAAAGCACATTTAAGTCTTTCTGAAAGGCTTCCTCCCCAACCTGTCATGCATATTGAAGCTTGATTTTTTAAATTAATTTAAAACATTTGAATACATTTTTATTTTGATAGTTTTATGACAGTGAATTTTACCTAGTATTTTATTATAAACATTTAGATTAGAAAATATAGATTGTTATAGCAAATAGATAATCAAATAATATTCTGATGCCACTACACAAGTATATGTAATGTGAACATAAAGTTCTCCTCATCACATTTGAAAATAATATAAAAAGTTTTAAAAAGTGTAGAAGAAGGGAACTGAAATGAAGACGGCCCTTGAGTATTGTATGAAAAAAGGCTAAAATATTTGTAGTGCTTTAGTTTGGTGGAGGTGAGGGCATGCCTGAATAAAATTGATGGGGAGATATTTTTCTTTCTATCTCAGAATACTACATCCAGACATTGTAAAATAATTGTGAAGAAGTTTAAGAATAGAATAGAATGGAATGGAATGGAATGGAATAGAATTCTTTATTGGCCAAGTGTGATTGGACACACAAGGAATTTGTCTTTGGTGCATATGCTCTCAATGTGCCTGAAAAAGTCATCATAGAAGATGGCGACCAGCAAGGATGCCCCAGAGAAACACTCTCTGTAAAGGAGCTCTTTTGAGCTCTTGAGGAGAGCAGTTTCCCCGAAAATTCCTTACTAACGATTCTCCAGAGCTGAGTATTTTCCAGGCTACCGTGGATTGAGGCTGCCGAGGATTTTCCAGGCTGCTGAGGATTGAGACGGCCGTAAGCGAAGAATCGGGGCGGCCGAAACCGCCAGAGCCGGGACTGCCACTGCCGTGGGCTGCCGATTGAAGGTGGCTGGAGGCGCCGTGGGCGCGATTGAAGCGGCTGGAAACACCGCTGCCGCCAGAGCCACCGCCAGACCCGAGACTGCCGCTGCCGCTGCCGCTTCCATGATTCATGCCGATACTACCGTGACTGCCGCTGCTGCGAGCCGCCGATTGAAAGCGGCTGGAAACACCCGCTGCCTCCAGAACCACCACGCCAGACCCGGGACTGCCGCTGCCGCGAGTCGCGCAACTACCGAGACTGCCACTGCTGTGAGCCGCCGATTGAAAGCGGCTTCAAATGCCCGCTGCCACCAGAACCACCATGCCAGACCCGTGACTACCGCTGCCGCTGCCGTGAGTCGTACCGCTGCCATTGCTGCCCTCCAGCATCGACCTCCCTCACCGCTTCTAATTTTGTAAGCCCAGCAGCATTTGCAATAAACTCAAAACAACCATAATTAAAAGGATTAAAAACCACCTATCCCCCAATCGGCAGGATTGCTGTAGGACCCTGGTGAGTTCCTAGGAGACTCCAGTCTCCCGGCCTCTCCCGCCATTACGGCCACCCTTAAAGAAGCTTCTTCAACCACCCAATCTCTTCATTTTAAATTTCCCGCCAAATCTCACTGTTACCATAGTGACTCCCCATTACTATAGCAATTGCCAAATTGATTACCATTTAAAGTTAAAGAGAGAGATATAAAATTAAAGATAATTGATTAAGTGACAGATACTTAATCATTACTAAAATTGGAAAGAGTGTGAAATAAAACAAAGGAATAAGAAATATTATCATTATGCCAGCCAGAAAATCCAACGCTGATAAAATCTTAGAAACAAGATTAATAACTATTGAACAAAACTTAGATAAAAGATTACAAGCTATTGAACAAAACCTAGAAAAAAGAATACAAAATATTGAACAAAACTTAGAAAATTTTTTTTTAACAGTTATTGAACAAAGTTTCACAAACTTGATAAAACAAATTTCAACACTAAAAAATGAAAACTCAAATGATCTAAATCTCTTCCAAACTCATCTATCATCGCATAATACACAACCTAATACACAACCTACAACTCAACCCAGACAACAAATTAATACAACACAACCTAAACAACAAATAACTACAAACCAACTAATCAGTGATGCAATGGAGAGAGGACAAAAAATAAATAATGCAATATTATTTGGACTTGAAAACACTAACGAACCAGATATCAATAAGATTCACAACATCATTGGAAATTATAACTCATCAACCATATTCCCAAATGAAATAATTGCTATCTCCAGAGATGGACCAGAATATAAAAACAGCGATGGGTCAACAGCACCAAGATTTTGTAGAGTCACATGCATAAATGAGGACAGTAAACGTAAATTCATTTATACTATAAACTCAATTGCTAAAACCAACCCTACCTTCAATAAACTTAGATCACGTCCTGATCTATCCTTTCTACAACGGATACGTTCTCGTGAACTTCGCACAGAACTTAAAAGAAGACAAGACAATGGTGAATCCAACCTATACATCGACTACCGTGCCGATTGCATAAAAAATAAAACCTACAATCAAAAAATCACCTCCAAACCCCCCATCACCCATAACAATCAACCAGCCATCCCAGTATTTAATCAAGCACCCATCACCCTACCACCCATTCAACCAACCATCTTACCAGCCATCCAAACAGCCATTCAACCAACAATCCAACCAGCCATCCAAACAGCCATCCAAACAGCCATCCAACCAGCCATCCAAACAGCCATCCAATCAGCCATCCAAACAGCCATCCAAACAGCCATCCAACCAGCCATCCAACCAGCCACCCAACAATCAACCCAACCATCCATCCAAACAACCATCCATCCAAACAACCAAACTACCATCCAACCATCTATGCAACCATCTGTTGTACACAACCCCCAACCTACTAACATCCAAAACTAGGTATGTACGCCCCTTACCTCTTCAACACCAATCACTTCAGATCTCAAATGCAAATTGATAAATGCAAGAAGCATAGTCAACAAATTACCTGAACTTATCCTCTTATTAAACAGTGGCACATTTGATATCATTTTTGTTTATGAAACATGGCTGAACTCATCCCTTCCTGACTCCATTATCTCAAACAAAGAATATCAAGTCTTTATCGATTAGATCGTGAAAACCGAAGAGGTGGTGGAGTGGCTATCTTTTACAAAAAGTCACTGAATCTAAAAAATATCCAAGTAGCACATAAACTCTCTCTTCCTGAAACTATTGTATGCGCCCTATCCCTTGACACTACTCTTCGATTCTTACTATGCTACAGAGCCCCTGACTATGACATTACCCATGCAAATATGCTAATCTCAATGCTAACATGGGCTACCTCTTGCCCATATCCTCTCATCTTCCTGGGTGATCTAAATCTACCTCTCATTAACTGGACAACTAATGAATGTTCAACTGACCCAATCCATACTACACTATACAACGCTGTTACAAACCTAGGTCTTGAACAACTTGTAACTAACAATACAAGACTCAACAACTGCCTTGATCTCATCTTCTGCAACAATTCAAACTCAATTTATGGACTACAAATTAAAGAACCTTTTTCTAACAGTGACCACTGCATGATTGATTTTCGTCTCAATATACGTCCATACTTAAATCATCATAACAACAGTACTCCCAACTACAACTTCAAAAAAGCCAATTACAACCTTATAAACAACGATCTTTCATTTCTGGACTGGCAAAATTTGTTTGCAACCTGCATAACCGCTGAAGACCACTATAGAGTCTTCCTACTTGAAATCAATAGAGTCATTAAACTATATGTATCACAAATGACTACCATGATCAAGAAAAACAAACTACCCATATCAATAAAAAAGCTTCAATCAAAAAAATCCTCTGGAAAAGAAACAAAAAGGGTATGTTACAAATTTCAAAAACCGCTGCAGAAACATATGCAACCAAATAAAAACTGAATGCACAAATTACCACACCAAGCAAGAAGAGAACCTTCTGCGCACAAATTCCAATCGTGCCTTTTATAATTTTGTTAACAATAAACTTAAAGACTCTAGATCCATCCCACCACTAAAAGATTCTAACAACAAAGAATGCAATGACGAAACTGTTAAAGCAAACCTCTTCAACATTTTCTTTGGCTCAGTTTTTGTTAACTCCGATAACACATATCTGACATTCCACAAACGTACCAGCAATGATTATGATGATTTAACTCATATAGATTTCACAGAAGACAACGTTGGAAAAGCTCTTCATAACTTAAAACCATCGCTATCTATTGGATCCGATGGACTATGTGCATACTTCTTAAAAAAACTTTCCATTAATATAGCAGAACCCCTAAGTATTATCTTTGATAAAGCTTTCACTACCAGTTCTCTTCCCAAACTTTGGTCACTAGCCACAGTCATCCCTATCTTCAAAAAAGGAGACCCCAGCTTAGTCGAAAACTACAGACCGATCTCCCTTTGCTGCGTCACCTGCAAAGTCATGGAATCTATCATCAACCAATCCATTACCTCACACTTAGAAACAAACAACCTACTCTCCAACAAACAATTTGGTTTCAGGAAAAAATTATCATGTAACTTACAACTTCTCCACTGCAAAAACATATGGACTTCAAATCTTGATCAAGGCAAATTAATAGATGCAATCTACATAGACTTCTGCAAAGCTTTCGACTCAGTAGTACACGATAAACTTCTCCTAAAACTAATATCCTATGGCATCTCAGGACCCTCCACAAATGGATATCTGCTTTTCTGTCTAACAGACAACAAGTGGTCAAAATTGGCAATGCTTTATCAAATCCTGTTCCTGTCAAGAGTGGCGTTCCTCAAGGCAGCGTTCTTGGACCAACACTTTATACTATACATTAATGATACTATACATTAATGATCTTTGTGACCATATCTCAAGTAATTGTGTTCTCTTTGCTGATGATGTCAAACTATTTAACATCACAGACAATACTTCTATCATTCAAAATGACCTTGATCATCTAACCGCTTGGTCTAAAAATTGACAGCTACAAATTTCAACCAGCAAATGCTCAGTCTTAGATATAGGAAAAAAGAACCCAAACACTAAGTACATACTAGATGGACATTACCTTACAGACGACCCCCATCCCGTTAAAGACCTTGGAGTTTTCATGTCAAATGATCTAAGTGCCAAAGCCCACTGCAATTACATAGCAAAAAAAGCTCTAAGAGTTGTAAACCTAATTTTATGTAGCTTCTTTTCCAAAACACCACACTACTAACCAGAGCATATAAAACATTTGCTAGACCAATTCTAGAATACAGCTCACCTGTTTGGAACCCTCACCACATCTCTGACATCAATACAATTGAACGTGTCCAGAAATATTTTACAAGAAGAGTTCTCCATTCCTCTGAAAACAACAAAATACTTTATGCCACCAGACTTGGAATCCTAGGCTTGGAAAATTTGGAACTCCGCCTTCAACAAGATCTAAGTTTAACTCACAGAATCATCTATTGTAATGTCCTTCCTGTCAAAGACTACTTCAGCTTTAATTGCAATAATACTAGAGCAACTAATAGATTTAAACTTAATGTCAACCGCTTTAATCTAGATTGCAGAAAATATGACTTCTGTAACAGAATCATCAGTGCTTGGAATACTTTACCTGACTCTGTGGTCTCTTCTCATAATCCTAAAAGCTTTAACCAAAAACTTTCTACTATTGATCTCACCCCATTCCTAAGAGGACCATAAGGGGCGTGCATAAGCGCACAAACGTGCCTACCGTTCCTGTCCTATTGTTTTTCTTTTCTTCTTCATATATATATATATATATATATATATATATATTTGTTTTCTGAAGACCTATATATATATATATATATATATATATGCTTATACCTCCTTATATTTACTCATATATGTTTATATACTATATAATCTTTTTGTATGATACCTACATATATTGTTGTGACAAAATAAATAAATAAATAAATAAATAAATAAAAAACAAGATATATTCGTCAAGAATCATAAGGTACAACACTTAATGATAGTCATAGAGTACACAGAAGCAATCAGGAAACAATCAATATCAATATAAATTGTAAGGATACAAGCAACAAAGTTAGTCATGCAGTCAGGAGTGACAAAAGAACATCTTTATGGTGCATAATTGATCTGAAGAGTTAATTGCTATAATACATACAGGTAGTCCTCGACTTACAACAGTTCATTTAGTGGCCATTTAAAGTTACAAAGGTACTGAAAAAAAGTGACTTATGACTATTTTTTTTATGCAACATCCCCATGATCACATGATCAAAATTCTGACACTTGGCAATTGGTTCATATTTATGACAGTTGCAGCGTCCCAGGGTTATGTGATCACCTATTGTGACCTTCTGACAGGCAAAGTCAATGAGGAAGCCAGATTCGCTTAACAACTGTGGCAAGAAAGGTCGTAAAATGGGGCAAAACTCATTTAACAAATGTTTCATTTAGCAACAGAAATTTTGGGCTCAATTGTGGTCATAAATTGAGGACTACCTGTATTAGCAACACTCAATCCCATATAACACAATATTATTCAAGCCACCTGTTGAAAATGGCCTTAGGGTACTGGGAAAAAAACCTCAATTCCTTCTATAGTATCAATAAAAGTTCATTTTTATGGCTTGCAGTTTCTTTCAGCAACTGGAATAAAAGGGATATCTATTTTTTTCTCGCTTAACAACAGACATGTTGGGCTTAATTATGGTCGTAAATCAAGGAGTACCTGTACTAAGATGGTATTCAAAAGGGCTTAGGTAAAAATCATGAAGATCAAGTATATTAAGACTAAATAATAGCGAAGAGTCCATGTTAGATGGGGTGGGGGTGCAGTGGTGGGTTTCATTTTTTTTTACTACTGGTTCTGTGGCTGTGGCTTGGTGGGCGTGGCTTGGTGGGCATGGCAGGGGAAGGATATTGTAAAATCTCCATTCCCTCCCCAATCCAGGGGAAGGTTACTGCAAAATCCCTATTTCTTCCCGATAAACTGGGACTTGGGAGGCAGAGAATAGATGGGGTTGGGGCCAGTCAGAATTTTTACTACCGGTTCCCTGAATTACTCAAAATTTCCGCTACCAGTTCTCCAGAACTGGTCAGAACCTGCTGAAACCCACCCCTGGTGGGGTGGCATGCTTTCAGATTCCAGTTGCCATGGAATAACAGTAACATAAGGACATGTTTCCATTCCCATCTAAGTGGCAATTAGTAGGACACTGTAGGAAACAAAACGCTAGACTGATTCAGTCCTTATAGAATAGAATAGAATAGAATTTTTATTGGCCAAGTGTGATTGGACACACAAGGAATTTGTCTTGGTGCATATGCTCTCAGTGTACATAAAAGAAAAGATACGTTCATCAAGGTACAACATTTACAACACAATTGATGATCAATATATCAATATAAATCATAAGGCTTGCCAGCAACAAGTTATAGTCATACAGTCATAAGTGGAAAGAGATTGGTGATGGGAACTATGAAACGATTAATAGTAGTGCAGATTCAGTAAATAGTCTGACAGTGTTGAGGGAATTATTTGTTTAGCAGAGTGATGGCCTTTGGGAAAAACTGTTCTTGTGTCTAGTTGTTCTGGTGTGCAGTGCTCTATAGTGTCGTTTGAGGTAGGAGTTGAAACAGTTTATGTCCAGGATGCGAGGGATCTGCAAATATTTTCACGGCCCTCTTCTTGATTCGTGCAGTATACAGGTCCTCAATGGAAGGCAAGTTGGTAGCAATTATTTTTTCTGCAGTTCTAATTATCCTCTGAAGTCTGTGTTTTTCTTGTTGGGTTGCAGAACCTAACCAGACAGTTATAGAGGTGCAAATGACAGACTCAATGATCCTACATGTATTGCGTAGGTCACTAACTTTGAAACTGTGCACTTTCAGGGAACATATTCTGCAATGAGTTTATTTGCTATGAAATCTCTGGCCTCAAAAACCCTCTTTGTTAGAAGATCCTGGAGCACATTCAGTTCATAAAGAACTCTGGCCAAACCTGTTAATCCTTCTTGTCACTTTGCATCAACTAAGAATAAATCCTAAAATAACTTTTTCCCAACCTGGCATGCTCCAGATGTTTTGTGACTGCAGCTTCCAAAATACCCATTGGAATTGGTAAATCATCCCAAACTCTTTTTTCATGTGAGGGATCATGCCATTGCTGATCTTTTGGTTGGGGTACAGTTGATAAGCTTCCAAGGAAACCAAGGTTTCTTGGAATACTGTTTTGAAAACAACTAGCAGAGTGCATCTGGAATACATCTAGAGTAACACATCCCTCTGAATTTTAATCACAATGTTTTACTTATTTCAGAGAGGCTGGCAACAAATAGACAAAGTACTCTGGATGAAGAGACTCTTTTTTTTCTTTCTTTTTCTCTCTATGTATTTTTATAAATATACTTCAAAGCTCAGTGTGAGATTTGCAGTTATGTGATCCAGTGCGTGATGAGAGCCTGTAGTATTATTCCATTAGTTTTGCTGTGGCTCTTTGTAATGGCTCCCTCAGACTCTAGCTTGGATGAGGAGGAAGAGCTGGTTTCAGAGCTATCCTAGAAGGAGTATGGGGAGCATCAGGGAAAGATGGAAGGCTCTGTGCCAAAAGCAAGACAAAGTAGCAGTGGAATAGGGTGATTGTGGTGAAGCAATTCCTAGAATGTTGGAGGAATCTGGCCGAGAAGGACCAGAAGAACAACTGGCTGTGCAATCCAGAGCGGATATGCAGTTGCAACCAATCATTGTGGACGAAGAGGAGTTGCCGCCTCTTCCCAATCCAAGGATGTGCAAAGCCCAGTGGAGAGAGGTGCAGTAGAGATCAGTGAGACTAATCATGAGGAGATAGCCTTGCCCCTCTTAATGAAGTGCACTGGTTGGTGTCTACTTAAATAGGAATTTGAACTTGATTGGTATTGGAGGAACAAATACTCTAACGTACTGTGGAATGTTTGGAACCCTTTTGTTCTTCATTGTGCCTTGGACCTGTTGGAGTTGTGTTTGCCCTTGTCCTGCTTCAACTCAGTGACATCATATTTGTCTTCGTCTGGCTTCAACTCATTGGAGTCATGTTAGCCTCTGCCTTGCCTGAACTGGTGGGAGCTCTGGTTGCTTTTGTTGAGCTGTAATCCGATGGGACTAGGGCTACTCTTAGATGCTTTGAATTAAATAGAGCATCTTGTCTTGCTCATTCGGACTAGGCCACTATTGGCCTGGACTTGGAAAAAACTTAAAGAGGACGGCCCGTAACACTTTTATGGGCATAGTGGGAACTTGGGAGATGTCCAAGGGTAGTTGTGTGAATAAACATATCTAACTCCTTACAACATGCATGTGCTTGCAGACTGGGGCAGAACACCCTTAATGTGCCCCCAAGTTTCTGAAGGATTTGATTTTGACACCATGCAAGGGGAGGTTATGAGCAAACCATTGTGAAAAAAACCCTCTCGCTTGTAATTTCTGTTTTATTTTGGTTTATTTTTCTACTGCTTTTTTGTTCATCCTCCTGCTATGTTTCATTATGACATGATGTCCATGATATTCATGGCACCTAATAATGACAATTCATGTGTACCATCCTAATTTATGCCGGAACATCTGAAGTATCAGATAAAACATGATTTGAGGAATAGTATGTTGTACAATTGATTTGGTGGACATACGTAACATCAGAAGCCAGTACAATGAAGTAGATTTCTTTAAATGCATTTCACTATATTAATAATAAGTACATACTAGAAGCATAGCTATTAGAAAAAAAATGAATATCTTGTTGTTCAAGCAAGGCAGCCAATGCGATTTTATTTTTCCTTCAGTTGCTTCCAATTCTCTACGTCCCACTGGATATCATTTGGCAAGATCAGTCTGTCAGTAACAGCTCCTTTGAGTTCTAAGAAACTCTTGTTCATGATGTCAGTGATCATATCTCGCCATCTTATCTTCTGTCAGTTTCTTGATTGCCTTCAATTTTTCCAGGCATCAAGGTATTCTCCAGTAACTCCTGACTTCACATTATGTGTCCAAAATATCTCAACTGAAGCTTCCAATGAATAATCTGGTTTCCTTCATCTAGTATTGAATGTTTTGTTCTTGCTGCAGTCCAAGGTCTTTCCACCATTTTCTGCAGTACCACACAGTTCAAAGGCATTGGTTTTCCTTCCTTCAGCCTTTCTAAGGATCCAGCTTTCACAGCCAAGTGCTACAATTGGAAAACCTACAGCCTTGATAATACCTATCTTTGTCATCAATATAACATTTCTGCGTTTTAATATTTTGTGCAGACCTGTCATCAACTTTCTTCTAGGTAGCAAGAAGACTACAGGTGTCATGACTACAGTCATCAGTCTTGTGATTTAAAAAAAAAAAAATTGGTCAAAAAGATAAAGTCTACTATTGTTTCAAGTTCTCACTCTATTGGCTTTGGTTTGGCATTGCTATTCACATAATCGTAGCTTTCTTTTTTTAATATTTAATGCTAAAGAGAAGGCCAGTCTTACAGGTTCTTTTATTTTTTCAGTATGAGCTTCCTTAAATTTTCTTTACGGTACTCTAGCCAAGCAAATTGTATTATCGGCATATCTATGGTTATTAATCTTAATTTCTACTGATTTTAGTTAAATACTTCTCATGGTATATTTTTTAATAAATGAGGTAAATAAGCTGACAGCAAACAACCCTGGTACAGGTAGTCCTCAACTTACAACAATTCATTTAGTGACCGTTCAAAGTTACAATGGCCCTGAAAAAAGTGACATGACTATTTTTCACAGTTACGACCTTTGCAGCATCCCCATGATCATGTGATCAAAAAATTCAGATGCTTGGCAACCAGTTCATAGTTGTGACCGTTGGTGTGTCCCAAACTCATGCGATCTCCTTTTGAGACCTTCTGACAGGCAAAGTCAATAGGGAAGCCAGATTCACTTAATAGTAAGAGTAACAGAGTTGGAAGGGACCTTGGAGGTCATCTAGTCCAACCCCCTGCTCACGCAGGAGACCTCTACTAGGGATTCGAACCGCTGAACTGCTGACCTTTCTGATCGACAAGTTTATCAACTGCTGTGGTTCATTTAACAACTGTGGCAATAGAAGTCGTAAAATGGGGCAAAACCCATTTAACAAATATCTCACTTAACAACAGGACTACCTGTATATCCTTTCCCAACATTGAATCAATTAGTTGCTGTTCTATCTGTTGCCACAAATTCTTCAGTGGCAAACACCTAATATACTCATGCTTGTAAGGACTATTTAAGCTAAATAATGAGTTTAAAATATCCCCAATCTTCCTTGTATAATATTGCAAGAAAAACTGCACAATCATATTCATGTAATCATCAGAAGAATATTTTTATTTTTATTTTTATTATATTAAGATTTGACTACTGTAATTCTCAGACTTTCTACTACTGTCTCCAGTAATAAATACATAAATCTAACTAATTTATTTACATGCTATTGACCACTAAGTTGGCATTGACTCTTTCTGACCACGTAGATAGATTTTCTTCATGAAGCTCTGTCCCTAAGCTGCTCTTTCAGGTCTTCCAATGGTATATATGCTTCCCTTTATTGCATATTTATTGGTCATTATTTTTCATAGATTGATTATGTAAATTTTGATACTTCATTTTCCAACCTTGAGTTTCCTTTCCTTGAATTCACAATATTCAAAAAGCAAATTTCTAATGAAAAAAATACATTATATTATGTATAATTCTATCCAAACTTTTTCATGCAATTTGGTTTACCTAGGTTTTTTTACATAGTTTTACAAAATGTAAATAGTTTGCTTCTATTCACAAATTTTTAAATATTTTTTATTCTATGTACTTTTTTCTTTTTTATTCATTTTTAAAAAAAATTCCATTCTTTTTAAGGGAGTATGTTGAACAGTTCAGAAAAACTAACAATGATAACTGCATTGTTTATTCTTGATTTGGTTTGGCATATGCAAATTAAAAACCTTATATTAAAATGGGGACCAAACCAGTTTCTTCGTTATTAGTTCTATCATGTAGTATACAGAATTTAGAAACTATATTATTATTGACTAGTTATTTGTCCTGCTTCAACTCAGTGACATCATATTTGTCTTCGTCTGGCTTCAACTCATTGGAGTCATGTTAGCCTCTGCCTTGCCTGAACTGGTGGGAGCTCTGGTTGCTTTTGTTGAGCTGTAATCCGATGGGACTAGGGCTACTCTTAGATGCTTTGAATTAAATAGAGCATCTTGTCTTGCTCATTCGGACTAGGCCACTATTGGCCTGGACTTGGAAAAAACTTAAAGAGGACGGCCCGTAACACTTTTATGGGCATAGTGGGAACTTGGGAGATGTCCAAGGGTAGTTGTGAATAAACATATCTAACTCCTTACAACATGCATGTGCTTGCAGACTGGGGCAGAAGAACACCCTTAATGTGCCCCCAAGTTTCTGAAGGATTTGATTTTGACACCATGCAAGGAGGTTATGAGCAAACCATTGTGAAAAACCCTCTCGCTTGTAATTTCTGTTTTATTTTGGTTTATTTTCTACTGCTTTTTTGTTCATCCTCCTGCTATGTTTCATTATGACATGATGTCCATGATATTCATGGCACCTAATAATGACAATTCATGTGTACCATCCTAATTTATGCCGGAACATCTGAAGTATCAGATAAAACATGATTTGAGGAATAGTATGTTGTACAATTGATTTGGTGGACATACGTAACATCAGAAGCCAGTACAATGAAGTAGATTTCTTTAAATGCATTTCACTATATTAATAATAAGTACATACTAGAAGCATAGCTATTAGAAAAAAAATGAATATCTAGTTGTTCAAGCAAGGCAGCCAATGCGATTTTATTTTTCCTTCAGTTGCTTCCAATTCTCTACGTCCCACTGGATATCATTTGGCAAGATCAGTCTGTCAGTAACAGCTCCTTTGAGTTCTAAGAAACTCTTGTTCATGATGTCAGTGATCATATCTCGCCATCTTATCTTCTGTCAGTTTCTTGATTGCCTTCAATTTTTCCAGGCATCAAGGTATTCTCCAGTAACTCCTGACTTCACATTATGTGTCCAAAATATCTCAACTGAAGCTTCCAATGAATAATCTGGTTTCCTTCATCTAGTATTGAATGTTTTGTTCTTGCTGCAGTCCAAGGTCTTTCCACCATTTTCTGCAGTACCACACAGTTCAAAGGCATTGGTTTTCCTTCCTTCAGCCTTTCTAAGGATCCAGCTTTCACAGCCAAGTACTACAATTGGAAAACCTACAGCCTTGATAATGCCTATCTTTGTCATCAATATAACATTTCTGCGTTTTAATATTTTGTGCAGACTTGTCATCAACTTTCTTCTAGGTAGCAAGAAGACTACAGGTGTCATGACTACAGTCATCAGTCTTGTGATTTAAAAAAAAATTGGTCAAAAAGATAAAGTCTACTATTGTTTCAAGTTCTCAGTCTATTGGCTTTGGTTTGGCATTGCTATTCACATAATCGTAGCTTTCTTTTTTTAATATTTAATGCTAAAGAGAAGGCCAGTCTTACAGGTTCTTTTTTTTTTCTCAGTATGAGCTTCCTTAAATTTTCTTTACGGTACCCTAGCCAAGCAAATTGTATTATCGGCATATCTATGGTTATTAATCTTAATTTCTACTTATTTTAGTTAAATACTTCTCATGGTATATTTTTTAATAAATGAGGTAAATAAACTGACAGCAAACAACCCTGGTACAGGTAGTCCTCAACTTACAACAATTCATTTAGTGACTGTTCAGAGTTACAACGGCACTGAAAAAATGATATGATCCTTTTCACACTTACAACTGTTACAGCATCCATATGGTCACATGATCAGTATTCAGATGCTTGGCAACCAGTTCATAGTTGTGACCGTTGGTGTGTCCCAAACTCATGCGATCTCCTTTTGAGACCTTCTGACAGGCAAAGTCAATAGGGAAGCCAGATTCACTTAACAGTAAGAGTAACAGAGTTGGAAGGGACCTTGGAGGTCATCTAGTCCAACCCCCTGCTCACGCAGGAGACCTCTACTAGGGATTCGAACCGCTGAACTGCTGACCTTTCTGATCGACAAGTTTATCAGCTGCTGTGGTTCACTTAACAACTGTGGCAATAGAAGTCGTAAAATGGGGCAAAACCCATTTAACAAATATCTCACTTAACAACAGGACTACCTGTATATCCTTTCCCAACATTGAATCAATTAGTTGCTGTTCTATCTGTTGCCACAAATTCTTCAGTGGCAAACACCTAATATACTCATGCTTGTAAGGACTATTTAAGCTAAATAATGAGTTTAAAATATCCCCAATCTTCCTTGTATAATATTGCAAGAAAAACTGCACAATCATATCCATGTAATCATCAGAAGAATATTTTTATTTTTATTATATTAAGATTTAACTACTGTAATTCTCAGAGTTTCTACTACTGTCTCCAGTAAGAAATACATAAATCTAACTAATTTATTTACATGCTATTGACCACTAAGTTGGCATTGACTCTTTCTGACCACGTAGATAGATTTTCTTCATGAAGCTCTGTCCCTAAGCTGCTCTTTCAGGTCTTCCAATGGTATATATGCTTCCCTTTATTGCATATTTATTGGTCATTATTTTTCATAGATTGATTATGTAAATTTTGATACTTCATTTTCCAACCTTGAGTTTCCTTTCCTTGAATTCACAATATTCAAAAAGCAAATTTCTAATGAAAAAAATACATTATATTATGTATAATTCTATCCAAACTTTTTCATGCAATTTGGTTTACCTAGGTTTTTTTACATAGTTTTACAAAATGTAAATAGTTTGCTTCTATTCACAAATTTTTAAATATTTTTTATTCTATGTACTTTTTTCTTTTTTATTCATTTTTTAAAAATTTTCCATTCTTTTTAAGGGAGTATGTTGAACAGTTCAGAAAAACTAACAATGATAACTGCATTGTTTATTCTTGATTTGGTTTGGCATATGCAAATTAAAAACCTTATATTAAAATGGGGACCAAACCAGTTTCTTCATTATTAGTTCTATCATGTAGTATACAGAATTTAGAAACTATATTATTATTGACTAGTTATTTGTCCTGCTTAAAAAAAAAAAGAGTGTATCAAAAGAGTAGTAGATAAAAGCTATTATGGTATAAAGTGCCAGAACTACTAAGATTCAGTTCAGGTGGTCCTCAACTTACAACAATTTGTTTAGTGACTGTTCAGAGTTACAACGGCACTGAAAAAAATGATATGATCCTTTTTCACACTTACAACTGTTACAGCATCCATATGGTCACATGATCAGTATTCAGATGCTTGGTAACTGACTCACATTTATGACGGTTGCAGTGTCCCAGGGTCATGTAATCCCCTTTTGCAACCCTTCTGACAAGCAAAGTCAGTGGAAGCCAGATTCACTTAACAGCCTTGTTGCTAACTTAATAACTGCAGGGTTTCAGTTAACAACTGAGGTAAGAAAGGCCATAAAACAGGGCAAAGCTCACTTTACAAATGTCTCACCTACTAAAAGAAATTTTGGGCTCAGTTCTGATCATAAGTTGAAGACTACTTGTATAGTGGTTTTTAAATTTATTGACTGAATTCCCCTTAACCTCCATCTTGAATAATGTCATTTCTCTCTCCGTATCCTTATCTCTCCCTCTCCCTTTCCTCTTTCCCTATCTCTCTCTCCCGTCTCTCTTTCCCTTTTACACATACCCACACACCAGGGGTGAAATGTAAAATTTGTTGCTTGATCATCAGAGGCTTTTCTTTTAAAAGCATTTTTTTTTGCCTTTAAAAGCATTTTTTTTCCCGCCTGATCAGGCAACTCAGCTGGGATTGCCAGAGGAGCCTTTTAGAAGCATTTTTTCTACAACCTCTTTGGCTGTAGATCATCAGAGGCTTTTATTTTTTTTAAAAAGCATTTTTTCGGCGGGAGAAAAAATGCTTTAAAAAAGAAACCCTCTGATGATCATGCGGCTCAGCTGGGCATGTGGTGTGGGCAGGGATTTTTGCTACCGGTTCTCCGAACCACCTGCCGCCATTGCTACCGGATCGGGCGATCCAGTCAGGGAGCGTTTCACCCCTGCCACACATCATTTATTTTACATAAACCTCTCCACAGTGACAACCCTATACTGAATCCTTGATTTACAACAATCTATGATAAATTGCTCCATTACTCCAGACTATACCCAAATTAACCTGCTTCCATATTGCAAAGGGCCTCTTAACATATTATAGTACTTAATATGTTTCTGCAAATCTGCCCTTCTCTGTCATATTGTAATGAAGGAACAGTTTATTTCTCTGTTTTCCCATTTCCAAGTCTGACAACTGCTATTTGTATGCCTATTATATAAATAAGAAAATAATATACTACCATAGTAACATTTCTCTCTTCCTCTTTTTTTTGTCCATTTAAATAGCTATATTGCAAACCAGCGGGATTTAGAAAGCATAAATGAAATAGATGTTGGACTGTACACTGGATTGAGAAATTTGTAAGTATATATTTTAATTATGTATATTTAGTATTATAAATGACATATTTTGCCCACTTTGCATAAACTTTATAGTGGAATGTACTGAGGTCTTACATGGGCCATTGCCTTCATTTATTTCATTTAAAAGAAGCAACTCAGCTCTGAATATTTGTGGATGTAATTCATGAAGCTGAGTATAATGAGTAATTATAGCAGATAGAAAATTTTATCACATGGCATCACAGATTGTTGAATTGGGAAATAAAATAACAATTCTTGAGCCACAATTTATTCTGAAATTCCTTGAGCTACATGCTATACTCCCCATAAATCAATGAATGGATGATACATCAGTCAGTAATTGTAATTTGTGCTTTTTTACTTTTACAGAACTGTGGTGGACTCAGGCTTGAAGTTTGTCTCACGCCAAGCTTTCCTGAAAAATATTAACCTACAGTACATGTAAGTGAAAACCCACTTTATGACTTTAGAGCAAGTAGGATAATTTAATTACCAGTCAGGACTTAAAATATTATAGTCCATACTACATTGCTGGATTCAGCTTGCGGCTGGTTGCCACTTGGTAGAATATATCACTATTGTTCAGTTGCTAAGTCATGTCCAACTTTTCCTGGCCCCCATGGACCACCTATTACTGTATACAAGAGCAAAAAGAATCTTTAAAAAGACAAATATGATGTTTCGTCTATATTAAGTGCAAAGGATTTTTAAAAACTTCTTGGTTATCCGTGATTGCCAATCAGAATGCATCCTCCCAAACAGTATAATACACTATACCCAGGCACCATATATATTTTCCATATACATTTTCCAACATAGATATATACAGTCAGTTACAAAGGTATTGTGTCCATTGCAATGATACTGGGTTAATCCATTGTTAGGGAATGCAAGCTGGAGGATGTATGGGAATTCCAGAAGCTCATGTCTTCATATGGACCTCTGACTGACCACTATAAAAAGATTAAGTTGACTAGAAGGCCCTTTGAATTAATCCAACAACTCTGTTCTGGCTGTCTCCTGACCCAAATTCCTCCTCCTATTTGAGTATATTATAAATTGCTAGAGCTGCACATGGCAGCCAATCAATACATATTCATTTTCCTTTTCTGTTGTTCAAATGACATTTTCAGCAAAATGGTTAGACAGTTTGCTGCCAAACAGATGGCAGTGGACTGTCCAAGTTTAGTATTAGAAGGAATGATGACTGGAAAATATCCAGCTATTTTTGGATACATATTGGAATGTTGTTTTAAATAAAGATGTGATTTACTGATCTTGCTCTTTAATGTAAGTAATTTCCACTGTCAGATAATAGCAAAGGCTAAAGATCTTACATAAGTGACTTTAAAAATTCTATCTTTAGGGACAAATAGTTACTAAGGAACTATGTGCTGATTCATTTACAAAATTCATTTCTATAGAAATATCTCATCCATTAGAAAAGAGAAGGATATTGGATGAGTAGAGAGGAAAGCAAAGGATGGAAGAAATGTTGTTTTGACTATCAGCTATACAAGATTGTTGTGACACTGTGCAAGCTATTCCACTGGCTATGGAGATTATATTTATAGCTGTATATGTATGTATGTATGCATATGTATGTATATAGCGCTAATGTATATATATAGCAATAATGTACATTAATAATTTCCCTGTGTCTTCTCTTAACAAGAATTTGGCATGTTTGTGATTTAGAAACTTTCTTTTTTAGAAAATAAACATAAGACATAAATTATATGAATTTCCAGTTTTTTTTTAAAAAAAATTGTGCTTTAATTAACTCATATCAGATCTCTTTAATTCCATTTAAAATCCCTTTAAAACAGATATGCTACAATATAAATAATTCAAAAATATCAATACTAATATAGACATATCCACCAATAGCAGTAGTATCAAATTCTAAAGAACTTTAAATAAATTATTTTTATAAACACATTTGCCTTTTTTCCTGTTACCCAGGTGAAATTTATGTAGACAAAATGTCTGTCTTTAGCCGATGTATGATTATAAAAATCAGTAATATTGTAAACAAAGGAAATTAAATATTCTATAGATACTACCTAAATGTAAACTGTAGTATCAGAGCAATATCTAATGGAAAAATGTGAAAATCTTTTCTGTATTTTCAAAAAAGATCATGCCTCTTGCTGTATATTCTTCTATTGTGCAGACATAATCAGGAATATTTTCTATTACTTTTGTTACTGATGAATAGGCTGGCCCATGGTATCATAAGAGGAAAGTGTCACCAAGATATTTTATTGATATTTCCTTGGTCTGCTTTAGTGTTACAATATTAAAAAGATAAAGATAAAGGTTCCCTCGCATATATATGCTAGTTGTTGCTGACTCTAGGGGGTGGTGCTCATCTCTGTTTCAAAGTTGAAGAGTCAGCGCTGTCCGAAGATGTCTCTGTGGTCATGTGACCGGCATGACTCAATGCCAAAGGCGCATGGAACGCTGTTACCTTCCCACCAAAGGTGGTCCCTATTTTTTCTACTTGCATTTTTATGTGCTTTCAAAACTGCTAGGTTGGCAGAAGCTGGGACAAGTAACGGGAGCTCACCCCGGTACATGGCAGCACTAGGGATTCGAACCGCTGAGCTGCCGACCTTTTGATCAACAAGCTCAATGTCCTAGCCCCTGAGCCACCGCGTCCCAGATGTTACAATATTAAGATAAGACAAATATATGCCCTAGAGCAGGGGTGTCAAACTCGATTTCATTGAGGGCCGCATCAGGGCTGTGTTTGACCTTGGTGGGCTGGGGGTGGGTGGGCATGGCCAGGGTGAGCTCCATTTTTGGTCCTGACGGCCTCCTGCAAGTGAAAACAGAACTCTATTTTCACTGGCAGAGGCACCGCAGGCCAGTCCTTCACTGTTTCCAGGGTGGATCTAAGCATATGCGGAGTGGATCTGGCCCATGGGCCTTAAGTTTGACGTTCCTGTCCTAGAGGGAATAATAAAATGTATGTTTGTGGAAGAAAAAGGATAATGACAAGTAGGAAAAAGTTTTTTTAAAAAAATAAGAAACAGGTTATATATAGAGGAGAATATGGATAAGGTCACCTTTAGCCAATAAAGCTATAGGTGTAGCTTTAGATTAACCTTATTGTCCATGTAAGTTGAACTATTAATTCACATGAGAGATGTATCTTGCCAAAATATGTCATTATAGCTTTGTCATAAGGACTGTACTACAAATTGATTAGGTAAAGGTAAAGGTTCCCCTCGCAAATACGTGCTAGTGGTTCCTGACTCTAGGGGGCGGTGCTCATCTCTTTTTCAAAGCTGAAGAGCCAGCGCTGTCAGAAGATGTCTCTGTGATCATGTGGCCAGCATGACTCAACGCCAAAGGCGCACAGAATGCTGTTACCTTCCCACCAAAGGTGGTCCCTATTTTTCTACTTGCATTTTTTACGTGCTTTCGAACTGCTAGGTTGGCAGAAGCTGGGACGAGTAACAGGAACTCACCCCGTTACATAGCACTAGGGATCTGAACCGCTGAACTACCGACCTTTCAATCGACAAGCTCAGTGTCTTACCCACTAAGCCATCGCATTCCCCACAAATTGATTATCTGACTACAAATATGCTATGTTCACCAATAACTGGGCTGAGAATTCTGCAAATTGTCATCAAAAACATCTGGCTGCCACTAGAGTGGTAAAGGTTAAGAAACACTTTAAGCATTTTAATCTCTTTTTAAGATGTAAAACAAAGAGAAGCTTTTATTTTTGTTTTCAACTAACAATGTTGCTCGTAACATGGAATCCTAGAAACATTGGTTAATTTTAAGTATAGTTTAGAGTAGGAATGGGCAATTCATTGCTTCTATGTATTCCCCAAATGTCTTTTTCTTCAATCCACAATGATTACTTTGCTGAAATTTGGTGGCAAATCAACAAATGCATCACTTCCAATTGTTTTCCAGAAGAATTAAAAGAATTAAAGAAGAAAAAGGTTTAAGGAAGTAAGATGTAAATATACACAAACCCTGATGAAATACCGTATATACTCGAATATAAGCCGATCCGAGTATAAGCCGAGGTCCCCAATTTTACCCCAAAAACTGGGGTAAACTGGGGACTCGAGTATAAGCCGAGGGTGGGAAATGAGGCACCTACCGGTTGGGGAAACCCTCCCTCCCTCAGCTGAGAAGGCTGGCAGCTCCCCCGCCCCGCCCTCTCACTGCACCGGCAGGGCTTCCCCGCGCCGTCCGGTAAAATGTGAAAAAAAGAAAAAAAAACAAAACTCGAGTATAAGCCGTATAGACCCGAGTATAAGCCGAGGTGACGTTTTTCAGCACAAAAAACGTGCTGAAAAACTCGGCTTATACTCGAGTATATACGGTACCTATCTTAAAAAAATTATCCTGCTCCATTCATGTGGCATTATTATGTCATAGATGAGTTCAGAAATTTTCTAGCAAGGACATAGTGGTAACGCTGCACATTGTTACTACTATCATTGTTACATTGTTACTATCTAAGGGTTGTGGTGGCTCAGTGGCTAAGACGCTGAACTTGTCGATCGAAAGGTTGGCAGTTCAGCTACCAACTGAATCTCTAATGCTGCATTAATGGGCTGAGCTCCTGTTACTTGTCCCAGCTTCTGCCAACCTAGCAGTTCAAAAGCACATAAAAAATGCAAGTAGAAAAATAGGGACCATCTTTGGTGGGGAGGTAACAGCGTTCCATGCGCCTTTGGTGTTTAGTCATGCCAGCCACATGACCAGGGAGACGTCTTCGGACAGCACTGTCTCTTCAGCTTTGAAATGGAGATGAGCACTGCTCCCTAGAGTTGGGAACAACTAGCACATATGTGCGAGGGGAACCTTTACCTTTACCTTATTTTATTGGATATTTGACATCTTCTCATAATTGGCCCTGGTGTAAAACAGAATGCAGGAAATGGCTGTTATATACTTAGGGTAGGTAGGTGGATCTGGGTTGAAAAAAATTCAGACAAGCACCACTTGGCAACATTTTTATTGTGGCAGGGAGCCTATATCTTAGTGAGAATATATTTTCTATGGAAAATAAAAAGAAAGGTGCTGCTGGTCTGGAAATCTTTATATTTTGTACAATTTAAATATTCTTTAGTAAAGGGGTGCCTCCCACGGTGCATGCGATTATGTGAATATAGTCAAGAGCAAGAATGCATTTGATTTTCATTGTAAGGGAAGATGCAAAAGTGTATTGCAATATACGTAATTGAACTGAAAGGATTAATGATTTCATGTTACTATTTTCCTATGTTGTTTGCTGTGAACACATAATTAAAAAAAGTATTTCTAAAAAGTCTGCGATGGAATTGTTTGGGATATAGCCAGGTTTTGGAAAAGTAAAATCTTTGATGTAGGATCAAAGACGATATGGTAAACATCTATTTTGCTTATGAATAAATTGAGCATTTAGTCAACATCTGAGAACATCTTTGGAGTAAAACTTAATCCAATGTTTCTTTTCCTTCACTTGAACTGAACTGTTTTAAGGTGCATGTTGCAATCAGTGTTTATCTGTGCCCAGTCTTGATGTCAAGCTAGGATACAATCTGTATCAGTTTTGGAGATCATCAACGGGAGTCTTTTGACCGAGTTTAACTTCCTGGGATGTGTCTCTCAAAACTCTCTTGTTTCTCTTGTTTCTCTCTTGTTTCTTCTTTGTTTTTAATTATGACACTGTTTCTTTACAGTAACTTCTCCAGAAATAAGCTTTCAAGTTTGTCCAGGAAGACTTTCCGCCATCTGAATTTGACAGATCTGTAAGTAATTGCTTTTCTGAAAAATCAAGTTTATTGTTATAATGAATGTTATTAGCATTATTACCAGGCACAGTATTTCACTATTTCGATTCCAGCAAGAAAACATTTAAAAGTTTATGTTTCTAGGAAAAAATAAATTTTGTTTTACAGTACTGTGTGTTTTTAATATGTGTGTTGGGTGTATGTGTGTATTTAACATATGGGACACCAGGGAACATATAGTTGAGGGCCTCTTGTGGCTACTCTTCCAAGCATCAAAATAATTTTATGTTTAGGCTAACCACACTGAAGCAACAGTGCCATTGTTGCAAGAGTGGTTTCACTTTGCAGCTAGTCCTGGAGTTTGCTTTAGTTATCATGCAAACCAATGGCTCCTTAACTCTGAACTAGTCATATGAAAAATTACTATCAGTCCAGGTAAGTCAGTGATTATAGATTGAAGATATAGGTAATCCTAGGGTTCCAACCACTAATTCAATGACTGTTCAAAGAGTTTGGTGATGCTGAATTAGTGGTACTTATGATTAGTCCTTGAAGTTTCACCGTTACAGCCCCATGACAGACACAATTTGGGTAGTTGGCAACCAGCTCGCACTACAAAGTTTGCAACAGTCACATGATCACCATGGCTGTGAAAGTCAATGGGAAAGCTGGCAAGGAAGGTTGCAAAACATTCCTGTAAGTCACTCCTCTTCCCTCTGCTTTTTCTCCTGAGGAGCAACATACTGAGTAAGGGATTCCAGAGACCTCATACTCCATAGTGCACCTCCTTGTCTGCACTCTATAGCTCAGACCCACCTGGCTACATTTGCACTTCAGCACTAGCCCTCGATTTGTATGGTTGAACTCATACCGGGCCAAAGCCCGTACCTCCTCACACCAATTTGCAGCACTCACTCCCCACCTGCATTTGTGCTGCATTATGGTACCACCTGTGCACCCACTGCACTCTGTAGCTGCTCACCTTCCTACTGAGCTACACTCAGTAGGAAGGTGACACTCCGGGCTATAAGACACACCTACCTTTCTTGGTGAGGAAAACAAGAAAAAAAAATCTGCCTCTGCCTCCCAGCAATTTTACCTCATTGCAGCAAACAGCAAATAGCCTGCTTTACTTTCATTTTCAGCATAGCTTGATTAGCAGAAGAAAAAAAAAATCTGCTCCCAGCAATTTTGCTCCTTGCAGCAAGCAGCGGAGACCCGCGGAGCAATAGGCAATGGCAATCTCTGCAGCCTGAAACAGCTGAGAGTCGGGAGGCCGATCCCATGGACAATCAGCTTGTGCTAATTAGGCTGTGCTGAAGCTGAAATGGGCTATTTCTTCTTGCTGCTTGCTGCAAGGAGGTAAATTGCTAGGAGGCAGAGGCCAAACGTGGGAACAGGGCTACATTTGGTCCACCCAAATTTTCACCTCCTTTTAGGGGGGAAAAAGGTGCATCTTATACTCCGAAAAATACGGTACAAATATATATATGCACAAAAACATATTAGCACATTCATCCATTTATTGGAGACGGAGAAATCTCCAGATTTTGAAGTTATTTGTGGAGTTTCAAATACAGGTTTGCTTTATGATGTAGTTCCCACTCTTTTCCAATTTAAGTGTAATTGAGCTGAGAATAGAGATTGTTTGGTATAGTTGTATATTTATGCTGAGGTCTACATGCTTTCTTTTCTCCAACTATTGTTTCTCCAAAACAGGTGGAAGTAGACTGCTTAATGTTTTCAATATATTAGCATAAATTTGTCAAACCTACAAAACTCTCTCTTTGATCTGAATATTTATTTGAGCTGATCTACTCAGACAGCTTCAAAAACATCTGAACTGCTGTGAATATTCTATGAGATTACATTGACAGAAGGATCTGGAAGACCAAATCAAATGTTCTGCCTGTAGATTGTTATAATTAGTGCTGGATTGTTTCATCTTAATAAAATGACTTAGGGGCAACAAGTGGTACATCAATGAATTAGCTCATGAAATATAGGTTATGCTTTTATGAGCAAAGCTGAGATAATGTTCCTTGCCTGAGCCAGACATCTGGACTTTTTGCTGCTTCTTTTTTTATTCTAGCTTCTTTATACATTAAGTACAAGAAATACTTTAAGTACCCAATTAAATAGGCTTTCCTGGATGTGTTAATTTTAAGTGGGTAATAAAGATTCCATTTTAATTCCTTAGTGTGAGTTTATATATTCTTCTAAGCCTTAGAACCCAGTATTTGTTGTTGTAGTCTTAAATGTTACGTAAGCCATTTTTGCATTTGTTCCAAGGGTTTCATAAATGACTTCTTTTTTAAGTCTCTGCATCTTTTGCTTGAAATATATTTTTGTGACGTTTGACCATAAGGGGGAGCTCAGTTTATCCAAATAATAGAAAACATCTAAAACTGTATTATCGGACACTGTATACTGAGAATTAAATATGATTCTTCTTCATGGTCCAGAATAATTTTTTTCTACTGAATTAAAGAAAATGGCATTCTTTCTTCCCAGTCAAAATCAAATTTCTGAGCTTCAACTTTTCAAACCTGCTTCTTTCCAAATGTGTCTGAGCTACCAGCAGTGGCTAAGAATGTTAGGAATTATTGTCCTAACATGTTTAGAGGGGATCAGATTGTAGATTAAACTAGATAAATGGATCAGAACTATTTTGGGCAAAATCAAACAAAAGGGTTTGGGATCTTATCTGAGAAGAGGCATCCACTTTCACACTGATGCACAGATACACACAGATTCATTTGATCCAATGAATGTTGTCAGACCTATAGAGTACTATTTTATTGATATATATAGACTTAACTGATTAGTAAATTAAAGCTCAGGAGCCACTATGCAATGGCAATATTGTACTTAAATATCCACATAAGAATCAGTGGAAAAATAAATACATTATTTGGACAGGAATGAAAAGTGTTTTCCTCTTATCCTAATTGTGGGCCAGATTGGAGACAAGTGTGATTCAATATGCTATTATCTGCTTTTTTGTCACTATTTAGACCTGTCTAGTCTTATTTTAAAGTGTCTTTGATTTGTCAACTGGTATTGGGGGATTTTTTTCTTAAAATTGTGATATAAATCTATTTTTGTTGTTGTTGTTGTAGGATTTTAGATGGCAACCCTTTCAAGTGTTCCTGTGATATTATGTGGATCAAAGTATTCCAAGAGACCAAGTTTCCAAAAGCAGAAACTCAGGATTTTTACTGCATAAATGACTACAACCAGAGGATATCTCTGCTAGAGAAGCCCGTTCCAAACTGTGGTAATGCACTTTTATGAAAATAATTAATATCTGTATTTAAGCTGTTAAAAATGGAGTACAAGAGACCTCTGTCTAAACCTCATTAATTTTGGTAGAACCTCATAGAAAGTTTAATGGATTTTCCTATTTTAAAAACAAGCCTTAGTTTTGATTGGGAGATACATACATCCTATTTCAGACTTCTCCTGCAATCATATACAGGGTGCTTAAATGGAATCATGATTAATAGAATTTAAGTTGCTGCATGATTTTCTGCCTGAAATAATTTTCTGACTTTTTTAATTTTTCAAATTCATTTTGGTGATACACATATTCCACCCCCCCAAAAATGTACTCTTATTTCTAGTTTATCTTATGAAGTGTTGTTTCTATTATAAGAACATTGAAAACTGCTCATGTCCTGTTATTCTATAAATAAAACTGTTGATTAAAACTCAAACAGATAATTGTAGGTTGAATGAACTCAGGATCTGTTCCCATTTCAGTTTTGTTTAAAAAAACATAATTTTAAACATTTCAAATATCACAAAATTATCACTTGCATCTAGAATGAAGCAAGCTATTTATCTGAGCAAATAATCTGGTATTTAATGGATTGTGCTGTCATTCAATTCATGGAAAGTTCCTGATTCTTCTCTCTGTTGTATTTCCATAAAAATATATGCTGAGGACTGCTGACCATCCCAAACAATGAGTTGGTGGTGATTTTGGAAATTATGGTGGGAGGGAGAAATTGACAAAACGCATAAAATTTATTTGTATTAGTGGAAGGAAAATGTAAGAGTCACGTTTATCCCTTGTGCTTTCTGTAGTTTATGCTATAAAAATGGAAAAATCTTGAATGCTTATGAGGTCTTTTGCAGGCTTGTTTATGGTGTTTGGTATTCTGTTTCCTGTTTTCATTTCCTTGCATTAATAGTTTGTGTCAATGGACTTGCACCTTCTTTTTTCTTTTCTTCGCTACCTTTTCTTTTTAAAATAATTGAGGGGTGTATTTATATTGTATATTGGTGCAGCGTTGTGTAAAATTTCATTTTGAGGCATCATCTTAAAAAGTTTTATTTTATAGTAATATACACTATATTTTTTATATTTCTCTTTGCATTTAGTATGGTGTAATTTGATGGCCTGTGCGATATTGTCTGAAGTACCTTTTTAAAAGATGTGGAGTTTGGCATAGGGTAGAAGGAAGATACAATTGTTTAACAATTCTGTGGATAAATGTAACTGACAGACATGAAAACCTAAGCCTTAACAAACTTTGCAAGACAAAAATCCATAAGGAAATTTCTCTGACATCTGCCGGTTTGAAACCAGATTATTTTTAGTACTTTATTACAAGATTTCTGGATAAAGTCTTTGTGTAACCAACGAGTCCTGTGGTACTTTTAATTACTGGGATAGCTTAGGTTAACCATGATAGCATTTTATTGCCTAAAAAATACCAAATGAATCAAAGCATTTGGCTTTCATCCCCCTCCACAGTGTTTTGCATTCTGCATTTTTTCTTGTTCGGTAAGAAATTTTTGTTTTAGCTCTGCTTCTTGGCAATAGTCAGATTAGAATTATTTAGCCATATGGTATTATGGTCAAGGTTGGAGTGATGGATGAATCAGTTTTGAGGCTTCTGTTGAAATGTATTCCTGCAGTAATTTTGATAATATATTCCTTAAAACATATACAACTATAACTTGAAAAAAATGGTAACCTGTTTATTTCAGTACCAAAAAAGACAACTTTAAAATAAGGATGTAATCGAGCATTTTCAAATTAAGCACAATATCATTCAGCATGAATAGAAAAATTGTCATAAGAATCAATATTTGGGCACACTGTTGAAATATATTTGGTGGCTTTGGTGATATATCTGGCAGTTTTATTCCTATGTATGCAGAATGCTGTTTTAAGTTGGGGGACTCTCTCAATAGCTATGAAATCTGTTCTACAAAGATCAGTCCTTAGGGCAGACTGCAAGCTCTCATTCTTTATGGTTCTTTAGAATAGAATAGGATTTTATTGGCCAAGTGTGATTGGACACACAAGGAATTTGTCTTGGTGCATATGCTCTCAGTGTACATAAAAGAAAAGATACGTTCATCAAGGTACAACATTTACAACACAATTGATGATCAATATATCAATATAAATCATAAGGATTGCCAGCAACAAGTTATAGTCATACAGTCATAAGTGGAAAGAAATTGGTGATGGGAACTATGAAACGATTAATAGTAGTGTAATTTTATAGTAGTGTAGTGTAATTACACTTTATGGTGTAATTCAATATAGTACAGATGAATTTTACATAGGTTCAGGATTTCTGGATTGTTTTGCATTCCTGGAATTCAAATTATACTGATTCCTAATGCAAGGAATAAACATTGATCCCATCACTGACATTTTGGTGAGGACTGTACTAATCTTTGCTGTTTTTTTTTAATTTGCATTTATATCCCGCCCTTCTCCGAAGACTCAGGGCGGCTTACACTATGTCAAGCAATAGTCTTCATCCATTTGTATATTATATACAAAGTCAACTTATTGCCCCCAACAATCTGGGTCCTCATTTTACCTACCTTATAAAGGATGGAAGGCTGAGTCAACCTTGTTGAAATATCAACATCAAAAAATGCTGCTTTACTTAAGCTAGGCTTATTACATATTTGTATACTCAGTTCTAGAGGAGATCAACCCTGACTGCTCTTTAGAAGGCCAGTCCTGAAGATGAAACTCAAATATTTTGGCTACCTAATGAGAAGGAAGGACTCACTGGAGAAAAGCCTAATGCTGGGAAAGTTTGAGGGCAAAAGAAGAAGGGGAGGATGGAGAATGAGGTGGCTGGATAGAGTTACTGAAGCAGTAGGCTTAATAGTTAGTGAGTTAGTTAGTGAGTTAAATAGTTAGTGAGTTACTTAATAGTTAGTGAGTTAAATAGACTCCAGAGGATGGTAGAGGACAGGAAGTCCTGGAGGAAGGTTGTCCATGGGGTCGCAATGGGTCGGACATGACTTTGTAACTAACAACAAAAATACTTCTTAAAGTATTTTTCTTCTATTTTTGTTTTGGAGAGCTAGTACAGTAGTAGTCATGTGTTGACCTACCTACCTACCTGTAGGTTGAGAAAAGATACTAAGGATGCTGTGCTATTCATATAGAAATTCCTGGACAATTTCACATTTGCCATGTCTAAAGGCAAAACTAACCATTCTCCCAAAAACTCCTCACCTATTATGTGAGAGACAATAGAATTTATTTAGACAGATTTGTATAATGTTTATAATTGGGAGGGATATAAATATAGGTTAGGTATATCTCAGTATACAATTGTTAAGTTGTCGTATTATGAATATTTCATTCTTTAGTATTTTCTTTCTTTTAATTTTGTATCTTTGTTTCCCATGGGAATCCGTTACAATTGCAGCTGCCAAGGGCTTTGTTTATAAAGTGCAAATATACAAGGACAAAATTTTCATCTTATGATGCTCTTGCTTGGGAGCACTTTATAAGATAGAGATATTTTAGTTGTCATAACTTCACTATACAGACCTGCCATAGTCAAATTATCCATATTAGACATCTAAACAAACCCTCTCCTGCCCAAATTTAAACAGTATTGAAAACCAGTGCTTCTAATTATTTTGCTTAAGAGAAAAGAAAGAACAAAGAAATTTAAATGAGGAGCATGGAAAATTTAAACAACAATCACACACATGTTTACATGAGAGTTCCTGGGTTCATGGACTATACTAAACGAGAGGCCCTGAGCCCCAATGTCATATGGAATCCTCAGGGATTTCCAAATTGTCACCAAACTGGAATGATAATATGACAGGAAGTAAAAATGATCAGATACACGATGGGAGGCATAATCAAATTAACTTTTTAAAATTTTAATTACATTTTAATGTAAATTACATTTAGTTTTCATCCTGATTCCTATCCAGTAATGTTGGAGTATAGTCTTTAGCCTGGAAATATATCCATAACATGATTAGTTATAGAAGTTTAAATATAAAATCTAGCTATTGTGGTTCGTAAATCATGATTTATTGTGTTGAGTCATTACAGACAAATGGGCTTTAATTAATAAACTGTAATTAAACAAATCTTGGCTTAGTATATGTCATCTGAGGACAGGCAATGAAGCTTGCTATTCACTAGCTCTGTGTAAAACAGACTTCTGTTTTTCTGCTTAATATCTAATATGTTGTTGCTAGTTTTTAAAAAAAATTCTGCTTTGTGGAAACAGATTACTTTTTATCTGATTGTCTACTGAGAAAGTTTATCTCAACAGATATTAAACATCTTTTTTTTTTTGACAGACTAGAATTTGGATTCATTTTTAAAAATCAATATTGCTGCACCATAGGGGAAAATGCATAGGATTTTCTTTTTTTACTACATTTCTCATTTATTTATATCACTGCTAATCTCATACATATGACATATGTACTGTATGTATGTCAGCTTTCCCTAGCCCTCCCCTGGTTTCACCTAGCCCAAAAAGCTGAGAAATTATATTAATGGAAAGTATGGAAAAATGCTTTGTGAATATGAAAGCAAAGTGGTTGTGAATGAGAAAAATTCATATAAGGAATTATAAAAATAGAATGAGAAAAAAGTTATTGTATATTATATAAAAAGATAAGTGAGGAAATGATATGAGATTAAATTAGAAGGAGGGAATCCTGGAAGAAGTATTTTATATTTATAGTTTATAGGGAGATGATAGTGAAATGCTAAAAACTAAAATTAAAACCATTATAACTATTAATGCCCAAGATAAATGGACAAAAAACAAGTCATAATTGCTGTGAGAATGTTGATAACAGTTAAAGCTCAGGAGTAGATTATATAACTGGAGAAATGTCCACATATGAATGCAATTTGTCTATGGAGTGGCTGTGTGTATCTTGCTTAACGTATGTGAAAAACTGCATTTGGGCTTAACAACTGGAAGAATGATGTTATTTTTCCCTTATACAAAAGGAATATACAAAAACGAATGTAAGAATTACGGGGAGACTAGATTGTTAAGTATGTCTGAGAAGATGTTTGACAGAATTCTGATTGAAACTGTGGAAGAGATCACACTGAGCAAAATTTTGGGAAGTACAGTGTGATTTTGTACTAAGCAGAATGTGTAAACTAAGTTTTTGTTTTCAGGAAGTCATTGAAAAAAAATGACAATTTCTGTGGCTTACAGTTTCTTACAGTTTTTCTTTCTTTTGCATAGTGTTGTTTATGGAAATAGCATGATGTGTATTTATGTGTCTGTGTAGCAGCAGTATGGATATTTATCTATATCTTGATCAAAAAGATTATAGTTTGGACAAATCCTTTTCAGTACAGAGGTCCTCAAGATAGAGCCATTAATTTAATGACTGCTCAGAGTTGTAACCACACCAGTAAAAGTGGCTTGCAAGTAATCCTCACACTTACATCAGTTGCAGCATGCTTTCGGTTACGTGATGAAAATTTGGGGCCTTGGAAACCCGCAAATGTTGGAGGGTTGCAATGTCCCAGGGTCATGTGGATCACCATTTGTGACAGGGATGGGTCACTTACCTTTGCTACATTGCTCACGCGCCTGCCTCTTCTGCGCATGCGCGTATTTGATGACATCCAGGTGGGTGAGCAGAGCCTCCCGCCACTGATTTGTGACCTTCCCAGTCAGCTTCTGACAGATTCGGCGGGGCGGGGGGGAAGGTAGATTTGTTTAATGACCGGATGGTTTACTTAACAACTGCAGAGATTTACTTAACAATCTTGGCAAAAAGGTCATAAAATCAGTTGCAACTCATTAACTTTAAAGTTAGAGCATCAGTTGAATTTAACTATCTATTCTTTAACTGTTTTTTATCTATTATATGTTTTCTGTTGTTTTTTGTCTGTGAACCGCCCTGAGTCCTTCGGGAGATGGGCGGTATACAAATATAATAAATAATAATAATAATAATAATAATTTAATTACCACTTTGCTTAGCAGTGGAAATTCTACTCCTAATTATAGTCATAAATTGAGGATTAACTATATTTCCTGTTCAAAATTTTATATTTTAATGAAGTCCATGCTTAAAACTTCTTGTTGCAGATTATTCCACTGTTGTTAAAAATCACTCTGAAATCAAGTTGTCTTGCATGAGTTATTTTCCCCATTCCTAGTACTTCTTCCTTCTCTGACAGAAGCCTTCTGTAAATCTGGATTGATGTCCTATCTTCATTTTTGCTAAATGAAAATTATTTTTGCTAAATAATTTTCTGAAGGTGAACTTTTGCTCTTTGCTATCTAAGTAATTTAACTAAATATTAAAATGTTCAGGCTGGAACTAGTGATGTGTAAAATCCCCCTGGTCTGAACATAGAGGGGGCTGTAAGGTCTTTGAATGGATGGAAGATTTATCAATTTGCACAATGCCTTGAGATATAATTTACTTTAGGCCAGAATTATAACTCTTTTAAACAAGTTCCCAGGAATGTGACTGCAAGTCTTGCTGCAAGAATGGAATTAATTCCAATGGGATCTTATTTTATCATGTACATTCGGAAACCTCAGTTGGATTAAGAACATTAGTTCAAAATATTATCTTTGTCTCTAGGAGTTTAACTAGTAACTTAAATCCCTCAATAAATTTTGAATTGTAACAATAAGATTCTGAAGGATATGCTTAAGCCAAACATTGATTTGTTGGCAATATTGACAGTAATATTGGCCATATGTTTTATATACTACATATGGTTCACATGTTACAGAGATTATGCTTTTATACAGGTTAATTAAAAGAACCCTGGCTATACTCCAAAATTACTTAAAAATAAAATCCATTACACTTGAATTCATAATACTATCTAGTTTTTCATGACCTAATGCTATATGTCATGAAAATATGGTTCTATACATTTTCCAAATCTGGGAAACAATACTGAAAAATTTGAATACCAGCCTATGAAAAAATATTGATATATATCTTCATTGTTCATATTGAAATAATTATAGTTATCTCTGTCTTTCCAACCCATTTTTGAGCATTTACTCCTCCCCTTTCCCAGAAATATTTCCCCTAATTGTAGATTGCTCTAAAGCTTTTGAAACCATTATAAGGTTATTTTAAACACAAGATTTTTATATAATATGCAGATGAACAGCTAGATATTTACCTGAAAGGAAGACTTCTTTAAATTCAACATATCCTCCTGCCAGAAAGAATCTAAATTTTTAAAAGTGTCCGTTACTGTATTGCCTGAGGATCTAAGATTCCCCCCTCCCTTTCATTTTAAGTTATATTGATTTGGAGGAAAATTTCATTTTTATTTCAGGTAAATATAATAAATGACACATATATAATTTCTTTCCTTACCAGTAGGTGGCAAGATTCGACAGAAACTTTCCCATCTGGACTGGCTTGATAAGATTCTGCCACGAAGGCAATGCATCCTAATAGTCAATGCCTATCTTAATAAACACTTTGCTCTCAATACCCTTTCCCCTTTTAAAAATTTAGAACCCCCAAAGAGCATTGGTTTTTGTGGGTTACATTTATCAATATTTACCATATTAAAAATGGTAAATACTTATGTATTGAATCAAGTAAACATAACAATATTAAAATCACTAGATAATAAATAAAATTTAATGAAATATTGTTCACTTTGAACAAATAAAAATAATAATGGGAATGGTGATATTGTTATATAATTTTGATTTTGCAGATCCCTGAGTAGATCTTGAGGGACCCCCAGGAGTTCTCAAACCAGGCTTTAATAACACAGTTCTAGATTAAAATGCCATCTTTAAAAAAAAATTGTTAAAATGTAGGCACAGACACGAACAACATAAATAGAGTCATCTTAGGCTTCAACAAGTTCAAATGGACTGAAATTTGGCACTTTCAATCAGAATATTACACTACTTACTGTTCAAGGCATGAAAAATAAAGAAGGAATGGTTTTGCTCTAACCATTGATGCAGAAGTGAAGGGGCTTGATGACTTTTGTAGTCAAATTTGATTTAAAAATGAGAAAACATGCAAGTGAGATTTGCTGCTTGTGGTTGGAGAGTTGCAAGTAGTAAGGATAAAAATGTAGTTGGATTATATGCCCTAGAACCATGATGGCAAACCTTTTCAGCACCGAGGCCCAAACTGGAACGTCTGTGCATGTGTGTGCATGTGAGTTTGCCAGAGCACCCAAAACCCAAAGACCAGCTGGCTGGCGCATGCATGCCTGGTTTTTTGGCCGTTTTCTGGGCTGTTTTCAGGCCCTTTTACAGGCTATTTTGGGGGCCATTTTCTGGGCTGTTTTCAGGCCCTTTTTCAGGCCCTTTTTCAGGCTGCTTACTGGCCCATTTTCAGGCTGTTTTTTTGGGCCATTTACAGGCTATTTTGGGGGCTTTTTTCATGGTGTTTTCAGGTTGTTTTGGGGGGCATTTTCAGACTGTTTTTGGGCTGTTTTCAGGCTGTTTTGGGGGCCGTTTTCTGGGCCGTTTTCCAGGCCATTTTTTGGCCATTTTCAGGCCATTTTGCAGAAACCAGAAGAGCAACTGGCGACAGCACATATGCCATAGATTCGACATCATGGCCTTAGAAAATAGAAAAAAAGGAGGAGAACAGCTTATAAATTTTTGACAAAGTAATGATTTCTTCATTGTTATCACATTCTTCAATATTCAAAACAGTACACTTATACATGGACATAACCAGATAGAGCACACAGAAATAAAATTTAATATATAATTAATACAAGGAATTGAAAAGGTAAATTATAACAGCAAAACAGTGGTGAGAGGCTAAATCAGTGTAGTGTCACCAGGCTAGGAACTAGAAAACTGTGAATTCTACTCCCGCGGCTTCTGCCTTAGGCATGTGAGCTGGCTGGGTGACTTTGGGCCAATCATTCTTTCTCAGCCCAACCTATTCACAGGATTATAGTTATGGAGAAAGTTGGAGCCAGAAGGAGTATCAAATATGTTCACTGCCTTGAGTTATTTATAAAAAATAGTAAAGGCTGGATTAAAACAATCTAAAAAATGGGAAGGAACAAATCGTGAACTATTCATGTGCAAATCCCAAGCCAAGAAAAAAACAAAAGAACAAAGTCAACCAGCTATCAATACAATCTTAAGATATACCAACTGTTATCAAAGAAAACATCAGTGCTGCTTTGACGTCTTGAACTCATTGATAGGGAACCAGAGGAACTGTGGAATTAAATCAAAGACATTTTTAGGATGAATGTGAAATGAGATTACCCCAAAAATAGAATAAAAACTGGATGGTAAAACAGATAGTGAAAATTGCCCAGAAGAGAAGACAAGACAAAGGCAAGAAAGACAAAGTTCAAGAAGGAACTTAACACGGAATTTCAAAAACCTGTTAGAAGAGACAAGAAATAGTAAAGACATTGAAAGACAGTCACATAAAAACAAGGAAAGTCATCCAAACGATTTCCTAACTCAGGAGATTGCAACCTTCAATTGATAATATTAAGTGACATCAATGAATAGATAATAACTGAATCAAAAAAGATCCAACAAAGAGGATTATGCTTAAATTCTGTGCAATAGAGATATCAACATCTAAGATTCCTTAGAAAATATTCCCTACTTATTTTTTACCAGGGAATGCTTGGAAGAATGGAAGCACCAGAAAAGTTTCACATTATTTCTTTCCTTGTTTATAATAAGAAAAGGAGCCCCTGCAGATTTTACTTCACAGTCATTGCCAACTATAGGGGGCAGAGCTCATCTCCGTTTCCATTCCTTTTTATAATACTCCATCCCTGTTTATAATACTGACTGTAAATTATCTTTAGTTATTTATAGGACATTATTTTGTTAAAATAAAAACATAAGAATTTTAGAATGATTTTAGTTGTGCAGAGGTCTAGATTTGAAGGGTAATAATGATTTGGAATATACATGGACACATTTGTAACCCCTGTCAGGTACACTTTAAATCAGATATGTATTTTCCTAAGATCCTATTTTATATTTTACTAAGATACATACATACTCAGAATCACATTTTGCTCTTTCAACACAGTTCCAAATACAGCCATAATATTGATAGAGAAAATTATCTATAAATTAAAAAAAAAAAAGATTCCAGATGAATAGGTTTGTCAAATTGCTTTTCCACAGATTTTGGATGGAGATAAATATCCAGCAGATTCATGTGGATTCATTATGTATCCATCAACATCAGCTCCAGTGAGCTTGTTTCTTCTCTGATATATCCTGATCTGAAATATATCCTGATCTGAAAAATTCACTTAATGATTCTTATTATATAAATGACAACAATAGGGACACCACGTCCCTCACATACATACATACAAATAAATAAATAAATAAATAATAAGACTTATACAGTTTGGTAGGGCTTGTAGAGACTTTGAGGATTCTAATATTACTATTTCAAAACTGCTCACCTTCTGTCACAATCATACCCTCGCATAAATGAACTTGAAATTGGCTCTTGAAAGATTACATAATTGTTCAGTAGGGTTCAGAATATTTTATGAACCTGAAGTAATAAATGTACAGTACAAAAAAGAGTGTATCATGTTTTCCCGAAAATAAGACCCTGTCTTATATTTTTTTGAACCCTGAAATAAGCGTTGGCCTTATTGCCATGTGCTCAGAAGCCCGATTGGGCTTATTATCAGGGGATGTCTTATTTTGGGGAAAACAGGGTAGATTTCCACAGTTTGGAACATCTATGACTACATCTTTTTTTTACTGTAAGTTAAAGGTTTCTGCTAGTTTTGTCTGCCCTGAATTTTTGAGCGTTCTCAATCTGTAGACTTTTTAGTGCAAATTGACTGGTATTGAAGCGTGTAGCTATTTAGAGGCAGGATGAAAGGTGGGGGGGGGGATTTGGTTCAGTTTTTATTTATTCATAACATTTCACAGAGGAAGGGCATTCAGTATTCTAGGAGGTTGACATTTTTTTCAATTACATACATTACTCTGCAAAACTGTCCCCTTGCCTCCAAAAGCATCACTTCCACTAATGTGCCTCTTTTGTTAGCAACATAAGTATTTAGATAGGCTTTGGTTAGACTTAGCTGGCAATTTATTTTGGGGAGGGGGACTAGCAGAAAGTTAATCAACTTATCTTTCAGTCATCCTTTTCCTTGGGGGTGCGCGGTGGGGACTGATATGATGAAGCATAGATAACCCTCTGCTGACTCTTTGTGGATTATTTTCCATCTCACAGGAACGTAGATATCTTCAGCAATCTGAAATTGCCTAGATCCACTTCATTTGCTAGCCATATTCTCTTTCTCCTTCTTTGACTCCAACATGACCTTTCCTGTAGCTCTTTAGCAGATTTTTATTTCCTTTCCCCTCTCTTGAGAGCCGTATGTATGTGAAAACCTTATCTGTTTTCTCTCAGTTTCTCCCCATCCTTAAATTTTCAGCTGCAAATATAATTGTGTATCTAGGAGATTATGTGACATAATGACAGTGGTATTCTGTTCCATTCTGTTGCTTAAATGGTAACTAGCATTATCTTTGCCTTCACTTTCTGAAATCGATGAAAAAGACTTAAGTTCTGCACAGATCGTTGAGATCTGCAGCAGTCTATTAGCCTGTAATTGGAAATTTATTTGTACATATTCATTGCCAAATACATACAAGATTTACCTTATGAAGTAGTAAACTGATGTAGCTGTATCGGAATATAATTTCATTTTTTAAAAAAGAAATGTACAGATTTTGAAAGAAGAAAATTCCAAAGGCTCAGATTATTATCTTGATCATCATTCCAAAACTATCACATTTAGCTTAATTTCTTCTGGAAAAAACATATTTCCAACTTTCATTATGTTCACAAGTTACTAGGCACCTATATTACAAAACAAATAACGTATTTTCAAGGACATCTCACAAGGGGGGAATATCCCTGAGGAACATAATAGCTGTCCACATGTTATTGCACAGTCCCAGAGAATTTCTATATAAGTTGGAATGGATAATAGTTATATGGGCATGTATTAATATCTTTTCAATATCAGCAATGAGGAACAAAGCTTTTCAACTAGATGTTTTTATATTTAATGTAAAATATTTTATATCCAACTGTCCTTTGTATGTAGAAACATCAAACATCTGATGAAATTGCATCAGTGGCTGCTGTAAAGTCTATTGGTTCCTATATATATATGCAGTACATTTCCTTGGGTGTATTTGGTGGCATCAGTATATAGGCTAGATTACAAGAAATCAGTAGAATTGTTATATGTGAACAAACTTTCACGTTGCATGAGTTCAGAAATCATTCGTTGTTTTTTTTTACACATTCTACACAATTAAAACAGGACCCTACTTTTTCTAGGTTGATGTCAGAGTGGCCAGGAAAAAACAAAATTAGGCTTGGAGTTGAAAATGACAAGTCAGTATTTGTTGTGCAGTATACAATAAAGCAGTATTTGTGCTTTAAGTAAGCGCAAAGCTAAAATAAATCCAGGCCTATTCTAGATTTTATGGAGAGATTTGCTCCAAAAATTAGGAAAAGGAAAATGATTTGAATAATCTTTGATGCGTATAGTCCCACCAGTGACATAGTTGAGTATTTTAAACTGTAATCTAAATGATAAAATTACTCGGTAGTGATCACTATTATTGTGAGAGAAGGATTACTTTGGAGATGTCTTCACTTGAGAGGAATGGAGAATAATCCAGTAAATCACATGATACAAATTTCCTTTACACATTTTGATAAACATTTAATTGAATGCAATAAGGAAGCAGATAATAGAGAAAATAAATACTTCATACTAGATGTTAAGGAAGTTTTACTTGAGACAGGGATAGCATCCAACACTCATTGCTACTATATGAAACTGTCAGTAGAATGAAGTCCTTTTACTTTGTGAGGTTGTTTTAACAAATGAATTGGTACTCTGTTTAGTTTAAAGTCCTGTTTTGATGCGCCAAAATATCGCTGTTAATTTCTGAGAACTGACAAATATATACCATACTGTATATGTCCAGGTTTAAAAAATATTTCTGTCTTACTCTCTAGGCATGCCTTCAGTCAAATTGAATACACAAAATCTCACAGTTGTTGAAGGCAAAACTATCACTTTATATTGTGAAGCCACAGGAAGTCCATCACCAACGATAGCTTGGGTTTTCAATAATATTGTTTCAAAACATGAGGTAAGATTTTAATATTAAAACATGTATAATTAGCCATGGCAAAACTCAAGTTTTGAGCAGGCATTATGTTATCTTGGGTGGTCTTCATTTCTGCTGAAGCTCATTTTATCAAGGACATTTGGGTCCAGATATAACTTTCAAAAGAGAATGTACAACTACCTGCTTCAGAATGGATGGCATTATACTTCTCCTTGAGGAAATGTTAATTTTCTCCTGAAATCATCTGGATATCTTGCTTTGCTTCCTAAAGAACTAGGAAGGGCATGAAACAACCTGGATAATGAGGAAAGTCAAACTACCAAAACCCTTTTCTATTCCCTTGTCCAACTGCCATCCAAGGCGAACTGGGCATAATAGACTATCTGCAAAGAGGTCCTCAAAACAAGCAGTGTGTATACAAGCCAATAGTGGGTTTCAATTTAGTTTGCTACCGGTTCATGCGCGCGCGCATGCACAGAAGCATCTGGGCGGGTGGGTGGAGCCTCCCTCCACTGCTGCTACCAGTTCGCCCAATCTGGGGTGAACCGGTAGCAACCTACCACTGCTACAAGCCCATAGTGTCATAGAAGGCATACCTTGTTCACCACAGTGGATGTTGTCCAACTGCCATCCAAGGCGAATTGGGCATAATAGGCTATCTGCAAAGAGGTCCTCAAAACAAGCAGTGTGTATACGGTGCTTGTTCCATATTAGTAGTGAATAAAGTTTTTGAAAGTGTTTTTATGTAAATTAGTTAAATAATTTGTTGGCATTAATAGTATGCAGAAAATCATACTCAGTTTTCAATGGAAATTCTCTAAGCCTGTGTATTTCTTTGTATTCCTTCTAGAGTGATACAAATAAGAACCCTGCTTCTTTTACTATAAAGAATGTCTCGTCAAGTGACAGTGGCATACAGATTTACTGTATAGCAGAAAATATTGTGGGTGAAGACCAAGCTTCTGTCGACCTCACCGTGTTCTGTATGTAAATAACTTTAGACAAAATTTTCATGCAGAAAATCGTTGCCTAATGAAAAAAATTGGGAACTAACATTTTGAAATTTATGCTGAACTTTTCCCAGAAAGAGATGTCGTTTATGAAATAAATATTTGCAAGAAATGAGTTATTATTATTATTTATTGGATTTCTAGACCGCCCTTCTCCCGAAGGACTCAGGGCGGTGTACAGCCAGGATAAAACATAAACAATGTACAATTAAAAACTGAATTAAGAAACTTATTATACAATTGGCCGAAACATTAAAATATTTAAAATCTAAAAACCCAATTTAAAACATAAATAGAATTAAAAAATTTAAAAATTTAAGCAGTTTAAGAAAAACTTAAGCCAGCCCCGCGCGAATGAATAAATGCGTTTTCAATTCGCGGCGAAAGGTCCGAAGGTCAGGTATTTGGCGTAAACCAGGGGGAAGTTCATTCCAGAGAGTAGGAGCCCCCACAGAGAAGGATCTTCCCCTGGGGGCCGCCAGCCGACATTGTTTGGCGGACGGCACCCTGAGAAGACCCTCTCTGTGTGAGCGTACGGGTCGGTGGGAGGCATGAGGTAACAGTAGGCGGTCCCGTAAGTACCCAGGCCCCAAGCCATGGAGCGCTTTGAAGGTGGTAACCAAAACCTTGAAATGCACCCGAAAGGCAACAGGTAGCCAGTAGCCAGAGTTAGAGAATAGAATAGAATAGAATAGAATAGAATAGAATAGAATAGAATAGAATAGAATAGAGCTGGAGGGGCCTTGGAGGTCTTCTAGTCCAGCCCCCTGCTCAGAAGAACCTATATTATTTCAGATAAGTGAGATTGAGAATTGTATCCTTTTCTTTTCTGGCTGCCTCAATGATTTTATAGACATAATTACCATGCTATCACACCAATGAAATTCTTCATTTGAATTTGCTATAGGATTCAGTGTATTTAGTACTATTACTACATCAGCCATTAAGCAATGGGTAAATACCAGCAGCAGGGTAAATGGCATTAACAGATAATAATATGACATGGCCTCTAGGAAGATGTTCCAGGCAATATTAAGATTATTTCTTATTCAGTTCTCTAAGGCGGTCTGTCCTTAAGGGAGATGCAGTTTCTAAGACTGTCTCCCACCAACTACTGAAATTTGCCAGGGAATTCTTAGTGTTGATAGTAACCTTAGAAAAGGAATAATGAAATGGACGGTTTGATGGGACTAGGCATCTGGTAGAGCAGTTGCACAGACCTCCTGGTTTCCATAGAAGCCCCCAAATCAATTCCCACCATCCACTAATGGTGTGGTAGTCAACAGAGGTGGTATGGGTCCTCCTATTCTAGCAACACCATTTCTAGATAATTTTTTTATTATTATACACAAACAAGTTTCTTTTCAAATTTCATTCCTTCTACCTTTCTGCTTGTATCTTAGCTTTATTTGAACAAGCTGACTTGACAAAGAAGAGAATACATAAAAGACTCAGGTTATTTTTTTTTTCATTTTTCATTCTTATTATAGTTGCCCCAAATATCACATTTCTTGAAATACCATATTCGGACCATCACTGGTGCATTCCATTCAGTGTGAGGGGAAATCCACAACCAGTCTTGACATGGCTGCACGATGGGGCTAAACTGAATGAATCAGAATATATTTGGACCAAAATACATGTAACCAATCGGACAGAATATCATGGCTGCCTTCAGCTGGACAATCCTACTCATGTCAACAATGGCAATTATACTTTGGTGGCACAGAATCAATATGGAAAAGATGAAGCCAACATCTCTGCTTATTTTATGGAAGATCCTGGAGGTAGTAAGTAATAATATAATTAGAACATTGTTGAAGCATTGGTAGCATTAGGTGTAATGATGTCACTAAAAATTAAGCATTCATCTATTTACTTGCAAAAGTAAAGTAAATTACTTAATAGTCTGGTACTATTAAGCTAAAAGATCAGATGGTTAAAATGCTAAAAAGCAAAGTTATGCAAATATAATATAATCTTCCTCTGAGTGAATAGCAAAGTAGCCTTAACTTTGCATGGTGGCTTAAAGTATTTCCGCTTAGGATCTTTAGCCAATAATAGAATATTCTTATATAGTTAAATTCATAATAAAAGTAGTATTTTCTTGTTTTCAATATTGCAGTACAAGATTAAAACTGCATTACTGCCACTAAAGGGAGCATTTTCCATCCATTTGCTTGCTTAACTTTTACTTTCTTTTTGTCATCAGTCACCAGGGTCTACTTTTAGTAACTGATTAGATCAGATGGATTTAGCATAATTTCCTCAACGTAAAATTACTGTTTTCCTTTGAATAAAAACAATTAAGTCTTCTTTTCAGATACACTTAAAGATAATTGCATTTCTTATATTTACCTGTGATTTTAATTAAATGTTATTTAAGTCATATCATCTTTCTTTTTTATCACTACTGCTGGCAAAATTATTAATTACAGGAAACTCTTAAGAATGCTTGGATTTTTTTTTGTTTCTTCTGTGATGACTAGATCACATAAATGCAATCATAGTGGTGGAATGATTTATAAATTTGCAGTACTATGGGGATGCTTTAAAAATTGGTAAATTAATTGTCTAGAGGTTGCCTGGCTATGTGTTGTAATACAGTTGGAGAAAACCAGCTTGGGGAAGGCTGGATAAGATCTTTTTTCTTCCCCTCAAGAAAAAAAATGGCAGTACATTAAGGGGAAAGAAATAAAAGTGGATTGAATGAGGACAGGAGATTTCTCTTATTCTCTTTATCTTGCAACTTATAAGAGTATAAGGATAGAATAGTGCTTGATGCCTAATGCCAAGTGAAGAAGACTAACCTAAATGATGCATATACTTTATTAATGGCTTTATTCCCCAACTTAATATATCATTGACTTTAACAAAACCATCTTGACTTCTTCACCTAGAATAGTGTATACATGGATTGTAATTATGCCACCCATCTCCCCTGTAAGGTGACTCTAATATCCCTAATAAGAAACTACAATAGATGATTTCAAATTTTGTAAAGGCATGCTCTCTGTTCCCCGTATTGTATTTTTCAAGCATAATAATAAATACTGTGACCTGGATCTTATACAGAGAATGATGGCATCTTGGGATAGTTATCAAATATTTGATATCCTAGAAATGTGCTTGTGGAAATATATGATAGTTTGGGATTCAGAACAGAACAGAAAAACAGAGTTGGAAGTGATCTTAGAGGTTTTCTAGTCCAACTCTCTGGCTGAGGAACTCTGGGAGTTGAAGTCCACAAGTCTTAAAGGGACCAAGGTTGGAGACCCCTGCTTTATAGTATAAATAAGTATCAGCTACTTATGGTCTGCCTCAAAGGTGTTCCCAGCAGTGTTCTACAAGGGATGCTCTAAATCATATTTCTTCTTCCAGTCTAAGATATCTTCATTGCCCTACAAAGCAGCCGTATGAGACTTCTTGTGCTGCAAAGTTTTGCTTAAGGTGAGAGAGAGAGGCCTGAAAGGGATAGATAACCTTGTACCCAGTGGCCTCACCCCTGCAGGAATATGTTTTAACATGATAAACGTGCCACTCTTTTAAGCTCTGACCCAATTTTAGTATGCCAGAAACTAAAATTCATTTTTTGTTATGTAGTTTGATTATCATCCTTTTAAAAGGACATTAGAATAAACAGTATTTGTCCGTCTTTCCCCATTATGTAAATAAAGATAAATGTGAAAAGATAAAATCTGCTGTGATTACATTCAAAGTTTTTGTTGCTATTTAAGATGAATACAAATCATTCTTGGAATCTTAGCATGGCTATTGTTTCTTTGCATTGTCATTGTGAATTGTACATTCTGCACAATGAAACATGGCAAGTAGACCCACACCCTGGTATTATATTCATTTCCATGCCTACGTGCTAGCATTAAATGTGACTGGATGTTTAATGAGCAGGAATATGCTCCTTGAGATTAGAATTGATTTCATGTCATCATAGAACTGACAAATACTTGAATAACAGTGGGATCTTATGCTTGTATACTCAGAGGTCAATTTCACTGAGTTTAGTAAGAAGCATATTCTCACTGAATCTTGAAAAGTGTGTACAGAATTGCAGATTTGAAGGCTATAAAATAAATCTATCTGCTTTTTAAGTGTAATTATCACAAACTTAGAAGATCAGTTTCATCTCAAAGATGAAAACAATGTATGATAAAATTCTGTACTGACAGAGGCAGGTAATTAATCAGTCTAATGTCTGCTATGTAAATCTTTCAATAGGTATGCATAATATCTAGTGACAATGTTCTGTCTGTTAAAGTCTATTGATGCATGTTACTATGACTAAGAAAATGGTTAGAACTATGCAGATATAACACTAGGACTATTAAACAAATAAGAGCCTTTTACTGTCAGTGGTTTATGGGATGCAGTAAAAAATCTACAACCAGCCATTTTATTTTAAGTCCCTGGCCAAGAGGAAAATTGTACAATTAACTCTGAACAGAGTAGTGCAGCGTAGGAAGGGAATTCATTCCGCCCTCCTCCATTGTTTGGGAGGGTTAAGTGGGGAAAGAAAATAATTTCTAATTTCCCATGCTATTCCAGAACTTTCATATGCAAGGTTTTTTTCAAGAGTATTGGCTTCATTGTGCTTTTTAATTATATTTCAAGCCATTTTTAGAATGTTCTAAGGTTGCACCCGTTTTTCATACAAAACTATAAAATTGATGTTAGAGAATAATAATACGTTTCAAATGTAATTACATATAATTTTTATTACTAATATTTAAACCAGTTAGTCTTTGAGACAACTTCATTATCCAGATAATTTGTTAATATAAAATACGTACATAAAACTGTACAGAAGATATATTTTTTGATCTGGGCACAAAATTTTGGCTTCTGTTCTTGTTCAGAGCAGGCAGTAATATTTTTTTTATTATGATGATTATTGAAATTGTTCCAAAAGTTTCTAAATAAGAATTAGAGGATTAGAATACCAATTTACTTTTAAAGTAGGAGAGGCAAAACGGTTTTTGAAACAAAGGAGAAAAGTCAGACACTTGTTATATTCCTATTTTTTAAAATATGCCTTCTGTTGGCAAGTTCCAATAATTTTTGTGATAACTACCACTAACAATAAAAATCACCATTTAGAGTAAGTCAAAAAGAGAAATGGAAAGATCATCTGGGTCTGGATTCCTCACTGGGATGTGTTTATTGTTAGCTTTGGGAACCTTCCCCAGCTTATGTTGGAGGAGTACTGTACAGTCATACAGGTCAGTAAATGACAGAAATCTTCTAATGGCATTGGTATGCCCTGACCTTTATGCAGTGGTTCTTCTGTTTGAAAAAGTGATACCATAAAACTTCACTAGCACCAAAGAATTGAGTTCTCAAATTTCTGCAAAGTCTTCTAGACCAGTGGCCCTCAACCTTTTAGGCACCAGGGACCGTAGATAGGTTTTTCTGAGGACCTGAGGGGGCATGGTTTCACATGCTGCCTGCATCCTGCGAATGGTGCTTCTTTGCTTGTTTGCGTGGCCCGGTTTCTGGCATGTCATGGCCAAGTGCCGGTCCATGGACTGGGGGTTGGGGACCCCTATTCTAGACCCCTTCCTTTCCCAAGAAAGGCAAGACAAAAATAGTCATCAGAAGAAGTCATTATGAATAAACTAAAGTCGTCCTTTCAGGCCCCCCTTCTTTTCTGGAAAAGCTTCTAGTGCCTTTCCCTTTGAAGCTCAAGACCAGGTGGGACAGGTCTTTCAGGTAGGCACTTTAGTGTCTCATGAGTAAGCTCACAGAGCTCTTCCTCCACAGAGCAATACCTGGAATGCTGGTTTCCAACCCCAGATGAGACAGAACTTACAGGTAGGCAACCCAGAGTCTCATAAGCAAGCTCATGTGAGAATTCCTCATAGGCACATAACATATATTATGATATGCATTTATTTTCTCTAGTAAAATGATCAAGAAATAATTAAAAGAGTACAAATAATAAGTATGCCACCTGCATGAGTTGAAACAGGTGCAAAGCAGGGGTATATGCAAAGCAAGAAGTTGTGTTCCCATACTCAGTCCCACTCAGAACATATCTTAGAAGGATGATAGAGTGGATTGTGTTCTGACAAACAGAAATTGAAATATATCAAGTGTTTTGTCATCTGAACAATTTGAACTTGAAGTAACCCTTTTACTCCCTTGTTTAATATCCTAGGTGGTGTAGTAATCTGCGTTGAACGCTATATACAACCTGTAAAAAATGATCAAGGAAATGATTTTTTATTTTTTCTTCAACATTATAACAATTTCCAAAGCAAATTGTGTAAGCAACAGTTGTTTCAATGCTTTCTGTAGCCAGTTCTTGCACAACAGCCACAGAACTGATCTCAGCCAAAGAGTGACACCAGTAGATGAATTTCAGCACAACCCATTTATCATGTCACAACAGCAAAATATATGTTTTTTCTCCTTACATAATATTTTTGTAAAGCTCCACATACAACTAAAGCAACATAGTGCTTGTATTTGACAGTGTGAAAACTGAAAAGCAGGACAATATTATCTGTACAACATATATATCATGCACATTTCTACACTTGGCAGTGTACCTAAAAAAAGAAAGCAAAACATATGACATATTGGGCAGCTACATATCTTAAAACTCAATTTCAGTTTCTTCACAGCAAAGAATGTAAAACAATAGGAAATTTAACTATCAGGAAATGAGAAGTCTTTTTCCATGTCCAGTTCGTTGGCCTTTCCAAATGTCCTCAGCTGAACAGCACATAACTTTAGAGACAGTATACTCGATGTAAATTCAGTGAGTTAGGGATGGGGCCTAGCCACGTTATCAGTGCCAATTAATTAATGTTTTGATAAACTGTAAGGGCCTGGCGGCAGTCTGGAGGGTGAGGGTAGGGTTTGATATTTAATCACCCTCAATTGGCTAGTTAGAAAGTCCATAGCCTATATGTTCATGTACCAGGAAAATGATATGCACTGTGTAGCAATATGTTACAATAATTGAATTGAATTCTCCTCAAATGAAGAACCACTTCTGAGATGGGAGCATATTTGAGGGAATGGAGGGAACTAACTGTAGAAGCATAATTAAAGGTAAATGAAAAACACAAGAGGGATAGAATCCCTTTCCTGCTTTCTTTCCTCTTAATCTCCTGATTAACTAATTAATTAACCTACACAGTATGATTAACTTTGGAGCATAAGACGGGAGGGAAATTGTCTAGGCAAGCAACAGTACATTCATCTATGAATTTCAGTCTCAAAGTCTCAAAATCTGACTACAGTCTTTAACTTCTCTCTCCATTCCAGGAGCAACATTCCAAAGTGGCTTCAAATCTTTTGAGCATGTGACTTTCATTCTCTCTTATCCTCTCCTTAAATAGTTGTGCCTATTATTTTATTATCTATGCACTTTCCAAGTCGCTATGTTTTTAAGGAAATTAAAAACAAAAACAACCCAAGTGTGGTATGTTGGAGCACTCAAAATTTGGAACAAACACCCCACTTTGTTCCAAGCTCTGAACAAAGCACTAGAATAAGGGGTATGTGTGTGTGTGTGTGTTTTCAGAACTTGGAATGTTCCAAGCTGGGATACCTCTCTAATGCAAACACCTGTTACATGTTTGGGTTTATTTGTTCATCAGATAATTGGGGGTGGGGAGGCTTCCTAAATAAGGCTAATCTTGTAACAGTAACATTACAGAAGAAAATTGTCTTTGTTGATCTTCAGTAAAAAGTGAATTTTTCTTCTTGAGGCAGATGTTGATTTTATGGACTGAAAATCTTTTATTTTCAGGCTGAAATTTGTAAAACAGATTTCAAATGAATGACCATTTTTTAAAAAAAATTGTAATATACAAAACATGTTTAGTATCACAACCTTCCCTAACATGGTATCTTCCTAAATGTATTTTACTATAGCTGCCAGATTTTATTAATTGTGAATTATGGAAATTGTATTACAACATACTTGGAAGGCACTAAGTAAGGGAAGTCTGCATGAAGGAATGGTGGGGAACTATTCAGACGGTTGTATTATTTTTTTCCTTTGTTTCAGAAAAATATTGTTTCATACTTACAGATTGTCTGATAGAAATGATCCCAATTAAAATCTGAATTCTAATTTTATGAAAATTGTTGGATTAGTATATTATCAAAGTGAAATCCATTTGTGGAGTAAATCTGTAGAGTAAATATTGTCTCCCTACTACAGTCCTTCTTCATGCACTTACTCCCATCCTGGAGTATAGGGTGTCATTCCAGATCTGAGTTCATGCAAGGCCTGCAATAGGGAGAAATAAATAGGAAAACCTTGCTATGTGTTAAAGGGATCACTTTTGGTTTGGGATTTTGCTCCCATGCCCAGGAAAATTTAGAATTAATCATTTACTTCTGGAATTGGTAAACTCAGTTTTGCGTTAAATATAAAGTAGTTTGTATGCCTAAATGTGATGCAATTACACAAGTTGTTTCTGTTAACTACGCCGCTATGATATATTTCTTTTTCTTTCTGTTCTGTAGGTAGTCCGTTCTATGATCATCCCGGTTACATTGGTATATTTTTATTTTCTATTTTCTATATATAGATATAGATATAGATATAGATATATGTACACAACATGTAATAATTAAATGTTTGAAAGAGAAGATTGATGTTATACTCTGATCTGATTTGCATGCTGTTTAAATATCACTAGAAATATTTATGATGGCCACGATTCAGCCACGGTTAACATTTTTAGTATCATTACGTTGAACTTTGGAGATGTTGAAATATACTTAATCCTTTCATTGAAAATGATGGTGCTGACTTCTCTAAATCAGAATAATTTTTACGAATGAAGGTGAAGGTGCACATCCCAGGATAATGTTGCAGGATCCAATCTGGGTTGGTCACCGGGACTAGAGGTTTTGTTTTCTGAGCTTTTGGACTCATGCTGGAGACCATCTTCAGGGAACTTCTCTCTCGACTGAGAAGTTCCCTGAAGATGGGTTCCAGCATGAGTCCGAAAGCTTGGAAGACAAAACCTCTAGTTCCAGTGACCGACCCAGATTGGATCATGAAGAATAATTTTATTCATTAAATTCATTTAAAATGTCATGATATCACCAGTGGTTCACTTCGGAATGCTTTGGCAAAAGCTATAATTATGCAGTAATAATAAATTCATTGTGATACAATAGTAAAAAAATTCCCATTCCAATATCTTAGTATTCATAGAGAGGTCATGTAATTTTTATTTTTTATATATATATTGATCAATCTTGACAACAAATCTTGTTTTATTTTTGAGATCTTAATGCCCCTCAACCCAAAGAGAAAACATACTGAATTAGAATGAGATAATCCATTTTAAAACTTATTATTATTTTTTATTATGCAATTTCCAAAATAATCCATTTTTATTTGTTGCTATTAATTTCAGTTCACAATAGGAAACAAAAGTTGTACAACGTATAGTTATGTATGCAGTGTTGTTGATAAATAACAAATTAATCTATTTCTCAGAGCACTGTTTAAATTTCAAGGTGCTTTGAATTTTCAGTTTTTTATACAAATTTATCATCATTTCCTGTATATAAAGAAAGTTAAGGCTTCAATCCTATACATATTTATTTGTAAGAAAGGCTTTTTAAAGAAAAACTTCACTTACTCAGAAATGGCAGGACTATCTAAACCAGTGGAATTATTTTAAAGAACACTAAATAGTTCTCAATTAGCTTTGGAATCCATAATTTTATTTACTTGATTTGTGAGATATAGACTTAATTGACTGGTCTTTAGACTGGGACTGTTTCATAAGATCAATTAACTATTTTTTTTCTTTCACATGCATTTATATTAATATAATTATTAAGAAAATTGTAATATAGCATAATAATGATCCTATCAAATTATCTACTAACTGAAAGAAAAACTCATCTTAATTGATTTGCATTGACCGAAGACTAAAATCCAATGTCTGCTCAAGTTTCTCATTTAAAGACTAATAATACTGTATGTAGGACTCACATGCTAATTAAAAGTGGAGTGATATTATTAGGCACATATTTAAAGTTCTATCTTTTTGTATAATTGCATTCATCCTTCTTGAATATGAAAGTCCATCTTAAACAACGTTTCTATACTCTCTTGTATATGCTGCCAAAGTAGGAAAGCTGCTTAATCTTGATAAATAAATACATAGTTTTAATTGTGAATTAGTCAGCATAAAAGTTAAAGGAATATGGCTTCATTCCATATCATTAAAATTGTACATATTGGATTATAAATGATTCATGAAAAGATTCAAAATTTATAAAGCAAAAGAAATAGACAACAAAACTACTATAATATGGAGCTCTTTCTTTCAGCCATCCATTCTTTTCTCCCTATTCTCAGTTTTCATTTCTTATCCCCTTTTTCCACCCCCTTAATAGTTAATAGTTAGTTAGCGTTCCAAGGCCATTGAATAAAGGACGATAGGTTGCTTTGGGTTCTCCCTGTCTTTCCGTAGTGTCAAAATCAATTTGCTCTATAATATTTTTGGAACGTGATGGAAACCAATTGTGCTTTACAACAGAAAATAGGCCTCATCTCAAACAGATTTTAGTAAGACCTTTAATACAGTTCCCCCTATTAAGTCTAGCAGCATTGCATTTATATCAACCATTGCTCTCTCTCACAATTATCTTCATAGCAGAGCATCAGAAAATCCTTTTTCCCCTTTGGCTGGGCACATTTTGCAATCATCGCACAATGGAGTTGTGGTAGAAGTAGATATGTGAAGGGGTCTCATGCATATTGGATTCCCTAGACCAGTGGTTCCCAACCTTTTCTTGTTTGAGGCACCCTTGGAAAGCCTTTCAAAAGTTCCCGGCACCCTTATAAGGAAATAGATATTTATCCATTTTTCCCTTAGCAACATCAATTGGGGGGGGAGAGGAAGGCTCCTTTGGGGTCGTAAGTCGAGGACTACCTGTACTGTATATACGGGATACGGTACCTCAACGTCAACCCCCTCGAGGCTGGTAGGGAAAAAGAAAAATAAATGAAAATAAACTAGAGAATGAAAAATCGCCTCCCAGGAGGGCATGCAAACAGCACCCACTCTTTTGACGTTAAGCCTGTGGCTTTTAGCCTGTGGCTTTTATTCCGACTGGAATAAAGAACCCTGCCCAAGCACGCCTTGCAAACGGGCGGTATTCCTTCCCGTTAGGGTCCTCGCGGAGGAATAGCAAAGGAGAGACCCCCCCCTCACCCTCCCTTACCTGCTCTGACCCTCGTCCTCGCTCTCCACAAACCCGGCGCTGCTGCCAGGAAACCAAAAGCCGGAGGTGCGCAAAAAAAAAAAAGAAAAAAAAAGACGCGTTAAGTGCAGCAACTGCGGCGACGCGTTCTTTTTTGGCCGCAGTTCTTATTTCTCCCGCCCACAATTTCTCGGAGCAAAAATTTTCCTGAGGTCAGTGCTTGGCGCATGCGCAGAGAGCGGTGTCTTGCCTCGAGACGCCTTTTGCGCATGCGTTGATCGGATAGCGTCACTTCACAGCCCTTGTAACGAGATCCTCTGGTCTCGCGCGTGCGCGCGAAGTCGAGTCTGAATTGAAGAAGGGGGTTCTTTTTTAAAATAATAATAATAATAAAATAAAATAAAAAGAGCCGGGAGAGTTAGAGCAAACCTTGATCGATGCTTTCTCTGAGTGCATCGGTAGTCCCCTCCCTCCCCCTCTCCCGCCAAGAGAGAATGACGTTAGTGCAATTTTTTCCCCGAAATTTTGGCGGCACCCTCAAAAGATCTCACGGCACCCCTTAGTGCCGCGGCACATCGGTTGGGAACCACTGCCCTAGACAGTCAAAGTTGGACAATTTCAGGAAACAGTTGCATTTTCTTTCCTCCAGTGAAGCGACTGAATATTTTTTTTACTCTAGTGGAATGCAGATTTGATCAATAAGTAATTATCTTTTAAGCTGGCAAAACTTCATTAAATTCAGTGCTAGAATTCTAATAAGAGAAAATAACACCATATACACTGTTTAGGTTCTTTAGTTCTGAACCTTTCTAGTTTTAAATATTTTAATAGCCCAACAAATGTCATCTTTGGGGCAGTTTATAAGTTCTTTTAATAATTAAAATAGAGTATATTAGCAGTGCATATTAAAACATTATCTAAGATTTTATATTTCTAGATACTTGATATTTTTATGTTATTGAGTGTGGTGAAACATGTTTTCAGATTGTATACAAAAATTAGGAAAGAGTCAGACTGAAATCTAAAGTTCTCTTCTTAGAAGAGGAGAAGGAAAAGGCAGAACGGTTGGAGTCTAATATTTGTTTGGATTTAGAGAGGGCTAATATCACATTTAATCCTGGCTCAGTGTTAGATAGAAGCTCAGTTAGTTTTATCAACTTCTTTTTCTTCCTCCAGTGAAGCGACTGAATATTTTTTTTACTCTAGTGGAATGCAGATTTGATCAATAAGTAATTATCTTTTAAGCTGGCAAAACTTCATTAAATTCAGTGCTAGAATTCTAATAAGAGAAAATAACACCATATACACTGTTTAGGTTCTTTAGTTCTGAACCTTTCTAGTTTTAAATATTTTAATAGCCCAACAAATGTCATCTTTGTGGCAGTTTATAAGTTCTTTTAATAATTAAAATAGAGTATATTAGCAGTACATATTAAAATAATTGCCAGCAATACAAATCAACTTGCTAAAGAATAAATGATAGGGAACAAGATCTTTCAGAAAAGTCAAAATGTTTTATATAGTTTGGGTGGAGAATGACATTACTTAAAGTGATTCTCTAATAATAAAACAAAGAATTCATATGAGTAAAATTATTATTTTTGCTTGATCATTCTAGTCTTGGATCTGGATACATCATTCCCTCCCACCCCAAAAGTCATTAAAGTTATATAAAAGAGATAACTCAAGCTGTATAATTTTAAAAGCGTTACATAAATTTTTTTTTGCATGGTACCACCTGGTACAAAGTGAAACTAAATATTCTCTCCAATGTCTATATAATTACACTAAACATTCTACCTGATGATCCTTTATTTTTAGTTTTCAGAATTCTCAATCCATATGATCAGATATTTCTCTTTGTCCTTTATATTTTGGGTTAACTCCCAGAGTCCTCAGCCAGCAAAGCTGGCTGAGGAACTCTGGGAGTTGAAGTCCAAAAGTCTTAAAGGGACCAAGTTTGGACACCCCTGGTATAAAGTAATGTAACCATTTCCTATGTGTGTCATTCCTTTAATTTTTGGAAGACGCTTATTGGAGAAAACCTATATACAGGAAGACCTCAACTTACAACACTTCATTTAGTGACTGCTTGAAGTTACAACAGCACTGAAAAAAGTGGCTTATGGCCATTTTTCACACTTAAGAGCTTTGCAGTATCCCCATGGTCATGTGATCAGAATTCAGGAACTTTGCAACTGACTCACATTTATGACGGTCGCAGTGTCCTGGTGTCAATGGGGAAGTCAGATTCACTTAACAACTATGTAGCTAATTTAACTGCAGTGATTCACTTGACAAATGGTAGCAAGAAAAGTCATAAAATGGAGCAAAAGTCACCTAACAAATTTCTCACTTAGCAACATAGATTTCGGATTCAATTGTGGTTGTAAGTTGAGGACTGTATTAAAAACCAATAAAGAATAACAGTTTGATGTGACAATGAAGTCACTAATGTGCCACTGAAACTTCATTTGCATCTTGCTTTTGAATTTTATGACTTTCTTGAACCTTGAGAGGAATTGTGCTTGCTAAGTAAGCCTGTCAAGATATACTCTTTGTAAGTGGCTTTAACAGTGTTTGCATGTTTACATGTTAAAATGCATATGGGCCATGGGCTAAATTTCTGACTCCTATTTTTAAAAGGAACTTCTCACCAATTTCCACTCTGGTATAGTCAGATAGGGTAACCTGTCTAATACCTTCAGAAACAGATTGGCTTAAAAAAACCCTAGTTGAGTCGATACTGGAAACCAGTCCTTTTCTCCCTCCCCACTTTCCCTGTTAGTACTTTAGGATCTTTAGGATCTAGTAAAAATCTCCAAAATGCAAATATTGCTTTGCAGGTAAAAGCCTGCAATGGCCAACACATCTATGTAGACTCAAAACACGTCACCAGATTGCAGCAGGTTGATTTATTCTCTATTCTCTACACCAAAGGAAGAGCTAAGAAATGTTTTGCTTGGAAGATCTGTACAATGCCATACGCGGGCCACTTACTACAGTCTTCTAATCCAAGTCACATCACAGAATTACAATGAATTTTGCAGGACTCAAAACCATTCCTATCCTGCTTGGAGGATTAAATAATTAATTGTGATTTTAAACAGTTAGCATATCTCAAAAGGCACCATTATTCCTCACAATACTGCTATTATTCTGACCCTCCTAGCACCAGGGAGAGACTAATCTGTGAATTTCATTTCTCTCAAGTCCTCATTTGTTCAGTCTTAATTTTGTTTCATCACATTTCTGTATCAGTTAAAGAAATTTAGAAGAAAATTAATGGGACTGTTATTGAAGAGCTTTTCAAAAAAATTATTCTTTTGTCCTTCCAAATTCCTACACAAATTATTTTTTTCTGTATTGGCATGGAATGTTAGCTGGAAGTTAGCTTTGTTGCCAGTCTGGAATGTTTCTGCATTATTCAATAATTTAATTTTTATTGTATTAATAGTTTTTGTTATATTTCATCTTAAAAACTTCCCAGATTTACTACATTAAAAATATTCCCACATCTATTAAAATCTTTGTATTTCGTTTGAAAATAGGTTCCTTTGTCAAATTTAAAGATACACGCAGAACCCACAAACAATGGCAGATCAGAAGCATCAGAAAAAGCTAGGGAATTTTAGTTGTGTCAGGCAGTCATGAATGTTTCCACAGCTTTTCTATAGACATCTCCGTTTTGTCTAGTATTCTGTCCCATGGTACATATGAGTGTAGCTTCTCTCCCTCCCTTTAAATATCCGCACATTTCTTCCGTTATTTCCCATAATCTTCATTCTGACTTCATGCACTACAGTCCTAAACAAGTCATATAGCAACGTGGCAAATAAGTAGATAGAATTGAACAGTGTGTTCCTAAATCTTTGCAAAGTTTAATTGTATGTGTTTAGCTTTTTTAGCAGACACACAAAAAAACCTTCACAATACTTAAAGAAAATAAATATGTTCTTTCTCTTAGAAGATTATGGAACACCAACAAATGATTTTGAAGACACTACAAATAATAGTAACCAAGTTACTTCTACAGATGTGTCAAACAAAGACAACGAAGATAGCATCACTGTAAGTATAAACATCATTTCCTGGTTTGTAATCACAATAGACTTTCTGACTAAAAATCTAGACGGCCGAGGATATTTTAGCTTGCAAGTAGACATTATTTTGCATGTACCCTGGAGCTTTTAGCTGTGGTTTTGTAACGTGAAGCAATTTTTTAAGGACAAGCTGGTCAAATTTAGACATAACATTATTTACATAATTTGATTCCTGCAATTCAGCTGATACTAGGAAATGGTGGCTCCCAAGCCACAAGAACGCAGCTTTCATTTACACGTTAAACTTGTTTTCTTTACCATGAAAAAGAAAGCATAATGCTAACTGAAAGGCTTCAGTGCACCCTGAAATCATTGAAATGACTAGAAAGTTGGTGCATCATGGTTTAAAATCATGTTCACATTAATTTTCTGCAGCATTGTGTCTTCCTCCTGAGCTTGGATTACAATCTCCAGATGTTTATGCTTTCATTTTACTAGTAAGCTCAGAGTTCTGGTACTTGTAGTCCAAGCACATTTAAAAGATGCCAAGTTAGAGAAGCTATTGTAAGCACTAAAGTTCTAGTCCTGCCTTAGGCACAATAATAGCAGGATGTCCTTGGGCCAGTCACTTTCTCTCAGCCCTAGGAAGGAGGCAATGGCAAACCACTTCTGAAAAATCTTGCCAAGAAAACTGCAGGAACTTGTCAAGGTAGTGTTTAATAATCAGACATGATTGAATGGAAGAAACGCCCCGCCAACCCACTAATACTTTATGTTTAAGAATGTTGCCAATATATTATATTAATATTAATATCTAATAATCTAATTAATATTTTTAGAACAGTGAAACGTGGAAAAATTGTGCAGTTTGATTTATTGTTGCTTGTTTTTTTCTTAGGTGTATGTTGTAGTGGGGATTGCTGCATTGGTGTGCACTGGCTTAGTTATTATGCTCATTATTCTCAAATTTGGAAGACATTCTAAGTTTGGAATGAAAGGTAAGACGACTGCTTTTAATTCTTCTTTCCATATGTTTCTCTGCTGGTTGTTTTACGTAATTATTTAGACAATTACAAGTATACATTTTCGTTGTCTTATTCAAAATGGTTATTCAAATTGTTTAAACATGTAAAGGTAACAGTGCAACATTTCTATTGAATTCCGTGATTTATAGTAGATTGATGCATGGTAATTGGTTCTGACATACAGAAATTAATTTACATGCAATGCAGTTTCCACTTCACTTGATATATAGTAATATGTTTTTCAAGAAATATTGCAGTTATTTTATTTTGGAATAACTTTTCATATGAAGTCTGGGGATTTCAAATGGGACAAGCTCTTTTACCTCAACATTTCTTCAACACCTCCCCCTTTCAATATATTTTCCTCACTGACCAAACTGGCAATGACCATGTCTCTTCTCCTTGCTAACCAGCATTGATTTTTATCCATGGATCCTTAAGATAAGAGCATGAAGTCCTATCTTCAGTTCTAAATGACTATATAATTCTGATCTGATTACATTCCTCCAAGAAAGTAGGTACTGTTTATTCCTGAAATAGACTTAATTGCTATGTAAGGGAGTTCTCCCACTGTAAAAGAACCAGCGTAAGTATAGATAAAGGAAGTAGCATCTCTTTATATGCAAAGAATATACACGAGTCTCTTTTTAGGTCCTTCTTTCACCAGTTTTCTTATCATAATGAGCTCTTTTGCCTGACTTTTATGTCAAGTAAATTTTAGATTAAAAAAAGAAAAAATATTTTTATTCTCAAGACTGCAATGAAAGTCAAACTACCCTGACATTCCTGTGTTGATAAAATCAGCTGAAAACCCACATTGTTGTTCATGCAAGTTCTTTACTTAAAATGATTGTACCCAGAATAGAGCAGCAATGCCTGCATGATAGATGGTCCAGTGAAAATTGGCTTTAATCCATGGACTACAGAAGAAATTACTGAGGAAAGGGTGTGCAGAGAAGCTGCAGACATCACATCTATGTCAAGGTCTTAGCCTAGGTCAATGGATCTTAAACTGGGGTGTATTCTGGGGGTAATTTGCAATTGCAAATTGCTTGTTTTTAAGTCTAGGATCCAATTTGGGACTACCATTGCTATGATGCTTGTGAAAATAATAAAGAGTTTATTTTTTTTCTGTGGTAATGACATTATTCAAGCCCAGGAAAAATGTATTTGCCTGAAACAGTTTAAGAACCACTGTTCTTTGTAATTAATATTCTTTCAGAAATCTGTAAGATATATGTAGTAAAACTATATTTGTGATTGTTGAAGTTAACAACATGATGTTACATCTGGAAAGATTTGCAGTATTTTGTCCATTGAGCAGATGTGGGCTAACTGTTAAAGGTTAAATATTCTAAATGTTAAATATTTTGATGCAAAAATGGCATCTTGCAGGGTGTAGAATCCTATTCCTTTTTCATTTTTCTTCCCTTCAGTGCTTCAGGTTCATTTCACAGCATGTCACTTTTTAGCCCATTGTGGTTACTTTGAATAAATAAATAGAAGAGAGATAGAACTTTGAGTGGATGTTTCAGAAGGCAGACTCTTGAGTATCACGTCACCTGAGCACATTCCAATTCTGTGTCTTTTCTAAGTGTTCCTTGACTCACTCTCTCTCTCTCTGTCTCTCCCCCCCCTCCCACCCACCCACACTCACTCACAAACACATATTGCAAGTATATTTATTTACATAGGCCCAAGATTAGGGGTGAAATGTAAAATTTGTTACTACCAGCTCTGTGGATGTGGCTTGGTGGGGGAAGCTAATGTGACTGGGTGAGCGTGGCCAACTTTTTTTTTTAATTTTAAAAGCATTTTTTCTACAACCTCTTCAGCCAAAGAGTTGTAAAAAAAATGCTTTTAAAAGCCTGTGATGATCAGGCAACTCAGCTGGAATTGCCAGAGGAAAAAAAAGCTTTTAAAGGGTTCTGACGATCCCAACTGTTACCTGATCACCAGAACCTTTTAAAAACATTTTTTTCTACAACCTCTTCAGCCGAAGAGCTTGTAGAAAACATGCTTTTAAAAGATTCTAGCAATCGGGTAACTCAGCTGGGATCACCAGAGGAGCCTTTTAAAAGCTTTTTAAAAGCTCGGCCGAAGAGGTTGTTAAAAAAAAGCTTTTAAAGGGTTCTGACGATCCCAGCTGAGCTGCACAATCATCAGAGACTTTTTTTTTACTTTTAAAAGCTTTTTTCAGCCAAAGAAAAAATGCTTTTAAAAGTAAAAAAAAACAACCTCTGATATCACGTGGCTCAGCTGGGGCAGGGGGTGGGGCCAGGGATTTTTGCTACCGGTTCTCCGAACCACCTACTGCCATCGCTACCGGATCAGGTGATCCGGTCCGAACCGGGAGCATTTCACCCCTGGACAGGATCCTGCCCTCAGTGAATATGAATATATATTCTTATATACATGTATCTTAGAACTTTGTGTTAGAAAAAGAGAGGGAAATGGGTGAGTGAATCATATCTTTTTCTTAATAAAAATAATGATTATGCATTTCCATGTATATTGCTTTTATTCTGACATTTCCAGTAAGCAAGTTTATAATTAAGCCTTTGCTATTGTTTCAGAAGGGTTTGGAATGTATGAGAACACAGAAAAAAGGGTCTTTTCAGATCCTTATAGCATCCCTATCTTTGTTTCCAGGCTTGAATGACTGTTAGTAAAGTTGCTTTGGAGCAGTTTTCAGAACAGCCACATGATCCTAGAAGAAGAGACATGGCTGCTTTAACAATATGAAAAGTGGTGCTTGGTATATGCTCCAAAGCACCTTTTACCAAAGAATTGAACAGCTCAAGTTATAAAATCACATTTATTAGGTTATATGGAATAGTTTTTTAGGTTTTCTCTGATTCGAATATAAAGGAAAAATAGATTTTAATATAAAACTCCCATTCTTTAGATAAAAATATGTTATGAATCACTTTTTTGTCTAATTCTAAGATCAGTACAAGTCAGAAGTGATAATAGTTACATAGAAGGAAAAGATTATTTAAGGAGTTATATTTCTCAGATTTTCTATTTTAGGTTTCTTAATTAGTTTTAAAAGATGACTGAGAATAAAAATTATCTATCTATCTATCTATCTATCTATCTATCTATCTATCTATCTATCTATCTATCTATCTATCATCTACCTACCTACTTACCTACCTACTACCTATCTACCTACCTAAAGTAGTTTTAAAACTACTTTGCTTACAGTTTTAAAGTTTTTTAAAATATGGGTTATATATAGAAGTACACAATATGAATTAATATGTGATGATGATCATGATGATTATACTGAAGAAGAAGAAAGTCTTTCAAGCTAACAAAAGTGTAAAGTTGAGAGTTAATTCAAAAGAGAGACACGTTGTCTAGTTTTGGAATATTTATTTCTTCTTCAGGGTGTAAAACATATTTAAGATGAATTTTTTAGACCCATTTGGGAAAGCAGCTAAGGCAACCAGGTAACTATAATCCCTTGGGTCTGAAGCTGGCTGGGTGACCTTCGGCCAGTCACTCTCTTTCAGCTCTAGGAAGGGGGCAACAGCAAACTACTCCTGAACTCTTGCCAAATAAGCTACAGACTAGTCTAGGCCTTCACTGAGAGTCAGTACTGACTCAGAGGCAGCCCATGCCCCCATTATAGAACATGCTTTAAAATATCCTGGATCAGATGGAGAGCTATATTTGTCTTCTAATCAGTGTGAGTGTACTTCCCTTTCGATCACCTATTTGAATGCATGAATATTGGAGAGAGTCCTTCGTATGTATAGGTAAATGCTTAAACACAGCTCATGTAATTAAGCTTGTTGCCTAACAAAGAGTTAATAGGTTTACTCTTGGGTAAATGTACATAGGAGTGTGAGAGGTATGTGGATGTACAGAGTTCTTATTTGCAAAGATTGTTTTGTTTACTTCTGCAAATAATATAGATCCATCTTACATTTCTTATTATGTGTAGAGGTGAAATGTCTGTTGTTACTAATGGAGCATATCTTGCAGTTAGCAGAGTTTCTGCTGCCCTTTATAATATAAACATATATTTGTACTTTCAAGTATTCTCTACTTTATAGATAGCAAGTAAGCAAATCTGGTAAAATTCCTGGGCCTGCTTTGCCCTCCTCTCACCCCTTTTCACCCCTGACAATGCCTTGCTTACCTTCCGGAGATCTAGAGCTAGTAGTTTCATATTACTATAGGAAGGCAGGAATTGAACACCATGTATAGTAATACTCACTGCTGTCAATTCCCATACACTGTCCTTGGAGCAGAGGTTAAATGAATATGGACAGCCTCTGTTTATTAGGATATTGATGATTTACCAATGAGTCAGCCATAATGTTTTTCTCTGGATGGTAGAGAAAATGCTAAGTCTTTTACCCAATTATTTTCAGTGCCATGTTAGATTTATAGTATCTTACATTCCATAATAAACCCATAACACGCTAAAAGGTTCTGTCCCCCTATAAAAACATTCCTTCACATGTGCTGGCATTCCATTGAATAACACTGCTTAGTGGGCATTTTACATATTTCCTTACTAATATGGATACCCAATGTCCTATCTCAGATGCGTACACATGTCCACACTTAACGCATTATCATTTGCAAAGGCAAATTCCAGTTAGGGTAACTATAAGTAGAAGTAAGGAAGTTTTCAGTAACTAGGTCTGAAGCAATGGGCAGAAGCATTTTAGATGCATGGTCCAAGGATCCCAGTATGATGGGTAGGTTTTCAACTGTTCCAGATTCAAAGGAACAATTTCTATGTAGAATAGAATAGAATAGAATAACAGAGTTGGAAGAGACCTTGGAGGTTGTCCAGTCCAACCCCCTGCTTAGGCAGGAAACCCATACCATTTCAAGACAAATGGTTATCCAATCTCTTCTTTAAAACTTCCAGCGTTGGAGCATTTACAACTTGTGGAGGCAAATTAACATAACATAGCATAACAACAGAGTTGGAAGGGACCTTGGAGGCCTTCTAGTCCAACCCCCTGCCCAGGCAGGAAACCCTACACCATCTCAGTCAGATGGTTATCCAACATTTTCTTAAAAATTTCCAGTGTTGGAGCATTCACAACTTCTGAAGGCAAGTCGTTCCACTTATTAATTATTCTAACTGTCAGGAAATTTCTCCTTAGTTCTAAGTTGCTTCTTTCTTTGATCAGTTTCCACCCATTGCTTCTTGTTCTACCCTTTGGAGAACAGCCCGACTCCCTCTTCTTTGTGGCAACCCCTGAGATATTGGAACACAGCTATCATGTCTCCCCTAGTCCTTCTTTTTATTAAACTAGACATACCCAGTTTCACTGATTAATTGTTCCACTGATTAATTGTTCTAACTGTCAGGAAATTTCTCCTTAGTTCTAGGTTGCTTCTCTCCTTGATCAGTTTCCACCTAGTTCTTCTTGTCCTGCCCTCAGGTGCTTTGGAAAATAGGTTGACTTCCTCTTCTTTGTGGCCAAAGTCATATATAAGACTTCAGGGTGCAAAGAAGCAGAGTTTCCAGCAAACAGATCAGTTGTTCTCAACAAGAGTTTGTTTGCTAAGAGTGGCTCTAAGTTAGTGGGGGGGAGGGGCTCACACACACCAGGTACATACAATCACCGCTAGGAATGCCCTTGCCTTGGTCTTCCTTCTGCCCTTCACTTAGCCCTACGAGCTTTAGTGTTGGGAGATGGTCCTGGATCAGATCCCACATCCTAATGTTTCCAGCTGCTTCAAATGTTCTCTAGCTTTGCTGTCATCTGAGCATCCTCTGAAGTGACCGCATCTCAGAGTAAGAGCTGGCCCTGATACCCAAGAGATGGTCCAGTTTTTCAAGAAACTGTAGCTCAAGTTCTTTAGCTTCCTTTTACAAAGACATATTTTTATAATAAACAAAAAGATCCAAGCAATTTAATCTTAACCTTAAATGGCTCATAGTATTTTGATTTAATACAGTTACAAATTGCCCATAATAAATATAATACTGTCCTTGGGGGAACCCTTTATTCCTTTTATTCAGCCATTACTGCTGACATGGATGTAAATGGTTTTCATATACAAAAAAAAAAAAAGTGATTTCAGAGTTCTTATACTGAAGAGTACAATCCAGGAAAAAAACCCCTTTAAAATGTTAAATAAAGATGGTCTGAGTTAAGAAAGGCATATATACAGATATTTTGGAAGAATTCTAAGAGAACTTGCATTTTCTTTTTTTAAAGATAAATTCAGAGTACCTACTTTTAATTCATTAATAATTCAGAATGGTTTCCAATTTCACTCTTCCAGTCACTAGACAAATTTCTGTGCCAAGGTCACTATTTTTACGTTTTCTTCCTTTTCCTGAAAGTTCCCTTTTCTGCTCCAGTCCATCTTCTCTGACATTTTGGAAGCATTTAATTATGGAACAAAAATAAAGAGGGTTTTTTATTTTGAATAAAGAACCAATAGAGCTGCTTACATTAAAATAATCAGTTAGTAAAAGTTACGTATGGACATTTTCTCTTTTCTGCCTGGGGTGAGAAAAGACTTACCTTACATCAGTCATACAGAGAATAGATAATTGAGATTTGGGCCTGATGCAGTTAGCCAGACATGTCATAAATTGATAGGAAAAATTTAAGCTTGGCAGCTAGTTGGTAAGAGGAACTGGAATTAACTTAGAACTTTTGGTAAATGAAATTGTATGTCCATTAGCTACGTATTATCTGTTTTCAAATGAAAGACATTTTGTATAATGTCATTTGAGCAGCTTTTAATTTAAAAAAAAATAATGTTAAACTTGGGCTGCTTACACATACGATGCAGAAGTTTGATTTTTTGAATGTGATGGACCAAATTATAACAAGGAGTCCTAATTTTATTTTTATTTTAAAATTTGTGCTGTAGCAAAATCAGTTTGTTTTTCCTGCAGCATCCACCAATCGTCTCATATGGGAAATTTGTTGCAGCAGCAACGTAATTGATTCAGAAGAAAGAAGTCAAATGCATTAACAATGTATGGTTAATGAATTTAAGTGTAAAACCTGATTTTTGGAAACATAAAAGCACTAGGTGTTTGGCTCCAATGAAAGCTACCGTATATTTTTTTCAAGTTTATTAAGAAGCTACTGAAGCAGCTTCTTCAGAGTTGTTACATGTGCATGATAGCAGTAGGACTTATGTGCCACTCCATAGTGTTTTCCACACTTTCTGAGCAGTTTACAAATGTTAGCATATTGCCCCCAACAGAATGGGTCCTCGTTTTACCAGGTTCAGAAGAATGGAAGGCTGAGTCAACCTTGAGCTGGTCAGGACTGAACTCCTGGCAGTGAGCAATGAGTTAGCCTGCAATACTGCATTCTAACCACTGTGTCACCTAGTCTCCTACAGTTTCTATCTGGATTTCTCCAAGACTATTCTCTCTCTCTAGAAATTCAAAAAGCAACGAGAAGCTAAAAACAGGAGAACAAAAGACCAGACTTGGATAGGCATTTTGCTTTTATAAAAAAATTAATAAAAAAGGAGATAAATTACTGTAGAATCAAGGAGTGAATCTTTCAACAGGGCTTCAATATTAAAGAGATTCAAATTTAAGAGTTTTAAATCTTAAATTCTCTTTATGTGGCAGTGCCATTAATGGAGAGCACATGCACCGAGATTTGATAGCTCTTACGTATGATCTCAGGCTGTTTGCTTGTCTTAGTCCCAAAATTTTCTGTTTCACAATTTTATTTGTATTCTTTTTAAAAATCTATAATCAGTACCTATGCTATAAAGGGCTTTATAACTAGCATTAGAATGGTAAAGTTCTTGGTGCTCACTAAACTTGGTTGTTTGCTTGCAAACATTTCATTACCCAATTAGATACCATAATCCTTACGAGTATGGGATTTGCTGACTATATATATATATATATATATATATATATCTGTCTGTGTGTCTTTGTGTGTGTATCAGAGGTGGTATTCAGCAGGTTCTGACCAGTTCTGGAGAACCGGTAGTGAAAATTTTGAGTAGTTCGGAGAACTGGTAAATACCACCTCTAACTGGCTCCACCCCCCATCTTTCCTCTGCCTCCCGAGTCCCAGCTGATAGGGAGGAAATGGAGATTTTACAGTATCCTTCCCCTGCCACGCCCACCAAGCCACGCCCACCAAGCCAGTCACACAGAACTGATAGTAATTTTTTTTGAATCCCATCACTGATGTGTATGTATGTATAGACAGACAGACAGACAGACAGACAGATTTGTGGTTGGAAGACAGGAGCTACCATGTTGCTGTATATTCTTTCTTAGTTTTATCTCCCTTCTGATCTGCTTTTTCCCCTTACATTCCTGCTGCAGGATAAATTGCCTTAAACACAATGTTTTCATCTTCTTTATCTTCTCAGACTTGTTAACCCCCCTCCCCCACCCCCACTCCAGTTCATGCTTACTTACTGGAAATCTCATCCCTTTCATCCGGTTATTGCAGGCACTTAAAATAAAAGGCCATGTGGCAGTGTGAAGTAAAGTAAAAACTCAACTTGCCCTTCCAAGACAAAATTCTTTGGAGTTTTCCCTGCCTGCTTATAGACCTGGTCTAAATGCTAGCCCCCCTCCTTCCTTCCCCAGCCTAATAGGGCCAAGTGGAATGAATGCCCAGGTGGTTGGGTCTTGATCATTAGGCCTGGGAATAATGTTGGCTGCTGGGATTAGTAGGGCTGGAGCAGAAGCTATTGCTGACATTAAAATGCTGAAAATCTATTCTACTAAATGAGTCATAGAATCAAGTTTACATGGAACTTTCCCAAAGGAGCTGACTTGGTAAAATGCATCGGAACCAATTTAAAGAAAAAACTAAATAAAGTAAAATATCAGCTGAATGTTTTACCCAAGCATACTCTATGCTTACATGTAGAAAAACCTGTCTTAACGTGCTACCTGAGTGACAGCCTGAAGATGTCATGACATTTTAGACATGCAATTGCTGGACTTAAAACTTAACACTGTTGCATAAAGCAGGGCAGGTTTCAATTTGTTTTGAGCAAAGTTTTTGTTTCCCCTGATTTCTTTCCAAGCTTAAATCATTATTTTTATCCCATCCAATCTCCCCAGCTGCAATGCAATTAGAATGTGTGCTCATAGTCTTTTTATTCTACCCGTCTCCTTTTTTCCATAAGAGCATAGTTACATAGTCAGGTGTTCCTTCTGTACAAAAAGAACATCTTTTTTATTAGCACACTGTCCTTACATGCAGGAGGAATATTCAGAGATCCCCGTCAACAAAACCCGTCTCTCACTCCAGAAAAGTAGAAAACAGGAAGAGACAAAAGAGATGTTATAGGCCTGAACGTTTGACCTGATTTACTGACCTACTTCTGAGTCTTGTGGGGTGGAAACTGACCAATTTAAAATTTAATTAGAAATTCTAAATCATCCCTCTAGTCTAAAATGACAAACATAAACATTGATTTTCTGTTTAAATGCAGGACTAAAAGCAAAACAAAAGTTGTGTATGCAGATGTAGAATTAAATCCGTTCGTGTGCCCAAGGGGTTGTGTACTTGTGTTCCTCAAGCAGAAACTTCTAAACAGACTTTCACTATGTGGCAATGTGCTTGAAAAATGAGGCAATTTTCAAAAGTGGGTTAGGATATGGCATAGGAACAAAAAGACTTGCTAAAATTGATTAAGGTCTTCTTCTTCCTTGAGGTGACTTTTTTTGAATCTGAGAAGGGCTGAAATGGAAAAGAAGCATGATAATTTTGCATTTGTGGTACACATGCACTTTTAATCAATATTTAATATTTTATCAATATTCTTTCTTTCTTTCTTTCTTGTTTGTTTTTTATCAGTTTTCTTGACCAGGATCAAACTAGTCATGGCATTAATTCTGTGCATGCAATCAACATTCATGATTTTTGTAAAAAACTACTATTGGCTCATAACTACTGAGCCAATTTGTCTAGTGGTTAAAGCACTAGACCATGAGTTCAGGTCCCGCTTTAGCCGTGAAAGCCATCTGAGTGACCTTGGGCCAGTCACTCTCTCATAGCCCAAGTCACTTCACGGGGTTGTTGTCATGATGAAAATATGAGGCGGTAAGGAGTATTAGATATGTTTGAATTATTTCTATATAAGTATAAAAATAAATATATAATAATATAAATAATAAAAATAAAAATTTAAAAATAAACTTGGCGTTATGAGAAGATAATTTATTTAATTCCCTAATAAGCAACTTGGATGTTATTCTATGTATTTCAAATGTAGCTTTCATAACAAACTTCCTCTAAAAGGTAAATGTCAGCCTCTGACAGATAATTTTGATTTATTTTATGGCAGTGGGACAAAACCCCAAAACATTTCATTCCAACCCGTATTTATCACATTATGGTTCAGCTTCTCAAGGACTGCTAATTATCAAATACATGTGCATAAATTACATAGTTTAAAATCTAATTTGCATCATATCTCAGTTGGGACTCATGTGCCATTAAATTGTTCCATATTGCTATGAACACAAAGAAAGCCAGTCTTTATTTATTGACATGTGTAATTCTATTTTATGTATGTCATATACTTCAATTCCGTTGTATTTATTTCCCATCTTTTACATGGAAATATATTTTAATATTCTAATTTTATCCAGAACCTTAATCTGTTTATATGTTTCTCACATCAAATTTTATTTAGCTTTTTCCTATTTATTTCAGATTCTTTAAATTCTAAGCTTATGATTAAAACTTTCTTCCATTCATGGTTGAAGGCAGACTCACCTGGCACTTTCCAGCTGGTCATTCTGAAGGTCTCCGATAACTTAAAATTAATTAATGGGTAAATTCCACAAGTGATTAGAAAGTAAAGTTTGCGAACTTAGTGTCTTTTAAAAGGCTCCACTGTGATTGCAAGCAAGACGGCTAATCTTACTGTCCCGGGCGTTCAGACCTATCAAAATCAGTGTGCTATGGTCTCCTTGTAAGGACCAGCTGTCTAGAGCATATGTGAGTGAAAGATAAAAATTAATACAGATTAATGCAAAACAAGGAAGAAAAAAGAAAACGAAAGATATAAAGAGGAAGCTATAAGTGCAAGAAAGGAAAAAAGTAAAATAAAGAAAAATATAAAAAGAAGTGACTTCCATTCTTATTTACAAAAATTATAAGCACAATTTTAAATATACCTTGTTCTCTAAAATTACTACATAATTTTCTTCATTTTATAATTCTTCCTATCTAATTATCAATTCCTTAAATCATAAGTTCATTTTTTCTTTTACACAAAAAGTCCATAGCGAGTTTCCAGTCAGATATTGTTTTTTCTGTAATCAAAGAAGTAAATTTGGCCAGTTCTAGAAAATGCCATCATCTTCACCAACCACTCAGTAATTGTGGGTGTTGCCACATCTTTCCATCTTTAGGCATACAATAATCTCGCTGCAGTTGTAATATACAAAAATCAAGTCCCATGACTAGAAGGGAGATTTTTTTTGGAAATGTACATAAATATAGCTTTAAAGTCTATTCACTCTATATTTATTTACTTTGCAGATTTTTTGAACAACACAATAGGAATTCAGTATACAGTTAAAAACCATAAAAATCCCACACAAATAAACATGTAGAAGAAACACCAGGGCAACTGCATCAGTAATTTCCTTTTTATTTTAACTATTCTTTTATATATATCAGCATGCAAGAGTGTTGAGAAAGATTTTTAATTGTATAATACCAGCACTATGATACTATTGAAGAGTAGTGGGTCGCAGCTATTACTCTAACTATATGTTTGCAGAAGTTCAAGGAAAGCTAAAAAGGAACCAGGATTGCAGCTTATTTCAGCCACTAAAGGATATGTGATCTTGCTCAATAATTCACTTAACCTCCATGTGCATTGATTAAACATTTGCAAAAAAGCTAGTCATTAGGAATTGTCTAAAGTTACTCAGCAAAGGCTCCATATTAAATTTACACCTGTGAATTGGACCTTTTTATCAGTGTAAGATAAGAAAATAATCCAGAGTTTTAAAAATATTTTTCCCCCCTGCTCTTCCCTGTCATTCCCATGTTTAGTGGAGGCTAGCAACCAGCTATAAAAAGAAAGTGCCAACTTAAGTATTTGCCTCTGGTATCTATATGAGCGATCTGTGATTACAAAAGAAAAAGGTTAAGAAAAAAAAGTGCTTTTAAAAACAGCTGGGATAATTTTAGAAACACTGTCAGAAATTTAAAGAACATTTTCAATTGGTTGAAATATTTTAATATTATTAAGCAGTTACTGAGAAATAAAATTTAAATGTATGTTACAAACCATATAAAATAGTAGACTTTGAGTATTTTCATTGTAAGGTATTGATATATTAGTTCCAGGTGTGGTTCTTCATAAAATTTTGTATAAAAGATTTTTCAAGTGATCTATTACCATGGCTGTATTTGCTGATGACATAGAATATTAATACATTCTTGCTTAGAAAATGGTTCAGAAACAAGTAAGCATGTTCTTTTCTTTTCAATAAATTAAAAAAATAAAATCTTGTACAAACAAGAAAGTAATACTAAGCAACATTACTACCTAAAATGATCTTGTAGTTCCAAATAGCAAATGAAAAGGATCAGTTGCTTGTTTTTACCCAGTTCTGAAAATTGGATAAATTTTCTTTTTGGGAGAAATATCACTGAATTTCTTTCTTTCCCATTTCTCTCCTTCTTTCCCTTTCTTTTAATTTACCAACATTTTTTTAAAAAAATCTCTCAATAAATCATGTAATGATCTTAATCATTTCCAAATTACTGTATGTGAAAGCAAAGTTTATATTTATATTGTTTAAATAGTTCTATGATAATCAGCATTGAATAACATATACATTACACAAGCACAGTTAACACATACTTGGAATTAGCCTGGTGTGGGTAACTTTATTTATTTGAGATGAAATGCACTACAACATTCATTGTATTTCTAACAAGGATGGTGGCATTCTAAAAGGTATCTGGTTGAGAATGCTACTTTTTACAGAAAAAACAACACACTTTTTCCTTCAGAGTGACTTGTTGTTTTGTTGTCAAGTTTTCCACTAGATGATAAACTTCCCTATACAAGATTAATTAATCAATGAATTTACACTGACTTCAGATATTCAAAGTGCTACCAATGTGCTACTATACCACAATGTGCTGAAGCATGTCTGTTCCTACCTGGGCAAGATATAAATAGTTTGCTGAGAAGGTTAACAGTGCCAGTATATTTTATTTCACTGTGGAGTATTAGCATAAAATGAATGTGGTATTATTCAGAAGCAGTTGACATTGCAGCAAGTATTACCCCATAACATTAATCTTTTTAATATCCTAAAGCCTTTTCCTTGAAACAGCTGACTACAGAATCCTGGCAGTCGTAATTGATTGTACTTGCTTTAAGATTATAATTTCTGTGTGCGATTTAGCCAAATCCCTTTTATTCTATCTGTTTTTCTTGGCTTTTTGTGGCAAGTAATAGTGAATGTTTCAACAAAAAGGAATTTAGGCAAGCCCTATTAGAAACATGAAATCACATCTAGTAAGCTTGTTTGGTTTTGCACATCTTCTGTTACCTACAGTGAAGCAGAAAATAATCTGGCTGCCTCAGGTATTTAATTAGCAATCAGATGGAATTCAAATGAGGTAATTGCTGTTTATCTCATTATACGTGCCAATTTTTTATATTGATACATATAGTGTGATAAATGGAAAGACAAACAATAAACAGACTCTGTGGCAACTTCAGATGAGAGAAATTTTCTACACGGAATTTTTCTGTGTTAGAAATCGCAAAAGTATTGCAAAAAATATACATGTTTATCAGTTGTTAAAGAAGTTTGGCAGCTAGAAAATTGATGCTAGTTTAAAGCGCTGAGATCAGAATGGTACTTTGCTATTACAATAACAGGACAAATATTGCCTTACATATTTTGTTGTACGTAATGGGACTTTTCAGTGAAAAAACTGAGCAAGAAAGGATAGCTATGGTTTTCTTAGATTTTTTTTAATCCTAGCTTTATTATTTTTATAATATACATAATACCTAATGCTCTTTTGTCCTCTTGTTTTTCCCACAATAGCAATCCTGTGAGGTAGTTGAGCTAAGCGAAAATGAGAAAGCCCAAAGTCACCCAGTCAGCTTTCATGCCTAAGGCAGGATTAGAACTCCCAGTCTCCTGTTTCTTGGCTGGCACCTTAACCACTAAATCAATTGGCTGTCAGGTTTGTCATGTTGCCCAAATGACAGAATTGTAACCCACAAAAAACACAAAGATTTGCACAAAAATTGCATATGGAATGCAACTTTGTAAATATTTTTGCACAATTAGAAAGGTTAATATAATATAAGTAGAAATAAAATAAATGTCATTATAGTGAAGAAGGCTTGGATTAGATAACCTGTGATTCCTGCTCGGTTTACTTCTTGATGCTCCTTTTTGAAAGGATTCCTGCTCTCTGTTTGGCTCTTCATCTAGATATGAATTGGACAGCTATCCCTTAAACGGGATGGCTTCAGATAGGGTTTTAGCCACTGAACTGAAGCAAGATGTCTCATAACCTTAAAGAATATATGGGAATCCAGTTAGACAGGAACTTTTTTGTAAAAAGTTTTCTTACATTTCAGCCATAGTCCTTCTTCAGGACAAAAGAGTTTCATTTATCTTACTCAAAGCTTGTTGTGTGAATTGTTTCTTCTAATACATGAGGGTGTTCTGCCCTTACAGTTTCAGCATAGTTGAGCTTTCCCACAGAATAGAATAGAATAGAATAGAATAGAATAGAATAGAATAGAATAGAATAGAATTTTATTGGCCAAGTGTGATTGGACACACAAGGAATTTGTCTTGGTGCATATGCTCTCAGTGTACATAAAAGAAAAGATACGTTCATCAAGGTACAACATTGTTTACATTCATTTACATACATTTACATTACATTAATAATTGTTTACATTCTAGTACCAACATAAAATCCACCCCTTTCTTTATCCACATACTGAGCATGTGAGCAGATTGGCTTCTGCTTCTCTGCATGATCCTTATTATCTTCCCCTACTTTAATATATAGGTTTCTATAGTTGTTCCTTCACCTCTGGCTAGTTGGGAGTAAAGCAGAGCTTACACTTTTATCCTGAAATGTTTTTAGGGCTGCTTTTGCCTAAATGTATCATATTCAGTTGTGCATGTTATTTTATTTGTAAATTAAACCATACGTGTAAGTCATATTAAATTTTATTAAATTACATGTGCCTTTTTTAATTTGTGTTTTTGACATATGGTATGTAAATGCATTTCAGGTTTATTTGATTTTTAAGAATTTTATTTGTGTTTGGATCTTTGTGTTAATTTTTGTTAATCATTATAGACATTATTTCTCATGTGTTCATTTTGTTTCTTTTAGGTTCTGTTTTGTTTCATAAGATTCCACTGGATGAATAAATGAAATAAAGAAAAAAGAGGGCTGTTGAGCATGTTTTTTGAACTTCAGTGCTGCACATTAGGCAGTTTATTGTTGTGTCAATTGCTACACTCCTTGGACCTGTCTGGTAGAATTGGGTTATATTTGAAAGATCTGGAAGTATCCAAAATTTTGGCAACTTCACCACAAATTCAGCCCTAGGCAGCTATAAAACTCAAGAAAGCACAAACATGAACAGTTATGTTACATTAACAATGATCTTCTTCATAAAGCTACATTTCAACACATTTTTGCTACTTTGATTTTATTGTTTGAATTTAACTACAAAGATAATTAATTTCATAGCTATTTATTAAAGGTGAACTGCAAATATTTTGAGTACTAAAAGTAGTAAATAAATAAAATATTTTATATCATTCTGCAGAATGTTAATTTTTAGCCCTTAGAATAAATCATTGATCTTAGTAGAGCAATTGATTATTTAAACTTGCCCTTCTGTGAGTTGGCAGGCCCTAAATGTGTATTAAAAATAGCTCTGCACAGCTTCTCTATGTGAGTGGTATGTATGGTGTAGAATGGACTATGCATGGCGTAGTAGTATAGAGTATGGACTAGTAATAGTATGGAGGAGATCATCTGACAAGAATGTAAGCAGTAAAAAAATCTATATAATTAATTAACGTGTATCTAAGTGTTGCTTGACTATGTGCACTGACATGTTCTAAAACTGATCACTTTCCATGCTGAGCATCTATGTTAGCAAAGAAACCATGTAAAAGCAAGTACTCATGTTAATTTGGTCTCTTCCATCACCATCTCCATTAAATTTACTGAATTGCTATCCTGCAATGTATATAGTTCAGATAATCATAGCATACATGACCTTCTGTAATCCAGCAGAAAGCATTGCAATTGCTTCCCTAATATCTGCTAGCTATATTATCTCGAGCCCTAAACAAGCCCTATTAATTTTCTCCCACTTCTTATCTCTCATACATTCTTACGTATAGTAAGAAAGAAAATAGCTCTGTAATATTGAGATAATCTTAAATTCTTTTATTCTGGAAAACGAAACATTTCACATGCTATCCTTGTAAAAGTTATGAAAAAGTTAGTTTCTACTACACTAACACAAGAAGTTTGATTATCTTTAAGGAAGAAAAGATGTTTACATTTGTTGTTTCCATTTTAATTCTATTACATGCACCTCTGGAGCATCTTGATACAAATGAGGTGAATTTTTACTAAAACTTTTCTACTTTTGTTCCATCCCTCCTCCAGTTTTTATATCTCCAAATTGGCTTGTTAGTTTCCCTCAGCCAATGACAGAGAAGAATCTTTCAATATTGACAGCCACCTAATTTTAAAAATGCTATTATTAAATAATAGAAAGGTTGACAGAGCTAATTATATTTTTACCTGATTTCAGTCTCCTCCAAGATCCATATTGTAGTTTATCTGCATAGAATCGATAGTTGAAGACTAAATCCCCAATTTAGATTTACCAAACTTCTAGTCAGTCACAAAATTTAATTCTCCCAAAGTACATAAGGTTCCAGATGAACATTTAGCTACATAATAAGTTTATTTTGCCTGCAATCTTTCAATACTTTATTCTTATAATATTTTGCAGCTTAACTTTACAGTCTCAAGTCTGATTTTTGGATAGTTCTACATGTACTGACAAGAATATTTTGGATCTGTGCAATTGAGGCATTTGTTTTTAATAAAATAGAATTCTTTTTTGAACCATCAATTTATATATGCACACAGGCAATGCAGAGTAAACTTTTGGATGCTTTTGTATACCAAATGTATACAAAGTTTGCCACCAAATGTATTGTTCCCATTGTAATTTTTCACAGAGGTTTTTGGATTACAGCACATGGCTATTTGTTACTTTTATTTTGGCAACAACCAAGCCATCTTAAATAATGAATGAAGCTAGCATTGTTAATTAATTTCCTTTCCAATAGGGGAACAAATAAATCTGATTCAAACCAGATTTTGAAACTGAAAATTGCACTATGTTGATTTCATTGATTGATGAATGAATCATAAATTATTCTTGTCTGTCACTAGAGATATTTTAATCTACCCAAACAGTATTGCTTTACAAATATCATGGTTAATTATAAAATTAATGACCCTTATAAACCATAGTGACAGTCATACTAAGAAATCAGCCAGGATCCATTAAGTTTGTTAGACACTTGAGTGCTCAGCATTCAAAGTTAAAATGTTCTTTTCTACTTTACTAGGCAATAAAAATTGCTAATGGATTATTTAAAAAATGTTTTGTACATTTTATGCATTTATAAGCCTGAACAAGAAAGATTTGCCCCAGTGTTTAACTTGGATTTTATAACCCACATTGTCATTTAGAAGAACAAAGGTTGGTTTACTTACACACACACACACACACACACACACACACACACACACACACACGGGGTGGTGGTGGTCGTGCTGTGATTTATGATGAAATCAGTTCAACTGAGCGTTGTGGGAATCCTTCTGCCCAGATGCTTCCACTGGGACAAGCAACAAAGTGCATGCTAACCCATTTTTAATGCTCTAACACCATCTTGCTTAAAAGGAAAGGAATTCTTCCACAAATAATTTCATATAGTGAACTGCTTTGCATCCTTTGTCATTTAACTGGTTTGGAAATTTGTGCTGACATGGCACAGAACTATTTTAAAAAAAGCTAAATACATTGATCTAGGTATGATGGCATACTTAATTACAGATTGTGCTATTTTTGTGAAATACAATTAATATAAAAGCTCATAGTTTGAAAGGAATTAAATTTTATTTGCTGACACTTGACCAAATTCAAGTGCAATTTTGATTTCTCAGGCTATATAACTAATGATTCTCCAGCTAGCACCGGCTTTGATTAAATTTCAGTTTGGGGGTATTGATATAATAATACCCCTTTTTTCAAACAAAATATGGTAATACTTTAGACAATTGAGAATTTAAAATTATGATCATTTTATTTTTAATAAAGTTCAAGTCCAAATAAATTTTGCAAATTTTACGTAATAATCTATTTTTGCAAAAGGGGCACAACCCAAATGCTCATAAATGTCATTTTCAATATGAGAAAATATATGTGTGATTATATCCCTAAAAATAATGTTTTTAATTTAAATTCTTAATAGATTGACAAAACGTAGACATGTCTCACTGACTTCATCATTGCTATGGATAAGTATTTCCATCTGCTTATTGGAAGGTATTGCAAATAATCCCTACACCTTGGAAGTCCTGTAAGGAAATTACATAAATAGCTGATATCCATGAGCAAATTTTTGCTGCATTTTGGTAGGGTATCCCAGAAAATAAAATGAGCTTGTTGTTGTGCTTTCATAACTAGTGAGGTCAATAGGATTTAACCTATGTTTTACTCTGCATTTTATTAAGGAATGAACCAAACGCCATGGTTCATGACCAATAATTTAATTGTTTACAGCTTAATTAAAGGATAACACAACTTCAATACAATTATTATCAATTATGATCATTGTTTGCATCCAATTTTCTATTTGTGTAGGGATAATTAGCACTGCTGTAATCCATTAATTGACTGTAGAATTTTAAATACTCTTGTCATACTCCATTTTAAAGATTTTTTTCTATTTCTTGTATATAATTGACAATCACTTATTTTATTTCAAAATATGCTCTTGATAATAAGAGCAGATTGTACTTACTGAATTTTCTAAACTTATTTTTAACAGAGTAATAAAGTTTTATAATTTGTTACTGTTGTGTCTTGAATTTTTATAAATATATCCATTTAGTTTTACAATTTATGGACATGGGATTCTTTCATTTCATTTTGTTCTTCTGAATTCACTATATATTTGTGTAAGATTTATAGATTATTTCTGTGATACGGAGTCAGTTTCTTTTGTTTATTCATTTTGTTCACACATATACAGTATATATATATATATATATATCTGAGAGATTTTAATTTTTTCAGAGAATTTAGGTTTCAGGACCTGTTAAGACAAGTAAGTATCAAATTTTCAAATGCATTTAACAATGGCTAATAACCAAAAGAAAAAGAAAGAAAAAACCCTTAGAAACAACAATCAACTACCGTGTAATAGTTACATAAATCCTAAAAACCTTAAACCCATGTCAGGAAAAATACATGAATTGAAATACAATAAAACAATATAAAACATGAGTTAAAATAGAAATACAATAGAAGAAAGAGTGAGCAGAGTTCATAATATCATCCAAGATACATCTTATGCCTTTTTATGGAAATTGCTGCAGATACAAACTTAAGTACTGGTGGGATTCTGGCCTGCGAGTAGGAAGTAGACTATTCATCCCTCATAAAAGATATAACCTTTGTTAAGAAATAGAAGTATTTCTGCATGTAAATTGGCAGAGAAAGGATAAGGGCCTCTTGGTGCCATAACTATCTCCCATTGAGTACTGCCATGGGTAAGGCATTGAAGCAATGAAAAGATTGTATAGTGTCCCAGGCAAACAGGTTTGAATAAGTAGTCTGTAGGCATAAATATTTTCCAAACCCCAAGTTGATTGTAACATTCAGATTTATCTGCTTTGCAATGTTCAAGCCTCTTCCATGGATTTTGGCTTTAGCATTCTCTGAATGTAGGAGCAGCATAGAGTAGGCAGAAGGACTCCAGTAACTGAAGTTAGCTAAGCTCTTTTCTTTCCACCTTGATGAAAAACAATGAACAGAAATTAATAGGGCCAGTGGGCCATTGGAAAAGAGAGTTTTAAGCAGTGGTGGAATTCAAATAATTTAACCAGTTAAATTAAATGTTGGAATGATTTCTTCCAACAACCAGTTCACCAAACTGCTCAGAAAGTTAACAACCGGTTCTCCTGAAGTGGTGCGAACTGGCTGAATCCCACCACTGGTTTTAAGCCAATAGCAGAGTCAACAAAACACACTCTTGTATCCAATATAATCACCAGTTTCCATGTGAATTAAAAGTATTTGAAATGTTGGATAATTTGAAATGTTGGATAACCATCTGACAGATGGTGTAGGGTTTCCTGCCTGGGCAGGGGGTTGGACTAGAAGGCCTCCAAGGTCCCTTCCAACTCTGTTGTTATATTATATAAATGCTGCACAGAGAAAACAGCTCATCAGAATCTAGACCAGGGGTGTCAAACTTGCGGCCCACAGCCTGGATGCGTCACGCACTGGCCATCCCACCCCCATTTTAGCAAAGGGGAAAAAGGTTGCGATATGTCATGTGACAACAACGTGTCATCGCGTGTTTGACCCCCCTTGATCTAGACTGAACAGAGACTAAAGGCTTTGGAAAAAAATCTAATCTATTTTCATCAAACTTTGGAAGAAAAATTAAGCATGGTATTTGAAGATTGAAATTTGTTCAGTGTTATTATTTTCAGTTTGCCACTGGTGTTTGTGGTGGCTATGTCTTCCTAAGAATGCCGCATTTTGGTCTTAAAAAGATTGGTTCCAGCCCTTTTCCCTTAAAAAATCCTGTTAAGGTCTACATATTTCTCTTGAGAACCACCTATGCAAGTGAAAGAATCATTGCATCAGCACAGTGGTGGGTTTCAAATTTTTTTACTACTGGTTCTGTGGGTGTGGCTTGGTGGGCATGGTTTGGTGGGCATGGCAGGGGAAGGATACTGTAAAATCTCCATTCCCAACCCACTCCAGGGGAAGGTTACTGCAAAATCCCCATTTCCTTCCGATCAGCTGGGACTTGGGAGGCAGAGAATAGATGGGGGTGGGGCCAGTCAGAATTTTTACTACCGGTTCTCTGAACTACTCAAAATTTCCACTACTGGTTCTCCAGAATTGGTCAGAACCTGCTGAAACCCACCTCTGCTTCAGCAGCATACAGCAGAAATCTATAAGATTTCATTCCCGTCCCCACCCGCCATTAATGGCCAGTATGTAGAGTTCTTGCACCATTTTTTTGTACTGTGTTTTTGTTTTGGTGGGCTACCATACTTATTTTCTTCTCTTTTGGAACGTCCACCTTTCTGAAGGAAAAAACGTCTTCTTTCATTCGACTGCTAGTGCTGTTGGCTGGTCGTGGCAGAGCTCCAAAACATGGCTCTTCCCACACCAGTGTCAAGGTTGCACCTTTATTGGCAACTCTATTGTCCTGTGACACTAGGGGAAAAGGCTCAAATAGAAGGGAAAGAAGACAGCACAATTTTCTAAGCTGCCTGCTTTCCCATATACATAGTTTACTTAGCACACTTAATAGGCTAATTGGACTGTAGCGTTTGTGCAATTCTCAGGGATAGGAGCTGTTGCAGATTGGATCCAATCATCCGGCATTTGGAATGTGTTGTTATTGGAAGTAAGCAAAGAAAGTTCACTTCCTAATATGATTTCACTTGGATTGGGAACATTTCGATATTCACAAGATCAAAAGTGGATAAAAACAGATAGAGTGATTGTAACTATATTAACTTTAATAGAATAAAATCAATTTTATCAAGTGCTTTTTTTTCAGCTGCAGCTTATTGGCTGCTTGATTTATTGCAGCTCAACATTTTCAGAATTACCCATGTTTGTTCATTTAATAATCAGGAACCAGGGTCCTAATACATAGAACAAATGGGGGAAATCACATTTATATTTACTAACTATAAGAAAACAGAACATTAGCTCATTAAGGAATAGTTATGATAAAGCATTATTATATATGCATCAATAGTTAAGATAATAGTTAATTAGAGCCAGTCTTTGGGCCAGTCACACTCAGCCTGCAGCGTCTGGCTTAGATGATCAGCTGGTTAGTCAATTCCTATCGCAGCCAATGGATCAATACTTGGTTGATCTGAAAAATGTGGACCTGGCACATTCAGGAAAACCACTTTAATCAATAGTACATAGACTTATATACAGCCTCATAGTGCTTTATAGTCCTCGCTGAAACACTTTTTACAGAGTCAGTATATTGCCCCCAACAATCTGAGTCCTCATTTTACTGACCTCGGAAGGATAGAAGGCTGAGTCAACCTTGAGCCGGTGAGGATCGAACCTCTGGCAGTCGGCAGAATTAATCCTCAATACTGCATTCTAACCATTCCATCACCATGACTCAAGAAAACAAGAAAAAGAGTTAACTAGTTACAATAAAACATTATTAGTATCCACATTCTCTCAATCTCTCTTTGACAGTATTTAAACTTTCCTATTTCTTCTAGTTGTTTCTCTTTGATCCGTCTCTCCAGCTACTGCAATGTGTCATAGTTGTTTCTTATGGTGATGGTGATAACATTAGAAATATACTATGGATACAGACAAAAGTGATTCAGTGTGTTCTCCCATCTTATTTTCTTGGATCTGAAAACCAGGATTAAGACGGACATGTTGAAGAGAATTGCTTAACTCTTAGGGGACACCTAGAACTGATCTGGAATGTATCTTGGAAGCACCTTATTTAAATATGTCCTGCAACATTTCTTTAAATCAGTCCTGTACAGTATATAGCTTAGTGGATTGTCAGTTTTGCTTTTACCCGCATTATGTCATTTGTGGCCTGTTGACTTCACTCTGCATTTTCAGATTATTGCTCGTTTTTAAAAATGGATCTTTCTCAAAGAGCTGTGGAACAGCTGCCCTTCTCCACAACAGTCTGAGGAATTGTGCTGCTTTCTTTTCAGAAGAAAACATTAAAAAATGCTCTAAAACATTTCTAGGGGATTGTCTGAATGTCAGTGGGCTATTATGCCCAATAGCAGTTTCTGAATTTTCTGAAAGAATGAAGAGAATAATTTATAAGTGTTAAAGCAATGTTGTTGTTATCTCTGTCTTTTCTTGCAATTTTTACTGTTTTTTGTTTTTTTTTACCCCAGGGATCTGAATACTACAGTTCAAGCAATTAGGTAGATGTAGATTTTATATTCCGAGTTACTTTCATTTATGGAATGTGCACATGCATATTTTCACTCGGAGAGAACAGGGGAGCACTTTCAATAATCAGCCTAATTTGACCAACGGGAATAATGTTAGCTCTTCTTCACATCTTTGGTATCCAAGTGGTCTATAATGAACACTCATTTATGCCAGGGTTCTGCTACAGGAATTAGAATTTGATGTCAGCAGGTAGTGATATCAATGTCTCCAACCAGCTTGAAATCAAAAAGCCTTTTATCATGATTCCTAGGACCTCACCCTGCTAATTAAAGGTGAACAGCTCCTGCTTCATATCTTCAGTGCTATACCATTATCTCCTTTGGTTGTAAGGAGGCAATGTGTAGGAGGAATAGGGACATAGAGCATAATGCAGAGGTGGGTTTCAGCAGGTTCGGACCAGTTCTGGAGAACCGGTAGTGGAAATTTTGAGTAGTTCGGAGAACCGGTAGTAAAAATTCTGACTGGCCCTGCCCCCATTTATTGTCTGCCTCCTGAGTCCCAGCTGATTGGGAGGAAATGGGGATTTTGAAGTAACCTTCCCCAGGAGTGGGGTGGGAATGGAGATTTTACAGTATCCTTCCCTTGCCACACCCACCAAGCCATGCCCACAGAACCGGTAGTAAAAAAATTTGAAACCCACCACTGGCATAATGGTTGTTCAACTGTGCTAGTTTAATTTGTGCTTTTAGTTCAGTTTCCTGTCCCTGAAGAATGAAATCAGCTGACTTGCTTTATATATCAAACTATTAGCTCCTTTTTGCTCATTAAGGAGGGCATTCTCCATAATCATTGTGCTTCTTACTTTGCTTTAGACACTGTCTTTCTGTCCATAGGGAAGTCTATAGGGTACTAACAACATATAAACAGTTAAAATGGCTAGAACATCAAAAATAACTGTTAATATTGCAAAAATTCAGATTGAGGAAGATGGTCTTAATGCTTTTTTTGAAAGGCTAAAAAGTAAGGCTGTCTTCCTGAAAATTTTTTCCTCGAAGCTCTACATTGGCCAGCAATGGGAGGATGGAAATATTAAAAATTCATTGGAAAATCTAATATGGTAAATCGTGTGAGAGGTTATGTCCGAAGCTTTAACTTCTTTTAGTTTTGATTTGGTTTAGGCTGAGAGGGATTGTTTTAATGCTTACTGTATCTCAAACTTTCTTGTATTGACTTTGAGGTTCCACAATCTTTTCAGCAAAAATATATATTTGAAGAAAAAATATTTTTTTTAGTCTAATTGTGTCTGTTTCCATTCCTGAAAGCACGGGCATATATATAAAGTGGGCAAAACCAAAATGAACAGCATTTAAAGTGAGGCATAGGCATAGAGGTAGTCCTGACTTAAGAGCAGTTGGGACCAAAATTTCAGCACAACTATAAACACAGTGTCACATGAGCATGCCACTGATTAATAGCAGTTCCGGCACTTCTGGTTGCTGTTGTTAAATAAATCCTGCAATGCTGATAAGCACAGCATCACAGGGTTGTCATTTTTGATTTCCTGTCGGCTTCCCCATTGACTTTGCTTGCTGAAAGCTGGCAGTGAAGGTTGCAAATGACAATCGTGATTGCAGGATTCTGTGATGTTGTAATTACAAGCTGGTTGCTGAACACCTAGATTGCAATTGTGACTGTTGAGGATGCTGTGACTGTTTTAAGTACAAGGACCAGCCATAGATGCCACTTGTTCAGCACCATCGTAAATCTGAATAATTGCTGAACAAGTGATCATTAAATGAGGACCACCTGTTTAACAGTATATTCTCCAACAAACAATATACTTCAAAGATTGTCTGGTTTGGCATGTAAAGTCAAAGTTAAAGAGAATGAACTGTTAGTTTGGGAATTCTCTTTCACACATGTCTATTCAATGTTAATAGCACACATTGTCATTTGAATAAAAGACAAATTAATTATTGTGTGTAAAAATAAATCGTGATCTGTATTGTGGGAACATAAATGTTTTTCAAAATTAGCACCATTAGGTTTTTTAAAACGCTCACTTTAGTCGCACAACATATATCATCCATTTAAAAGCTTCAAAAACATACACGTCTTTATTTCAGGTTTCCCCCTTCCTAAAAGAACATAAATGAAGTCATGCTACAATAATTGTATAATGAATTCCTAGAACATTTCTGGTGTCAACAACTTGTCAAGCTGTAAATATTCTCTGATGCTTGATCATGCAAGTCAATGCTTAGAATTGCTTTCTTTCTAAGTGAGTGTTAGTCTTTGATTATAGCTTCTGGAATAAACCTTTAGCTACCCTGGAAATAAAAAACTTTTTAATGTTTCTTTTTTTAGAAAATTCTCTTTAAATGGATATTATTTCTTTTTAAATAGTTCTGTAGAAATTAGCCATCAAATTTTTCTACAGAATTATAAAAGGTCTTCTTAAAAAGCCACCACCACTGAAATTGAGACTTTTAATGGGATTTAATTTCTAAAAAAGGGACCTCAGTTATTATGGCTATTATTTAAACCCACTTGCCTGGTAATAAAGCTCATTCACTAAAAGAGACTTCCGAGTTTAATCCATCATCATCTTCTTCTTTTAAAGACCCCATAATCCCTTGCGGGGTGGAGTCTGGACAACTGAATGGAGCTAGCAGAGTGATTTAATGGCCAGATGCCCTTCCTGTTGCCAATGCAGAGTTTTGTTAAGCAGATATATTCTCAGTGTACCGAGAGAGAGAAACAGCTGCCTCTACTTAGGATAGAACCCACAGCCTCCTGATTGTGAGGCTTGTGAGAGTTCCACCTCTAGGCCACCGAACCACTTCTGAGTTTAATCAATGTGTATAATTTATCTGCAGACAGATAGTTTTTTAAGTTTCCAACTCCAATTGTTTTATTATGTAATGATAGCCTATCATTCCTCTAGTGAACTGAATAATTTTTCTATTCTGTGCCTTTTATTCTGTTCTGAACCATTAAACATTCTGTGGCATAGGGTAGGCTATACAACAAGGAAATAATTCAATATCAGGCCTTGCCTTGTATACTTGTACTTCTAACTAGTACATCATACGAACTCCCCCATCTGATATTTCTGTTATTTCCCGGTAATAGAAGCCAGATTCACATTCTGTCATGCCAAAGAAATGTAGACTTCTTGCTCGTGATGGGAATGTTTGTACAGCTTTGGTTTCTGGTGTTATTGGTTTCTGTTGCTTTATTATAAACCCCATGTTAAGAATAGATAAAAGCTCTTCCCAGCAGGCAAATGCATCATAATTTATTTTGGAACAGTACCATCACAATCCTTCTCCAAATCCATTGGATCATATTTGGAAAAAAAAAGATATCGGTGTCATAATATGCTTTTGTAGCATATAATGTTTTTTTTTATTTTTTTATTCAAAAAGTTTTACAGAAAAATTTTCCCCCCCTTTCTCCCCACCTCCCCTCCCCCCTCCCTTCACAACCCCCCTCCCTCCCCCCCGACTTCCCAGAACGAGCACAAGGTATAGTTAAAAATAAAACAAACATATGCTAAAAAAAATTTGTCCCAACTTAATTATACCCCTACAATCATCAGTTCCTAACTTCCCCCGAAAACAATCAAAAATAATACATCATAATCATTCAAAAACAGTCTGATAACTCTTAGTCTGATATCTGTAGCATATAATGTTATAATGAAACATCTCATATACATTCTTCAGATAGAAAAATACCACAAAGCTTCTTTCCATGTATAGATTACATGCCTTTCGGCGTGAAAGTGCAAGCTTTTTATTTGGCTGAAGGGCACAAGGCTTATAAAACAAAAAATAGTGTAAAATGAGTACGCAAGATTCTTCATACCAAACAACAATTAGAAACTGTTTTGGGGATGAAACAATGGAAGAAACGTAAATTTATTAAAGGCTCATTCATGCAGGCCGATTGCTCTCATGGGTGTCTCTGAATGTCCCTCAGCATACAGGAAATTTGTGAAGAACTATATTAGTGTTCTTCTTTATGAAGAACTATGTTAGTATAATAAAATGTTATTATATACAAAGAAATTTATACAGATAACCCACTGCTCTCTCTGCAATGACTAAGAGGTTTGACTTGATTAGGGAAATTCAGATACCTGCTCAGTCACAGACCTCATTGGATACATTTAGGCCAGTGGTGGGTTTCAAATTTTTTTACTATTGGTTCTGTGGGTGTGGCTTGGTGGGCGTGTCAGGGGAAGGATACAGTAAAATCTCCATTCCCTCCCCAATCCAGGGGAAGGTTGTTGCAAAATCCCCATTTCCTCCCAATCAGCTGGACTTGGGAGGCAGAGAATAGATGGGGGTGGGGCCAGTCAGAATTTTTACTACTGGTTCTCTGAACTACTCAAAATTTCCTACCGGTTCTTCAGAACTGGTCGGAACCTGCTGAAATCCACCTCTGATTTAGGCTAATCAACTCAGCCTACTGATTATTGGGAGGGTAGATCAGGTTATATCCCTCTGAACCAGTTTGACCCCTCAGATAACTGAAATCAAAGTATAATAATAAATAAAATAAAAATTGCCAAAGCACCCAAACTTGGAAACTTATGATAACTTCAGTAAAGCTGTATTCTCTGTTTGCTTCCATGTGCATATATGGGTGGGTTTATTGTAGCAAGCTATATTAAGAATGAATCTGAAGATGGACCTCAATTTACAACTTTGTAACTTACAGATTTAGGCAAGAATTTTGTTTGAAAGATTTGTGGCAAATAACCACATCTTTCTAAGAAATACTAAAACAAATAAAATGTTTTCAAAATTAGCACCATTAGTTTTTAAAACGCTCACTTTAGTCGCACAGCATATATCATCCATTTAAAAGCTTCAAAACATACACGTCTTTATTTCAGGTTTCCTCCTAAAAGAACATAAATGTTTTCAAAATTAGCACCATTAGTTTTTAAAACGCTCACTTTAGTCGCACAGCATATATCATCCATTTAAAAGCTTCAAAACATACACGTCTTTATTTCAGGTTTCCTCCTAAAAGAACATAAATGTTTTTCAAAATTAGCACCATTAGTTTTTTTAAAACGCTCACTTTAGTCGCACAGCATATATCATCCATTTAAAAGCTTCAAAAACATACACGTCTTTATTTCAGGTTTCCCCCTCCCTAAAAGAACATAAATGAAGTCATGCTACAATAATTGTATAATGAATTCCTAGAACATTTCTGGTGTCAACAACTTGTCAAGCTGTAAATATTCTCTGATGCTTGATCATGCAAGTCAATGCTTAGAATTGCTTTCTTTCTAAGTGAGTGCTAGTCTTTGATTAAAGCTTCTGGAATAAACCTTTAGCTACACTGGAAATAAACAACTTTTTAATGTTTCTTTTTTTAGGAAATTCTCTTTAAATGGATATTATTTCTTTTTAAACAGTTCTGTAGAAATTAGCCATCAAATTTTTCTACAGAATTATAAAAGGTCTTCTTAAAAAGCCACCACCACTGAAATTGAGATTTTTAATGGGATTTAATTTCTAAAAAAGGGACCTCAGTTATTATGGCTATTATTTAAACCCACTTGCCTGGTAATAAAGCTCATTCACTAAAAGAGACTTCCAAGTTTAATCCATCATCATCTTCTTCTTTTAAAGACCCCATAATCCCTTGCGGAGTGGAGTCTGGACAACTGAATGGAGCTAGCAGAGTGATTTAATGGCCAGATGCCCTTCCTGTTGCCAATGCAGAGTTTTGTTAAGCAGACATATTCTCAGTGTACCGAGAGAGAGAAAGTACTGCCTCTACTTAGGATAGAACCCACAGCCTCCTGATTGTGAGGCTTGTGAGAGTTCCACCTCTAGGCCACCGAACCACTTCTGAGTTTAATCAATGTGTATAATTTATCTGCAGACAGATAGTTTTTTAAGTTTCCAACTCCAATTGTTTTATTATGTAATGATAGTCTATCATTCCTCTAGTGAACTGAATAATTTTTCTATTCTGTGCCTTTTATTCTGTTCTGAACCATTAAACATTATGTGGCATAGGGTAGGCAAGGAAATAATTCAATACCAGGCCTTGCCTTGTATACTTGTACTTCTAACTAGTACATCATACGAACTCCTCCATCTGATATTTCTGTTATTTCCCGGTAATAGAAGCCAGATTCACATTCTGTCATGCCAAAGAAATGTAGACTTCTTGCTCGTGATGGGAATGTTTGTACAGCTTTGGTTTCTGGTGTTATTGGTTTCTGTTGCTTTATTATAAACCCCATGTTAAGAATAGATAAAAGCTCTTCCCAGCAGGCAAATGCATCATAATTTATTTTGGAACAGTACCATCACAATCCTTCTCCAAATCCATTGGATCATATTTGGAAAAAAAAAAGGTATCGGTGTCATAATATGCTTTTGTAGCATATAATGTTATAATGAAACATTCTTCAGATAGAAAAATACCACAAAGCTTCTTTCCATGTATAGATTACATGCCTTTCGGCGTGAAAGTGCAAGCTTTTTATTTGGCTGAAGGGCACAAGGCTTATAAAACAAAAAATAGTGTAAAATGAGTACGCAAGATTCTTCATACCAAACAACAATTAGAAACTGTTTGGGGGATGAAACAATGGAAGAAACGTAAATTTATTAAAGGCTCATTCATGCAGGCCGATTGCTCTCATGGGTGTCTCTGAATGTCCCTCAGCATACAGGAAATTTGTGAAGAACTATATTAGTGTTCTTCTTTATGAAGAACTATGTTAGTATAATAAAATGTTATTATATACAAAGAAATTTATACAGATAACCCACTGCTCTCTCTGCAATGACTAAGAGGTTTGACTTGATTAGGGAAATTCAGATACCTGCTCAGTCACAGACCTCATTGGATACATTTAGGCCAGCGGTGGGTTTCAAATTTTTTTACTACTGGTTCTGTGGGTGTGGCTTGGTGGGCGTGTCAGGGGAAGGATACAGTAAAATCTCCATTCCCTCCCCAATCCAGGGGAAGGTTGTTGCAAAATCCCCATTTCCTCCCAATCAGCTGGACTTGGGAGGCAGAGAATAGATGGGGGTGGGGCCAGTCAGAATTTTTACTACTGGTTCTCTGAACTACTCAAAATTTCCTACCGGTTCTTCAGAACTGGTCGGAACCTGCTGAAATCCACCTCTGATTTAGGCTAATCAACTCAGCCTACTGATTATTGGGAGGGTAGATCAGGTTATATCCCTCTGAACCAGTTTGACCCCTCAGATAACTGAAATCAAAGTATAATAATAAATAAAATAAAAATTGCCAAAGCACCCAAACTTGGAAACTTATGATAACTTCAGTAAAGCTGTATTCTCTGTTTGCTTCCATGTGCATATATGGGTGGGTTTATTGAAGAATGAATCTGAAGATGGACCTCAATTTACAACTTTGTAACTTACAGATTTAGGCAAGAATTTTGTTTGAAAGATTTGTGGCAAATAACCACATCTTTCTAAGAAATACTAAAACAAATAAATGTTTTGTTTTCTCAGGTTTGTCCCAAGGGTGCTTTTTCAAGAGGCAACTGGACTTTCTGGTTTTTTCTTTGAATACGTTTTTCTTCTCATCCAAGAAGCTTCTTCAGTTCTAAAGAAGCTTCTTGAATGAGAAGTGAAATGTCTTCAAAGGAAAAACCAGAAAGTTCAGTTGCCTCTTGAAAAAGCAATCTTGGGACAAGCATGACCTGGATGACTGAGAATCTCCATAGAAATTTCTCAGGTTTGATTTATACCGCATGCTTTTCAGGGGAAAATAATTTGTTCTTTCTTTGAGTTGATGTGAATGGCTGTATGTATCTTATATATGTTGTTTTCATACCAGGCATATAGGGCACATACATTATAGTCTGCAAGATACCCAGCTGAGTTTCTGGAAACCTCATTTAAAATAATAGGGCTATCAAAATCCTTGAAGAACTATTGCTAATGTAAATCAATAGTTGTGTGTTAGATTACCAATACACTGTCTGGTGTGACTTTCCTGAACATGTTTATATGTTGGTAAATAAATAACTAAATGATGCTTAGGATCATAACATGCATGCCCTTGGAAAACAAATGAGAAATCAATTGCAATTTTATATTCCACCTATTTTATCTTTTCCAAGCCATGGTTATATAGAATGATAGGAACAGAGGAATGGGAAGAAAAAGAGAAAGAGACATAGTGAAATATCTGAGGTAGGATCAGGATTTTTTAACCCCAATTTTCATGGGAGAAGGCTATTCATCCAGTCTTTAAAGCTCTATACTATAAATTCTTTTCTTTACATCCTGTTTTCTGTTTTGGGCTGGTAAGGAGGTAATGTCCTGAATTTGATGGCCAGATAAATGTTATTTATTTCTTAGAGCATAGTTGTGCAGTCCCCAACAAATGCAGAACCCTAGTATTCTTTTGCCAAGAGGTTTGGCAAAGCCAGGTCCAGGACTTGAATAATGTGTTTTTGGACATAGATGGATAGAGGGAATAACTCATTTTTCCCTAGTGCTGTGGGCCAAGTCACACAGATCATTAAAATTAAGCTGGCAAAACTCCCATTTGTGCTTATTCCTCAGCATGATCAAGGTATTTTCCAGATATGATCCTACATTTTATTTCTTGAGGACTTCAATAAAGCAGGGATAGATTGCATAGATTTTCAATGAAACATTAGGTAGACATAAAGGTGTCTACCTTTCCAGTATAAATGCTTCCACTTTTCATATCTAGAAGATGCACCAGATGGATGCTTTAATAACATCAAATTACTTAATTTTTTTAGCTAAGCGTTACATTTTTTTAACACTAAAAATGTAAAAATAAATAAATAACAAGAACTAATAATTCTAAATTCAAAACTAAAATAACTAATAATTAAGGTAACAGAAAGAAAAAGTAAAGAAAGAGAAAACAAATCCAAAAGTGCAGAAAGAAAGGAAAAAGAAAGAGGTATGAAGAAAAGATTTCTGATTTTCTTTTACAACAGTTATAAGTTTTATAAATGTTATAAATTTAAATTGACCTCTTTCTCTAATGTTACACTATTTATTTATTTAGAATGTTAGAATAGAGCTGGAAGGGACCTTGGAGGTCTTCTAGTCCAGCCCCCTGTTCAAGCAGGAGAACCTATACTACTTCAGATAAGTGACTGTATAGTTTCTTCTTAAAAATGTGATGGAGCGTCCACAATTTCTTTGGGCAAGCTATTCCATTAGTTAATTGTCCTTACTGTTAGTAAGTTTCTCCTTAATTCCAGGTTGCTTCCAACTCAACCAAATGATTATTTTCATTTTTTATTATCTGTTGTTTATAATCATCAAACCCATACATTATAATTTCAATTTTTCCCTGTTTCGTGCAAAAAGTGACATCAGATTGCTTAATCTGTGACTGTACAGTATAAGCAAACTAATCCCACACAGGGTGGAACTCCAAAAACAAAAGTAAAACACACAAAACATTATAGTTCAATTTATTATAGGCATGGAGGACATTTGCATGTAGAAAGGGGAATGAGATGTCATTGATAGCCCCAGCCCCAATATTGTATGGTTAGGTTAATTTCATGCCTGAAGGCTCAGGAGGGTGCTTGAAAAAGAATCCGAAGTGAGCTAGGGCTGATCTGCATAACTAATTGCCCTTAGATAATCACTAATCATTTCTTGAAAATAGGAATGTGTGATGTTATCCTCTAGATACCATATGGAAATTGAAAAGGTGAACCTTCTTTTTCTGTTTTTTTAAAAATTAATTAAACAAGAGTTCTACAAGCTTCACAGAGAAGGGAAGAGGAATACAACTATGGTGGCGTCTTTCCTTTCCATTTGCTGGTGGATGCCCCAAATAGGTTAATGTCAAGTATACGAGTGGTTGGTTGAAGGAATCATAGCAAAGATCTATCAGCGGAAACACACACGACCACAAAAACTCTCCCAAGGAAAAGCAAGTGATTGGTGCTTGTTTTCCCGATCCAGGTGAGAAAGGCAAAGAGGCAAGGAAACCTATCAAATAAGGGGTGTTGTAATCTAAAGCAGAAAGAAAGGATTGAAATTTGGAATGGAATTTCTTAAAACAGAATAACAGATTGGGAAAGGACCTTAGAGGTCTTCTAGTCCAAACCCATGTTCAAGCAGGAGACCCTATACCATTCCAGACAAGTGCCTGTTCAGTCTCTTATTTATTTATTTATTTATTTATTTTGTCACAACATCATACAAAAAGATTATATAGTATATACACATATAAACATATATAGGAAGAAGAAAAGAAAAACAATAGGACAGGAACGGTAGGCACGTTTGTGCGCTTATGCACGCCCCTTATGGTCCTCTTAGGAATGGGGTGAGGTCAATAGTAGAAAGTTTTTGGTTAAAGCTATTAGGATTATGGGAAGAGACCACAGAGTCAGGTAAAGTATTCCAAGCACTGATGATTCTGTTGCAGAAGTCATATTTTCTGCAATCTAGATTAAAGCGGTTTACATTAAGTTTAAATCTATTGGTTGCCCTTGTATTATTGCAATTAAAGCTGAAGTAGTCTTTGACAGGAAGGACATTACAATAGATGATTCTGTGAGTTAAACTTAGGTCTTGTCGAAGGCGACGGAGTTCCAAGTTTTCTAAGCCTAGGATTTCAAGTCTGGTGGGATAAGGTATTTTGTTGTTTTCAGAGGAATGGAGAACTCTTCTTGTAAAATATTTCTGGACACGTTCACTCTTCTTAAAAGCCTCCAGTGATGGAACCCCAACAGCTTATAAAGAGCATAAGTACCTACATTTTGGAACAAGTGTCATCAGTTTAATAAGATGAATGTAAATTCTTTCCTTAGAAAGAATGTTATACAACTAGTACCAGTAGTTTACCTTGTCAAAATATTAAAGCTCCAGGCCTACACATTGTCATGTATACATAACCACCAAGCTTTAGAATATAGAGGAAAGATAAGCAACATAGATTCTTTTATTCTGCAAAACATTTTCAGAAAAAAAATCATGCTGTATAATGCTTGTGTGTGAAAGAGAGAGAGACAGAAAGAAAAAGATTTTCCTTTCAAGAAAAGTGGCTTGAGTGTGCTAAGACAATGGAGAGGTGCCTGTTGTGACCTAGGCCCAAGTAGTTATTACCAGACATAATCAGTCCTAAACAAATGTAGTTTATTAGAACAGTTGAGAAATACTTCATTCTCAGCTTAGTCCAAATTAATTCCAAAACAAATCCTTCCAAAAAAGTCCTCCGGCCTTATCACAAACCTTTGTCTTCTTTGGCACCCTGCCAAAGGCTTTTCTTGGCAAAGCCCCATGAAGTTCAGAAACAAGAGATGCCGATTAGAAACCAATGTAGCAATGTTGCTTTCTTACAAAGAGCCCAAAAACCATTGCTGTTCTTTTAAGACTTATGGGAAGGGCAAATCATCTCCTGGCCTTACTCCCGAGTTGTCCTTTCTGCTTTAGCTGCTCTTGCTTTCTAGCAGCTCTTCACATGTGTGCACTAGGAACAGGCTCTTCCTGATCCTCTGCCTCTCTGCTGTCCGCCTCTGCCAGCTCCAGAGTCCGCAAATTGCTCCCAGATGGCCCTGGCCCCATCTCTGCCTCCGACGCAGAACTCTCGTCTGGGCCTTCTCCTGACTTCAGGACTGGCCCATTGTCCTCCCCAGCCTCTTCACTGTCAACTCTGCTGCCAGCTCTGCAGGCTGTTGGTGGACCACAAAGTGCATGGATTTACTATCTGCATAATCAGATATTATTGGTGATTAAAAACCAGCTCACATCTTTTATTATTATTACGTTATAGAAATGAGGGTCAGTCCAGGTATTCTTCATGCTAGGTTATTATAACTACCAGAAGATTTACATCTACTGGTACTTCTATTTACTTCTACTTAGAATTTACTTCCAAGCAGTAAATTCTATTACATTTTTAAATTCGGAATTAAAATGCATCACACTTGAATCATAGTTGAACTCTCTTTCCATTTCATCAGCTGACTCAACATTTGCCTTTGAGAGTAATCATACTGTAATGGCTCACAGATAGATGCCATATATTTCAAATTGCTACAGTACTGAAGATCTTAGTTGAATTGGGCAGTATGATAGCCATGGTCATTCTATGTAGAAGTATAATGGGATTCAACCAAAAGAGAAGAATGAAATCCATTCAGACCAATGATTGGAATCTAGAACAAGTAGGCAAAATTCTGAAAGGGACAGATGAGGAGGCAGAGTTTTTAGTACTTCTTTTCATAGACAAACTGTTCAAACTGAGCAATCAATCTTCTAACTTTTATAGGGCTACAAATTTCCAGGTGATTCTAAAAGTACCTGGTCTGGTTGTGCATTATGAGCTGTAATGGCACAGTGGTTAGAATGCAGTACTGCAGGCCATTTCTTCTGACTGCCAGCTGCCAGCAGTTTGGCAGTTTGATTCTCATCAACTCAAGGTTGACTCAGCCTTTCATCTTTCTGAGGTCGGTAAAATGAGGACGCAGATTATTGGGGGCCATAGGCTGACTCTGTAAACCGCTTAGAGAGGGCTATAAAGCACTGTGAAGCAGTGTTTAAGTCTAAGTGCTATTGCTATTATAATATTATCTATTTTATTGCACAACAAAAATCAAGATGGCTTTGTCCCTTATACTGAGAGCTGCCATCACGTTTTAGGAATGAGGCATCTATCTTCCAGGTTCTGGTCTCTTTGTATCTAATAAGGATGTACATCCCTTTTACAAATGAAAATAATATTTCCAAGTAACTTTTTTCACATTCTTTCACTTCTGGTGTTAAAGTCATAACTAGGAGAAAAAAGATGGGGCTATTTCAACTATTTGCACTTCTTAATCCATGAATGTGGACCTTTCTTTGAAAACCTTTATTTTTTAAAATTAAGTCTTTAATGGGTGCAGTGCTATGTTATTTGGACAAGAAACTAATAGCTTGGCTATCTCACATGAATGAATACAAGAATAATTAAGATAACAATGAAGAAGTCTCTGAAAGCTACATAAGTGCCACTGATTATGGCCAAAGATGAACTGGAAGGGAGAAAGGTTGACCTCTGTATCAACTGGTATCAATGATTGGAGTAGGAAAATAAAGACCTCCAATTTTTCTATGGTTCCTTGCTGTTCTCTTTATTTGATCATGATCAGCAGCTGCCTTGCCTCTCCTTGCAGACAATACTGCAGATTGGAAAAACTTTGTCTGTTAAACAGGGGAATATAGGAAAGCACTCCTAGCTACTGTTGGAATTGTCAATGGAAATGTAAGTTCATCTCCAAAAAGGACTCCAAGGACTGAATTAAAACACCAGATTGTATCAATGATCAGTTCTTCACTGTCTTTGGTTCAGAACTAGGATTTTAAGTTATGGTTTTAACTAAGCACGTTCCCCTAAACTTTGGAAAGCAACATGCATAGGAACCAAAGCCGGGATAGCTCAGGCTGTTAAGAAGCCTGTTATTAGAACACAGTAGCCTGCAATTACTGCAGGTTCAAGCCCGGCCCAAGGTTGACTCAGCCTTCCATCCTTTATAAGGTAGGTAAAATGAGGACCCAGATTGTTGGGGGGGCAATAAGTTGACTTTGTAAAAAATATACAAATAGAATGAGACTATTGCCTTATACACTGTAAGCCGCCCTGAGTCTTCGGAGAAGGGCGGGATATAAATGTAAACAAAAACAAAAAAAGCAGAACTGCAAATATTTGGATAGAATAGAACAGAATAGAATTCTTCATTGGCCAAGTGTGATTGGACACACAAGGAATTTGTCTTTGGTGCATATGCTCTCAGTGTACATAAAGAAAAAATAAAATACATCCATCAAGTATCATAAGATACAACACTCATTGATAGTCATAGGATCTGATTTGATACTATATTACTAGGAAATAATAAAAACAATATAAGTTGTAAAGATACAAGCAACATGGATATAGCCGTAAGTGAGAAGAGATAGGTACTAGTAAGGATGAGAAGAACTACACTTTTAGTAGTTAATTTGACAGTGTTGTGGGAATTAGTTGTTTAGCAGAGTATTGGGATTCGGGGAAAAACTGTCCTTGTGTCTTGTTGTTCTGGTGTGCAGAGCCCTATAGCGTCGTTTCTAAGATGGCGCCGACGAAGGCTGCCTCGGTGAAATGCTCTCTAATTGTTTCTTTATTTCTAATTGTTCTCTGTGACTCACTACGGATTTCCTACTCACGAGACCATCTGCTAAAAATTAAGGAACATTTCTTTAAGGAGCAGCTTTCTTTAATCTCACCCCCGCCTGTCTTTACAAACACGGAGGAGATTCTAACACAGGAGGAGGCAATTCCCACGGAGCCATGGATTACTAAAAAAACCAAACGACGGAAACAAAGGAAAAGAGGTAAACGATCTGGGATCTTAAACAGATTAAGAAGTCGCATTAAAACTCCTCTGCCTTCAATTTTCCTAACAAATATACGCTCACTTGCAAATAAGATGGATGAAATACTCCTCTTAAACAAATACTATTCTGATTTTCGCAATTCAGCAGTCCTATGCTTCTCTGAAACCTGGTTAAATGAATCAATTGAAAATAGCAGCCTGAACATTCCAGGATTTCAAATTGAACGATCAGACAGGATTCCAGAAACATCTGGTAATATGGAATAGGCATATATTAATTCAACCTGGTGTCAAGATTTTAACATAATTTACAAATTCTGTGACAACAATTTAGAGACTCTAATTATCAACTGCAAACCTTACTATTCGCCTCGTGAATTTTCCTCATTTCTTCTAATTGCTGTTTATGTCCCACCACAAGCCTGTGTAAACAAGGCATTGCGAACTCTAGCTGACCAAATCATGGAGGCTGAAGCCAAACACCCTGATTCACTGGCCATTGTTTTGGGAGATCTAAACAAGGCAAACTTAAGGAAAGAACTACCAAAATACTTTCAGCATGTCAATTGTCCCACCAGAGGCAAGAATACTCTAGACCACTGCTACACAACACTAAAAGATGCCTATCGGTCTTTACCACGTGCAGCTGTAGGACACTCTGATCATTGCATGATTCACCTTGTACCTGCTTACAGGCAAAGACTTAAAGCCATAAAACCAATAATTAAATCAGTGAAAACCTGGACGGAGGAATCAGAATTAAAGCTACAGGCATGTTTTGACTGCACTGATTGGAATATTTTAAAGATACCTCTGCAGACCTGGATGAACTCACAGATACTGTAACATCATATGTCAGCTTCTGTGAAGACCTATGTGTACCTACAAGGAACTTGCGAATACACAGTAACAACAAACCTTGGTTTACACCTAAACTTAAGCAGCTACGACATTCCAAAGAGGAAGCCTACAGAAAAGGTGATAAAATGCTGTACAATCAGGCCAGAAATGCACTAACAAGGAGATAAGAGCAGCAAAAAGAAGCTACTCTGAAAAGCTAAAGAATCAGTTTTCAGCAAATGAACCAGCAAACATGTGGAAAACTCTTAAAAATATCACCGGCTATGGCAAACCTCCTTCCCAGGCTGAAGGTAATCAACAACTGGCAGATGACCTGAATGAGTTTTACTGCAGGTTTGAAAGGAAACTACAGCCACCTATCTCCACAACCACCATCTCAGACACACCAACAACAGCCAAGCCTCCTACAACTGACCCCATTTCATTGGGTTCACAACCCCTAGTGATCACAGAAAAGGAAGTGCAGGACCTATTTCACAAACAAAGCCAGGAAAAGCTCCAGGCCCAGACAAGATAACTCCTTCTTGCTTAAAAGTCTGTGCTGACCAATTGGCCCCCATCTTCACCCATATTTTCAATAAATCACTAGAGATGTGTTATGTTCCTTCTTGCTTCAAACGCCTACCATCATCCCAGTGCCAAGAAGCCCACCATCAAGGAACTGAATGACTACAGACCAGTTGCTTTAACATCTGTAGTCATGAAAACCTTTGAAAGGCTAGTGCTTTCCTACCTGAAAACCATCACGGATCCGCTGTTAGACCCGTGCAATTTGCATACCGAGCAAATAGATCAACAGATGATGCTGTTAATATGGCTCTGCACTACATCCTACAACATCTTGAGTCTCCAAAGACCTATGCAAGGGTCCTTTTTGTAGACTTTAGTTCAGCATTCAATACCATCATTCCAGACATTCTTCTAACTAAGCTAAACCAGCTACAGGTACCGGAACAGACTTGTAAGTGGATCACAAGCTTCCTAACAAACAGGAAGCAGCAGGTGAAGCTAAGCAAGATCACATCAAATACCTGTACAATTAGCACAGGCCCCCCCCAAGGCTGTGTGCTCTCCCCACTTCTCTTCTCTCTGTATACCAATGACTGCATCTCCAATGATCCATCTGTTAAGCTACTGAAGTTCGCAGATGACACAACAGTGATTGGTCTCATTCGAGACAATGACGAATCCGCATATAGACGAGAGGTCGAACGACTAGCCTTGTGGTGCAACCAAAACAATCTGGAACTGAACACACTCAAAACCGTAGAAATGGTGGTAGACTTTAGGAAAAACCCTTCCATACTTCCACCTCTCACAATACTTGACAACACAGTATCAACAGTAGAAACCTTGAAATTTCTGGGTTCTATCATATCGCAAGATCTCAAATGGACAGCTAACATCAAAAACATCATTAAAAAGGACAACAAAGAATGTTCTTTCTGCGCCAACTCAGTAAGCTCAAACTGCCCAAGGAGCTGCTGATTCAGTTCTACAGAGGAATTATTGAGTCTGTCATTTGCACCTCTATAACTGTCTGGTTCGGTTCTGCAACCCAACAAGAAAAACACAGACTTCAGAGGATAATTAGAACTGCAGAAAAAATAATTGCTACCAACTTGCCTTCCATTGAGGACCTGTATACTGCACAAAAGAAGAAGAGGGCCGTGAAAATATTTGCAGATCCCTCGCATCCTGGACATAAACTGTTTCAACTCCTACCCTCAAAACGATGCTATAGAGCACTGCACACCAGAACAACTAGACACAAGAACAGTTTTTTCCCAAAGGCCATCACTGTCAGACTATTTACTGAATCTGCACTACTATTAATCGTTTCATAGTTCCCATCGCCAATCTCTTTCCACTTATGACTGTATGACTATAACTTGTTGCTGGCAATCCTTATGATTTATATTGATATATTGATCATCAATTGTGTTGTAAATGTTGTACCTTGATGAACGTATCTTTTCTTTTATGTACACTGAGAGCATATGCACCAAGACAAATTCCTTGTGTGTCCAATCACACTTGGTCAATAAAAAATTCTATTCTATTCTATTCTATTGAGGGTAGACATTGAAATAATTTATGTCCAGGATGTGAGGGGTGTGTAGATATGACCACTAGGTCAATAGGATGACCACTACATCTATGCAAGAAGATTCTATAAACTGTTGTCTTCCATTTACTCACTATCTGGTTATTTGTTACCCACACATGGTCACCCTAAGCCAGTTGCCTCCAGGTATAATGTAGATCTTGCACTCAGCAACAGACAGCAACCACTCAATGCACTGCTGAATGTGATACAGTGGCTAAAAAAATAAATATCTAATGTCATACCTTTTGGGTGGACAATACACTGCACACTTAACACAGTTTAAAAGCTAACAAACAAGCAAGAGATCCACCATGCCTGGGGGAGAGACTTGTTTAACTCAGAAGCAAAACATCATTCTGCCACATTTGCATCATCTCAATGCCAATGGCAGTTCACAGTCTCTCCCCCGTCATCCCCTAAAATCTGCAGCTTCCTTCCACTGAACGTTTTCCACCCAGGCGTGGTTGTAATCAGAGGTGGTATTCAGCCGATTTGGACCAGTTCATCCAAACCAGTAGCAGAAATCGCGGGTGGGCCTACCCACCTGCCCCGGCTCTATTTAGGCACATTTTTGAGGCCGGGCGCATGCACGGAAGGCACGCACGTAAGCAAAGTGCATACACGGAAGGCCAGGCACATGCATGGAAGGCAGGCACGGACGTGAACTGGTAGCAATATAATGTGAATCCCACCGCTGGTTGCTATATATTTAGCACCAAAGTTGAAAGACAACTTGGGAAAGAGTGTCAGGTAGAAGGAGTAAGTCCTGTTTCTATTGAATGAACTTCCACCTCTCTCTCTCTCTCTCTTTTTTTTTTTTCAGTAGTAGCCTCCTGATTTTGGAATGCATTCATCTGTTCATTCATTCAATTTGGACACAATTCTAGTTGACTTTGGGCAGTTTATATTAAAAACTTAAGAGTAAATAAAAGTAAGTTTTAAAAAAGTAAAAGTGAAAAAAAAACAGATTGGGGCTCACTCATCTCTACGCCCTAAAGTCTCAATCATTTCTTGATCATCATCACCAGGGTAGGAACCATATGTACCTCTGGAGAGATGCCATTCCTCAGCTTCTGATGGATGGCACTGCTTTATTGAAGGGACCTAAAATGAACCAACTCTGCTCACTCTCACTGCCTGGGCAGAAAATATCAGAGACAGGAAGTCCCTCAAACAGCCGGGTTTTATGCCATAATTGGCTTTATACTTGATGACCAACACCCTGAACTGCTTTCGGAAGTCAACCGCAGCCAGTGCAGCTTACAATCCATTTATGATTCATTTGCATCTTTGATCCATTCGAATAGCAGAGCAGTAATAAAATGCAAATAGTTCAAAGGAAATAGCTTCCATTTTTTTCTTTCTCAGTGGAGCAATTATGATAAAGCACCTGTCCCATAGTTAAAGATGTATTTAAATTAGCAGGTGACCCTCTGACATTGTCGCAGGTCATTTGGTATTCAGAAACAAACCACTGCCTTCTCTGTTATTGACTGCCAATGTTATTAAGAGTGGGGAATGTTTAAAATGTCATCCTGGTGCATTTCCTCTTCATCAAAATCAAATAGCAAAGATATGCCACTGCAGTTCTCCTAAGCTCTAGAGAAATTGATTTTTCTGCCAAGCAAAGAGGTGTAACATGACAGTACCCTGATAGATAAAATGAAAAATGCATGAAGAGGTGTCCCATTCCAACAGGGTTCGTGAAGTCTGTCCTTGTGCTGGGACCCCATTCAATTCTGGTTGACAAAAACCCAGCAGGTTGGTTCTTGAACTTGAATTTTAGGCACCAGCGGCCATCCTGTCCAGCATCAAAAGAGAATGCTCTCCTTCCTAGTGTGTCAAATGTCCTTGAAATAAGCCAGCTGTGCATAAAACGTAAATAGAAAGAACTAGCATAGAAAACTATTGAGCAAGTCCTCATACCAGATATTAGGGAATGTAGAATTGCTTTATTTATTATTGATTTTACTCAAGTCCTGACTGGGGGAGATGTATTGCAATCTCTGGAACCAAGGGCTTGACCTATAATCCACTGCCGTGGCATACAAAAGCAGAGGATTACACACATTTTATGTCATTATTATTGCAGTCTTGTTTGTGCTTCCAGTTGTTCATGTTACAGTCACAAAGAGTGGTCAAAAATCAGAAACAAGAACTTTAGAGTGATGCATAATGTGAAAAGCCAACCTCAAGGGAAGCATAGAAAATGCATTGCCTTATTTGAAATTAAGACACCTGGATCTTTACCATTTATGGGTCATAATATCATTATCTGTCATTGCATTTAATGCAAAGCTGCCTCTTGTAAAAGCAGCTTTTATGCTATCAAGTAAAAGTAATATTCAGTGTACTATATACTAATATACTATATAGTAACTGAACTGTATAACTCACCTGTTTCTGGAGAATGTGAATAAAAACTAGTCAACACTGTCACCTATCATATTTAGTCATTAACATGAACCTGACTCATATGTTTGTCAGAATTGTCACTATTTCTAAAAAATTACTAAGGCAGAACATCAGCTAGGACATCTATTACCTTATTTCTAGGATAATAGTGCAACTGAAGAAAAATCTTTATAAATGCAGAAATATACTGGATTTGCCTTTGTAAATACCAAATTTATTATCATTTTCTACTATATTCAGAAAAAACTATTGTTTTCTAAGTTTCTGTCTTGTTAGATAGCTGCCTATCGGAAATATCTGCAGTTATTGCCTAAATGTTTGCTAATCCACAGCAGCTTTATTTATGCAAGAGAATAAAAGGGTAAAGGATTTTCAAATGTTCCATTTTTAACATCATATATTTATGCTTGTTTGCACATTTCTGGTACCATCTTAAAAATCTAGTTTTCATTAATAGTAATACATATTTAATAAGTAATAACATTGCTATTTGCAGCGCTTCATTTTTTAAGTATCAGTCACAGCCTACAGGTGATGTTGGACAAATCCTATTCTAACTCAACATTCTTTTAATAAAATCAGTTAATTGGAGATGTTTCTAGATCTTTTCTTTTCTTTTCTTTTTTCTTTTTTCTTTTCTTTTTTCTCTTCTCTTCTTTTTTCTCTTCTCTTTTCTTTTTTCTTTTGTTTCCTTTTTCCTTTTTCCTTTTTCCTTTTTCCTTTTTCCTTTTTCCTTTCCTTTCCTTTTCTTTTTTGCCATCATACACTAGTAGGTTTCTCCTCATGTTTGAAATGTTTCCAGTTATAAATCTATGGAAGGAACTTTCCCCCAAAATTGTAATAGTACAACATATTCTATCATATCAGTAGTAGGCACAGGTGGTATCAAAGGGATTTGTGGATTCGACCCACTTCTCATGTATTTCTATAAAAGAGGAAGAAGAGGAAATACTTGTAATTACTTTTGGAGTCAGGAAGAAAATGAAATAAACATGGGAAGAGAGTGATTTGTAGCCCCTTGCTGTGAGTTACTACTGAAAATATTGGAACAGTTGTAGTAGTAATTCCTGTTTTTCAAAATATGACAGTAGACTTCAACTTATGACCACAACTGAGCCCAAACTAATCAAGCAGAGAAGCAACTTAGAACTAAGGAGAAATTGCCTGACAGTTAGAACAATTAATCAGTGGAACTACTTGCCTGCAGAAGTTGTAAACGCTCCAACACTGAAAATTTTTAAGAAGAAATTGGATAACCATTTGTCTGAAGTGGTGTAGGGTTTTCTGCCTAAGCAGGGGGTTGGACTAGAAGACCTCCAAGATCCCTTCCAACTCTGCTATTCTATTCTATTCTATTCTATTCTATTCTATTCTATTCTATTCTATTCTATTCTATTCTATTCTATTCTAGTCCCACTTTAGGCTTGAAAACCAGCTCGGTGACTTTGCATCAGTCACTCTCTCTCAGCCCAAACCTTCTCACAGGGTTGTTGCTATTGTGGGGAACACAGGAGGAGGAAGGAACCTTATGTATGTTTGCTGTCTTGAGTTACTTATAAAGTAATAAAGGTGAGATAAAAATCTAATAAATAAAACTAAAATAAAACTAAAAGTGATTATCATTCTATTATTCAAAAAGCTTAAAGTATTGAAAATAGAGAAAAATTCCATTATTTAACTTTTCATCCAAAGATGAATATAAAATAAAAAGAGCCACTGTTAGTGTGGTGTGAATTGATAGTCTTGAAATATTTATTTATTTGATTGATTGATTGATTGATTGATTGATTTGATTTGTTTGCATCCATCTCACTTTGAAGCCATTAAATATTTTATTAAATAAAGATCTCAAAATGTTGAGGGAGAGAAAAATAGGGGGAGAAAAAAACAAAAACAGAAAAAGCACAGTCAAGAGGATTAAAGTTATATGGTCCAATTTGCTAAACTAGCCCACAGGGAAGGCTTAATTCTGTTTTCAGATTCTCTCAAGATTTCAGTTCAAGCCATAAATTAACTAAGAATAAATAGAGGATCAGTTTTCTGTCACTGAAAGGTTAGAAGATGACATTGGAGAAGAATAAATAAAGAGAGCATTACAATATAGGGTTTCAGATTTTCAGGGTTTGCAAGATTTCACCTTTGATTAAACACTTGTTTTTGACTAGCCATATACAGTATGTGATTGTATTGACACCCGTGCTACAGTTTCTCAATATAGAACAAAAAGAAGTATGTCATTAATGTCCATATTTAAGGGGACCCCCTCCCCCGCACAATTCTATTTTAACAGCCACATTTTTATTAAGTTCCTCCAACATTGCTTTGGTGGTGCTGGGTGCGGATGTCATTGTGCAGATGACAGAATAGAAATTCAGCAGTGCTGGATTTTCAGTGTCAGATTTGCTACTTGTGACAAGAGGCAGCCATAGAAGTTTTAGCAGGTCATCACTGAGCAGTGGTGGCGCAGTGGTTAGAATGCAGTACTGCAAGCTACTTCTGCCAGCTGCCAGCATTTCAGCAGTTTGATTCTCACTGGCTCAAGGTTGACTCAGCCTTCCATCCTTCTGAGGTAAAATGATTGTTGGGGGCAATATGCTGCTTTTGTAAACTGCTTAGAGAGGACTGTAAATCATTGTGAGGTGGTATATACGTCTAAGTGATATTGGTATATGAAATGTGCCACTAATGTCATTATAAGATATTGTGGGTAGATTTCCCCAAGCATTAGTATGTATGTAAGAATTTGAGTCGGGGAGAGGGAGCTAATGTGGAGACAGATTATAGGACTGTTTATGTGTTTTGATCGGCTTGTGTAACAGGTAACATTCTTTCCACACAACTTCACACTTACAAAAAGACTACTCACAATCTGTGCCTCTTCAGAAATGTAATTTCTGATTTTAAAAATCCAAGTTAAGCTTCATGCTAAAACACATATGGTGCACATGACACAGAGAGGCACAATTCTGACATTTTGAATGTCTCAGAGGAAGAAATCTGTCCTGAACTATTTATTTTCTCTTATTTTCTGATCTCTCTTCGTGACAGAGTATTAATTCTTATCTGACTCGGGCTGCCATCTTGTCAACATAGCAAAGGATTGTTTTCTTTAAAAAATCAGATGAATATACCAAGAAGACATTTCTGCTTTCACAAAATCTTTGGTGTTTTAAGGGTGATTGGCTTGTTTGTTTGCTTTAGTCTTTAGTCCCCCACCCGCCTACCCTCCACTCCTAGTAAAATATGGTCACTATTAGTGAGCTATATTTTTATGCCAAATATGGGGGAAGGATTGCTGTTTCTTTTTAAATTTTTGAGCATATGACAAAACTGGATTGGTGAGAGCTAAATCAATAAGACCAATAGTTCCTTTCATTCATCTAAACAATTCATTTATTCATTCATTCATTCCTTTCATTCATCTAAATGATTTAGATGAAAGAATACAAGGGGAACTAATCAAATTTGCAGATGACTCTAAACTAGCAAGTATAGCCAACACTCCAGAAAATAGGCTCAAGATCCAGATGGATTTCAACAAATGTGAACACTGGGCCCTTTCCAACAAAATTAAATTTAGTATACATAAAAGTAAAATCTTATACTTAGGAAAGAAAAACCCAAAGTACAGGTACAGACAAGGTGAAACCCGGCTCAATAACAGTAACTGTTCTAGTGAATAATCATTTAAATATGAGCCAGCAGTGTGCAGCAACAGCCAAAAAAGCCAATGCAATCCTAGGATGCATTAACAGAATTAACAGAAGGATAGAATCAAGATCACATGAGGTACCAGTACTGCTTTACAAAGCTGTAGTAAGACCATACCCGGAATGCTGCACCCAGTTTTGGTCACCACATAATTAAAAAGATGTGACTTTGGAAAAAGTGCAGAGAAGAGCAAAAAAGATGATTAGGGGCCTGTAGACTAAAGCAGTTGCAGGATTTGTATATAGCTAGTCTAGTGAAAAGAAGGACCAGGGGAGACATGGTAGCAGTGTTCCAGTATTTGAAGAGCTGTCACAAAGAAAGGGGATCAACCTATTGTCTAAAGCAACCAAGGGCAAGGCAAGAAACAACAGATGGAAAATAATCAAAGACAGAACCAACCTAGAACTAAGGAGAAATTTCCTGGTAGTGAGAAGGATCAACCAGTGGAACAGCTTGCCTTCAGAAGTTGTGGGTACTCCATCATTGGAGGCTTTTAAGAAGAGACTGGATAGGCACTTGTCTGAAATGGTATAGGGCCTTCTACTTGAGCATTGGATTGGACTAGAACAGGGGTCTTCAACCTTGGTTCCTTTAGGGACCAAGGTTGAAGACCCCTGGACTAGAAGACCTCCAAGGTCCCTTCCACCTCTGATATTCTATGTTCTATATTCTATTTTTATGACAATTATCCGGCCTCCATTTGAGGCTGACATAGTGGCACTTCAGGATTTGGGTAAAGCAAAAAATAAAAAATAAAAATCCCCTTTGCCTGGAGGTTTCTGCTGTACATTCCAGAGATCTAGTCCATCAGTGGATCCTTGTTTCAGTCCAAAGCGAGTATTATCAAATTCTCTCTGGAAAATTGTTTTAAGTTCCACTTATAAAATTGATTGCTGGACTGAATTTTGGCTGCATAGCATTCGCCTTTGATTATGGTGCAATTTCAACATTGCATTGAGTAAATTGGGATGTAGCCTTTTGCCTAATCGCTTGTCTGTGAAATAAGCAAGCATTAAAACAGTGTGTGTGGCAGTTTACTCATTCGTCAAGTGTACTGACAAATTAAGCTTTAAATATATGGATATTTAGCAATCTCCTGCCACACAGAGTCTTGCCATCTGTTGCATCACGAAGATAGCAGGCACAAAAAAAGCACCCTGCAGGTACCACAAGGTCTGAAAACTTACTCCATTCTTGCATTATCCCTGGATTTCTTTTTCTTCTTGTGAAACCTTGCAAGACAATAGAGCCTTTGTTGGAAGATTTTCCACTTATATAATTATAGCTTGAGCCAATATAAACCTCCTGTTATCATCAGTGCCGTACTTTCCTAGGCAGTAGAGACAGGAACATAAAATCACCAAATAATCCTCTGTAACAGAATTCCGTGTCAAGTAAACACAAGGTGAGGTTGAGCCCTGCACAGTTTATTATTTAGGAGAAAAATAAGTTAAGGACGCTTTTCAGCTGAGCTCAATCCTTGGAAATTACATGGAGTTACCATGTAGAACTATCAACTACCATTACATGTATTACTTGACTTACAACAGTAATGGGTTTCAAAAATTTTTACTACCGGTTCTGTGGGTGTGACTTGTGGGCGTGGCATGGCTTGGTGGGCGTGGCTTGGTGGGTGTGGCAGGGGAAGGATACTGTAAAGTCTCCATTCCCTCCCCGCTCCAGGGAAGGATACTGCAAAATCCCCATTTCAGCTGGAACTCGGGAGGCAGAGAATAGATGGGGGCGGGGCCAGTCAGATTTTTTACTACCGGTTCTCCGAACTCGTCAAAATTTCTGCTACCGGTTCTCCAGAACTGGTCAGAACCTGCTGAAACCCACCTCTGACTTACCACCGTTACAATGGCATTGGAAAAAGTGACTTATGACCATTTTTCACACATATGACCGTTGTAACATCCCCATGGCCTTGGGATTTCCCTTCAGATGCTTGACGCCTGGCTCAGATTTATGACCGTTGCAGCGTCCCAGAGTCCTGTGATCCCCTTTTGCGACCTCCTAACAAGCAATGTCAATGGGGAAGTCAGATTCACTTCACAGCTGTGTTACTAATTTAAGAACTGCACGGATTCGCTTGACAAATGTGGCGAGAAAAGTCATAAAATGGGGCAAAACTCTCGTAACAAATTTCTCACTTAACAACATAATTGTTGGGCTCAATGGTGGTCGGAAGTTGAGGACTACCTGTATGCTGTTTTCATAGCAGTGTTTTGCCACAGTCTTCTTCTAAGGTGTTTTTATTTCAAACTTTTCAGTCTAGGGCAGCGGTATCCAACCTTGTCAACTTTAAGCTTGGTGGACTTCAACTCCCAGAATTCCCCAGCCAGCAAAGCTGGCTGGAGAATTCTGGGAGTTGAAGTCCGCCGAGCTTAAAATTGCCAAGGTTGGACACTCCTGGTCTAGGGTACAGCCCTGCGATTCCCTTCAGGAGATCCCTCCGAGTGCTAACTTGACCTGATCCTGCCCAGACAAGATCAGCCAACTGCTGGCACCTGCTTGCTGTAGAGCCATGCCAAATGATACAAGCTCAGCAACCTTTTCTCCCCTCAGGCACCCTTCCACTCTAAAACAACCAAGATTTCCCTGTATGTTTCCCTGTATGTCATCAAATTCACATGAGCTTTCACCAGATCTCATGCTGTAACCCTAAAATCTCAAAAGATATCTTTGACAAACGCTTCATGTTTTTGAAGGGTTTAGTCATCTTGTAAGATGTAAACGCTACTCATTGTATGCTTGTTCGTTTCGAATTTAATACATGGGGCTTCAGGCCTATTTGATAGGTGCTATGTAACACATCTTGGGTATACTTTTGCTCTGCAAGTCATACAGGTAGTCCTTGACTTGCAACCATTTGTTTAGTGACCATTCATAGTTACAATAGCACTGAAAAAGTGACATATGACCAGCTTTCGCACTTATGATCGTTGCGGGATCCCCATTGTCACAGGATCATGTAATCACCATTTGTAACCTTGCAAGCTGGCTGTCGTGTCCCCCTCCCCCTCCAACGACCGGGTCTAGGAAGTCCGTATTAAGTGTGGCAACGAAGCCTCTGCAGCTTGTCAAATTCCTTCGAGGTTTCTCAGGGCAGGCAGGAGTCCAAGTTGTGACTTCAGCGATAGCAGCAAACTAGATGAGACTTTGCTTGACTCAAGGTTGGAATGCCAAAAGCAGGTCCTTTATATAGGCTGTGGGGTGTGGCTCCATGACTCAGCATTTATCCAGGCCTGCCCCTCCCTTCCTTTTGCTGGCGTCACCTATCAGATCTCCAGAAGTGAGGATCCTCCCACTTTGAATTCTCTTCAGCTGGATCTGCTGTCAGTAATTACAGCACGTGGCTAGCTTCCTGCTCACACGCTGTAGGAGTGAGGTTTATCAGGTTTGCTTGTTCATTCCTGGAATCCTCTCCGGGCATGGGGCCAGGACTAGGGGCTGGAGGCACGACAGGGCGTTCATCTTCATTATCAGACTCAGAGTCTGATAACAGGCCCAGGTGTAGACGGGAAGGGCCCGGCTGAGGAGAGGAGGGAAGACGAGGCACAACACTGGCTGTCCACAAACAAATTCAATGGGGGAAGCAGATTTGCTTAACAACTGTTGGATTCACTTAACAACTATTGTGTTGTATTAGGGCCATTCATCTGGATTTCTTCGAAGGCTGGATCTCCTCTGTGGGCCAGTGGGGGGCAGTGGCAGGGGGGAAGATGGGACAGACACTTCCTGCAGCACCTGCAAACAAAAATGGGGTGTTGCTGCCCCATTTTGGGCCTGAATGGCTTCCTGCAGCATTTTACCGGCCAAAATGCTCACTCCCCTGTGCCTCATTTTTGCCCTCCCCGGCACTCTGCTGGCCAAAAACCGGCCATATGGAGGCCTCGCATGTCTTGAGTTTGATAGTCCTGCCTTAACAGTATCTCATCAGATGTCCATGCATATCCTATGGAGCAGGGATCTTCAACCTTATGAACTTTAAGCCTGGCGGACTTCAACTCCCAGAATTCCCCAGCCAGCTTTCTGGGGGTTGAAGTCCACCAGGCTTAAAGTTCACAAGGTTGGAGACCCCTGCTATGGAGGATTGTAAAGTGACAATATCTCCATTTCCAGAGATTGAGGACATGTAAAAACAAATGCATTCTCACAATCTCTTTTGTTCTCTTTCTGTAGTACAAGCTTCTATAGCTCTCTGTTTTTCTCAAGCACACATACATCCATACATTTCCTACTCAAAGACTATTAAATTTGGCTAGGTCTGAATTCCAGAATAATTCACTCTCTGTGATGGCTCTAAAGTACTATAGTTCTCATCCATGTTTATAACTTCTGGCAATATTGGTCAGTCCCAATAAGTGTTCTCCACTTATCCAGTTCACATGGGAACTTATTCTTGTTTTAAGTACTATTGTTGCATTGAGAACTGAGTGCTATTGAGTAAGAGAATTTTATTCTGATATTTCTACATATTCCATTAGTTGAAATCTAGTACAATATTTTTTTTACTCTTTTGTGACTTACTTTGGTTGAGTTTAATATATTCCATCTTTGATAAATGTCCATTGATACTTTTTTATGAATACAGGACACAAGATATATGATATATGAACCAAACAAGTACCAGTCAATAGACATAATAACAATGTAATAGTAGCTACTAATGGTGACAGAGGTAGTCAGTATGGTTTCCTTGCCCAATCTGATGTAGGAATCAAGGTGGTGGACCTCTCCTTGACTGTGGAAGCTCAGTAGGTGACTTTTGGTTAGTCCCTCACTCTTCCATCAATTATCCCAAACGATTTCTGCAGAAAACCATTGAAAGGGAGGCTATATAAGTTGCAAGGTGCAATTCAGGAGTGAAATCCAGCAGGTTCTGAAAGGTTCTGGAGCACCGGTAGCGGAAATTTTGAGCAGTTCAGAGAACTGGCAAATACTACCTCTGGCTGGCCCCAGAGTGGGGTGGGAATGGAGATTTTCCAATATCCTTCCCCTAGGAGTGGGAAGGGAATGGGGATTTTGCAGTATCCTTCCCCTGCCACGCCCACCAAGCTTCACCACACCCACCAAGCCATACCCACAGAACCAGTAGTAAATAAAATTGGATTTCAACACTGGTGCAATTATTCAGATGGGGTGATAATTCTGCACATGATTATCCATGTGCTTTACTGGATTTATTTTATGTCTTGCCATTTTCTCAATGCCTAACTTGTAATTCTATCCAGTTATGGAATGATGAGATTGAGCAAATAATAAAGTATCTTTAAATGTGTTATTTTTATTATATAACTTAGTTTACTGAGCTACAATCAGAGGTGGGTTTGAGCAGGTTCTGACCAGTTCTGGAAAACTGGTAGCGGAAATTTTGAGTAGTTTGGAGAACCGGTAGTAAAAATTCTGATTGGCCCCGCCCCCATCTATTCTCTGCTTCCCAAGTCCCAGCTGACTGGGAGGAAATGGGGATTTTGCAGTAACCTACCCTTGGATTGGGGAGGGAATGGAGATTTTTACAGTAATCTTCCCCTGGGGTGGAGAGGGGATGGAGATTTTACAGTATCCTTCCCCTGCCATGCCCACCAAGCCACACCCACAGAACCGGTAGTAAAAAAATATGAAACCTGTTAAGTTTGGGCAATAACGAGGCAGGAGACCAGGGTAGTGACAACAGCTCTTTAATATACAGTGAACCCAGCAACCAGTACTGGGGCAAACCTCTCTTTATATACAGTTCAGCCGGTGGCCTCAACCAATCAGCAACGTGCTAATTCCCGCCAAAACTTTTAAAGATACATTACACTCCTTCCCTCCCAGAAAACACTTTACTCATATTTGCATAAATTTAGCATATTATTTCTCTACGTAGTCGCGCAGGTACGCTGGGCGTTTCCTAACTCTTTCGGACCTGCGCAGTTCATTTTCTGGGAGTGAGTCGAGCTGACCGGAGGGACTGCTCGCTCCTCTCAGCTCCTCCTCCAGGCCATCCGGCCTCGGATTACTTGCCGAGTCGTGCCTGCTGTCCTCAGGAAGGACCGGATGGTGTCGCTGGACCTCGTCTGAACCAGATAAGTCCCCCGTTTTTTCTCGGCTTGAGTCAGCTGTGGGTTCAATCAATGAGTAGTCAGGGCCCGTCCCATCTATCTCTGGTCTAGTGTTAATTCTATTTCTTAGCTGATCTATGTGGCGTCTCCACACCCGGCCGTCCTCTATCTCTACGAGATACGACTTGGGGCCCGTGGTGTCTATGATTGTTCCCTTTAGCCAGTTTGGGCCATCACCGTAATTGTGTGCCCATACATAGCTTCCTATGGCCAGTTCTCTTGTTTTGCCTGGTGTTGTTTTGTACCCGCCTGGCGGTAATTCGGGTTTAAACGGTCTAATGGGCATCTTAGTTTTCGTCCCATCAGTAGTTCTGCTGGGCTGCGCCAGTGGCCACACAAGGGGTTCTGTGTTGTACCGTTAGGAATGCATCGATTTGTGATTGCCAATCGCCTGGGCCACTTCTGGACAATGCCTCTTTCGCCCGGACGAAACGCTCAGCAAGGCCGTTCGTCGCAGGGTGGAAAGGCGCCGAGAGGGCATGTCGGATGCCCTCTTCTGCCAAGTACCCTCAAAAGTGTCGCGGTGAACTGTGGCCCATTGTCTGACACTAGAGTGTCCGCAACCCGTGCGTTGCGAAAAGGTGCCTTAGTGCTGAAATGACAGCTTCAGCGGTTGTGGATTTCATTAGGATGATCTCCAACCATTTGGAGAATGCATCCACCACTATTAGAAACGTTTGGCCGTGGAAGGGCCGAAGTCTATGTGTATACGGGACCATGGGCCTTGGGGTTTCTCCCACTCCCGGATTGGGGCCGAGGTGGTAGTGGTCTGACTCCTGGCACACTTGGCATCTGCCAACCTTGTCGCTAATCTCTTTGTCCATTAGGGGCCACCACACATAGCTCCTAGCTAAACCCTTCATTCTCACGATCCCAGGGTGACCTTCGTGCAGAAGTTCCAGAACTTTTCCCCTCAGTTTCTCTGGAACAACCACCCTATCCCCCCAGAGCAGGCAACCCCCTTGCACTGATAATTCCCCCCCTTTCTTACCAAATTCTTTGTAACGCCGCTCGCGCAGCGGGCCACCCTCTTTGAACCCAACCAATTACAGTTCTCAAAGTAATGTCCCGGTATGAAGCCCGAGCCACCTCCTTAGACGTGACTGGGCCAGAGTCCAGAGAGTCAATTAACAGTATGGGTGTCCCCGGAGTGGGGTCCTCGATCGCCCCTGGCAGTGGGCATCTGCTTAATGCGTCCGCATGCCCCAACTCCTTTCCTGGCCGATGCCGCAGTTTATAGGAGTAGGCAGCTAGAAAGATAGTCCATCGGGTCAATCGGGGCGAGAGTGCCACGGGTGTTGGCCGGTCGCCAGCCAGCAACCCTAATAGTGGTCTATGGTCTGTAATAATTTCAAAGTCTCAACCAAAAACGTATTCGTGAAATTTTTTCACTCCTGAAACTATGGCTAGGGCTTCCCTATCCAACTGACTATAGTTCCTCTCTGCCGAGGACATCGTTCTGGAGTAGAAGGCTATTGGGGCTTCTGTGCCATTCGGGAGTCTGTGGCTGAGCACAGCCCCCACCCCATAGGGGGATGCGTCGCAAACTAACACCACTGGCATTGTGCTATTGTACTGGATCAGTAAACTATCGTTCGATAGTAGGTTTTTTACTGCCTCGAATGCTCTAGCTTCTGCCTTTCCCCAAGACCAAACAGCATTCTTTCCCAGTAACTTATGTAGCGGCTCGGCAACAGTTGCCTTATTTTTTAAAAAGACCGCGGAAAAAGTTCAATAGACCCAGAAATGCCTGTAGCTCTGTTTTGTTTCTGGGTGCTGGGGCCTTTTTTATTGCCTTGATTTTGCTCTCTGTGGGGTGAATTCCTTCCTTGTCTATTCGGTAGCCCAAGAAATCTACGGATTCTACCCCTATTTGGCATTTGTTCACTTTAACTTTTAGACCGGCTGACCGGAAAATGCCCAAAACTTTTCTCAACCTCTCCCCTAGTTCTTCCAAATTCTCGGCGGATACCAACACATCATCAACATATGGTACCACCCCGGAGCCCTTGCAGAAGTCGCCCATTAAATTTTGAAAAGGCCAGGTGCCACACTCACCCCAAACTGTAATCTGGTACATTTAAAGGCACCTCTGTGAGTTACAATTGTCTGGGCTTCGCTGTGTTGGCATCTACGGGCAGTTGTTGATAGGCTTGGGCCAAATCTAATTTGGCAAAATGTGCCCTTGCCCCAGCGAGTGCAGCAAGTGTTGCACCACTGAACCGGTAAGCGCTTTTTGCAAGGCTTTGTTTAAGGTCGCCTTGTAGTCAGCGCAAATTCTAACTGACCCATCTGGTTTTACTGGGTGACGATTGGCGCCTCCCATTTTGCATGGTCGACTGGTACTAGTATCCCTTGACTGACTAGTTTGTCTATTTCCGGTCAATCTTGGGCTTAAGGCGAAAGGAACCCTCCTCGCTTTTAACCGTATGGGGCTACCTGAGGATCTAAATTGAAAGAAATAGGGGTCCCCTTGTACTTGCCCAGGCAGTCCTTGAAAACATCTTCGAATTCGTCCATGAGTGTGTCCTTTAGGTTAAAGTCGTTTCTGTAGATGCCAGTCACTCCCATGCCCAATGCTCGGAACCAGTCCAGTCCCAACAAGCTTGGCAGGGTCCCTTCGACTATCGTGATGGGCAGGGTTTTCTTGTGTGGTCCGTACTTGACGCGGACGGATGTTGTCCCTCGAACAGGGATGCGATTCCCTTGGTAGTCTTGAACTTTCAGCCGCTGTGTTTGCAGTTTGCGCTTGGCGATGTTCGTCAAAGCTTTCGCAAAAGTGTCCCAGGACATGATTGTGATCGCTGACCCTGTGTCCACCTCCAGCCGGCACGGCACTCCTTCGATTTTTGGTTTTGTGAAGATTTTCTTCTCTAAACAGGTCGCTGCACGACCCACTATCACGGTCGTTCGATTTGACTTCGCGCCCTTTTTGTTTTGACCAATCACGGGTCGCCTTGCCGATCCCGCGCTCTGATTGGCTGGTTTGAATTTTCGGCGGGAAGGTTGGGGTGCTCGACAGACTTGAGCCAGGTGCCCTTCTTCTCGCACCGACATGTAGCGTCCTTGAACTTGCATTGTTGACGCTGGTGTTGCCCTCCGCAACTTCCGCAGTCATCCCGGTCTTCTTTTCTCGGTCCCCCGGTGTGGAAAACTCCTTCCTCACCCTCGCCGTCTGATTCGGTCTGGATTTCTTCGTTGTGGACCGGAGTTGATTTCGCGCTCGCCATTGGTGTGAGCGGCTTTTGTAGGGTTTCCGCTGCTTGGGTGGACATCTCATGAGCTCTGGCTTCGTCCAGAGCGTTTGCCAGCGTTAGGTTGCTCTTGGATAGCAACCGCCTCCGCAAACGAATGTCCCTGACCCCACGGATGAGTTGCTCCAACAGTTCCTCATCCAAATCTCGGTACCCACAATATTTAGAGGCTTTCCTTAGGGCGGCCATGTACTCGGTGATGGACTCGCCTCTTGCTGTCTGCGCCTCCAAATTCAAAACGCTGCACGATTTGGACGGTGTTGGCGCGAAATGGTTCTTCAATAGGTTCTGCAGAGTTTGCCACGATACCGATTGTACCGGCGTTGGCTCTGCCAGGGCTTCTGCGATGTCGATGACCTCGGGACCGCAGTGGCTCAGGAAATATGCCCTTTTCGGTTGTCTGGAACTCCTTGCAGTTCGTTCGCCTCGAGGAAACTCTCGAAACGGGTCATGTATGTTCCCCATTTCTCCTGGATGGGTCAAACGCGGGCGGTGTGTAGCTGGCCATCGCTGCGTTTCCGCCCTGAATTTGCTGGGTTCGGTCCTCGTAGTGCTCAGCTCTTTCCTGGTGCTTTTAGCCTCGAGGAAACTCTCGAAACGGGTCATGTATGTTCCCCATTTCTCCCTGGATGGGTCAAACGGCGCGGGCGGTGTGTAGCTGGCCATCGCTGCGTTTCCACCCTGAATTTGCTGGGTTCGGTCCTCGTAGTGCGTTCAGCTCTTTCCTGGTGCTTTTAGCCTCGGGATCCCACCTTCGTTGCCAGTGTTAAGTTTGGGCAATAACGAGGCAGGAGACCAGGGTAGTGACAACAGCTCTTTAATATACAGTGAACCCAGCAACCAGTACTGGGGCAAACCTCTCTTTATATACAGTTCAGCCGGTGGCCTCAACCAATCAGCAACGTGCTAATTCCCGCCAAAACTTTTAAAGATACATTACAAAACCCACCACTGGCTACAATCATATCTTTTTCTTAAAATGGCAGCACCCTTGTTTTGGAAGATAAGATTAGTACTTGGGAATAGATAAGGCCAGCCGAAAACTTCAGGTTTATAGCTTGATTGGCAAGCTTAAAAGGAAAAATAAAATAAATGCTGGAAGAGATGAACATAGAATAGATTTGATAATATTGCCAAAAAGTTATACAGTATGAAATCATCAGAAGCCAAAATCATCAACCTGGCCTTTACCATGACACAAAAAAACTTGATCTCTGTTGGGTTATTAGTTCAAAGGGATTTTCTTACCTAAACAGAGAAACAGAATGATCAAGGTTAGTCAAAAAAGCAGTGGGAGTGAAAGCGACTTCTGATTTACTAGTGGCTTCCCCATTGAGTTTCTTTACCAGAAGCTGGCAGGAAGCATCAGAAATCCTTCCTTCCTTCCTTCCTTCCTTCCTTCCTTCCTTCCTTCCTTCCTTCCTTCCTTCCTTCCTTCCTTCCTTCCTTCCTTCCTTCCTTCCTTCCAACCTTCCTTCCAACCTTCCTTCCTTCGCTTGCGGGAAACTTGCAAAGAGAAAGTCAGTGGGGTAGTCAGCAATAAATTGCAAGTGCAAGACCAGCTGGCAGATAAGTGGTTGCTGCCAGATGGGGAAGGGACCAAAGAGGTGCATGGGGCTATCATGGTATGGGGGTGTGGTACCGTTTGGGGTGTAAAGGGTGTGTGAATGTGCACCAGGGATGCCACATACATTGGGGAGACCAGTATCATTGCAACTTTGAAAATATCTAGTTCAGGGTCAAAAATTACTTGAAGAAAAGGTAACATAGGAAAAAATAATTTGCATTTCTTTGATTCCCCCCCTCCCGCCCTTCTATCTTGTTATGTATTATTGGCACTGAATTGCAGAATGCCCAATGCACAGCTTTTCCTAGAGGGCTTAAATTATTTAGGAGTGTTTCTTCTGTTCCTGAGCATAATTAATCCTTGAATATTTATAGACATTACGGTATTAACATGAATAAAGGCTTTGTGATATGAGAAAGGGTCTTAATTTAATGGGTTTAATGAAGCTTACCTCTGGATTATTGCGATTGGAAGTCTTGAATGTTTCGATCTGAAAATTATAACTCAATGTTGATGTTCTGATTTTAAATGACACATTAAATTCTACTACTCTGTTTTATTTTAACTCCTCAAGAAGCCTTGATTGTTGCAATGTACTGAGCTAAATAAATAAGCATTCTTCATCTTATGAAAATTCTTAAAAATACATTATTAGTGGTGTCATATAGAACTGTCTTTAGAAAGTTATGTGAGGGAGGTGCTGGTTTCTATGGACCTCCGATGGTGGATATTGATGATATTTCATATATAATATGCAATCATCTGGTCCCAATTTAGCATTGACATCTCCTCCTAGTAAGACCCTGGCTTTTGGATGGTCCATGAGGAGTTTACTAATATAGTGTTCCAACTCCATCCATACTGCAGCGGTTTCAGCTTTTCTTACTGATGTCGGAAGATAAACATTAATTATTAAAAGCAGGACCGAGTCCATCTTGAGGAGAAAGACCATAGCCATATGTTTTAAAGGGGCAATAAGAGAATGAATCTTGGGAAAGACATACAAGATCTTGCTGTTCTTAAGGCGTACAAGACTTTTGGTTGAGGACTTCTTTCAAGGAATTTTCTTATGGAAAGTGCAATATGTTTTCACAAAACAAAATATTTTTCCTCCCCCCACCATCAATGATGTTGTTTCAGTTTTGGAATGTCTTTCTCAAAGAGATGTACATTGTACCAACTTTCGGCACCTGTTTGAGACATTTTTATTTAGCTATATATTTTAATTTAAATAATTACTCTGCCTCCCTTGTAATTTGTCTGTATATGTATATGTTGCATGTGCATGCCTGCTATTTTTCTTTATGTTTGCTCAAAGGTTGGGAGAAAGCCAGTGGAGTCTATCCAGCAACAAACGGCATCCAAGAAACAAATTCCACATTCACCCTGCAGTCCCAAAACTTTGCAGGGTTGAAAAAATTCCTGTGGGAATTTGTGAGGCCATAGGGACAGGGAGGAAAAAAAGCAAACATCTATTCTTATTCAGTCCATCCCTGTACTTTTGAGATGTTGCTCTCCTATTTTTCTGAAATATGTTCCACTTCACAGTCTACATTGGGGTGACCAACTTAGGCCACTTTTAAGACCCATGAATTTCAATTCCCAGAGTTCATGCTGGCTGGGGAATTCTAGGAGTTGAGGTCCATAAATTTTGAAGTTGGTAACATTGGACATCCCTGGTCTACCAACACTCACATGATGAAAAGAGGTACAGGGGTTTAATGATTAATATAAGTACCCCTTGTTTTCAGTTCGGTGTGTTATCATCAACACCTAAAAATAGAAAATAACTGTTTCAGGCAAAGTACATGTTTCCATTTAGAAAGTCCCAACCGTGCCAAGTGAGTGGCATGGTGGCTCAGCAGTTAAGATGTTTGGTTTGTTGGCTGGAAAGCCGGCAGCCCAGGTTCGAGAACCAAGTGCCACATGACTCGGTGAACTCCCGTCCTTGCCTTAGCTCCTGCCAACCTAGCAGTTCAAAAACATGCAAATGTGAGTAGATAAATAGATATCCCTTCGGTGGGAAGGTACCAGTGTTCTGTGATGTCATGCTGGCCATATAACTGTGGAAATGTCTTTAGACAGTGTGGCTTAATGGCCTTGAAATGGAGATGAGCATTGCTCCATATAGTCGGCAATGACTAGCGCAGGGACTCCTTTAGCTTTACCTTTCTCAGTAGGACTGAGAAAGATCCTTGTCAGGAAGTATGGAGACACGAATCAATCAGAACTGCGCTGAATGCTTGAAGGATCTTCTAAGACAAGAACTGCATTGATCTGTCTAGCATGTGGCATTTTATGCTTGGGTCCTGGGAATGAGAGACAATTAATAACCAGCTCAGTTCAAAACAAAATATCGTGAAAGCACTTTTGTAATGTGTGTGATGGAGGTCCAACACAGAGAATTTTCCACAGGTGAGAACTCCTACCTCATCCTGCTGTCTGGCTGCTGACTTTTCCACCCTCCCTTCCATAAAGAGAGTGTGAACCTTTTTACCATCCAGCCCAGTGGTGAAATCCAATTTTTTTTTACTACCAGTTCTGTGGGCTTGGCTTCGTGGGCATGGTATGGCTTGGTGGGCATGGCAGGGGAAGGATACCGCAAAATCCCCATTCCCTTCCCACTCCTGCAGGAAGGATATTGCAAAATCTCCATCCCCACCTCACTCTGGGGCCAGCCAGAGATGGTATTTGCCGGTTCTCCGAACTGCTCAAAATTTCCGCTACCGGTTCTCCAGAACCTGTCAGAACCTGCTGGATTTCACCCCTGATCCAGCCCTTACCTAATGAAACTTATATCCTGAATACTTACTAAAGTAGTAGTGGTGGTGTTGACAACAATAATGAAAGTATTATTCCAGATATTAAGGATTGGATTAAGGAGATGTGTAATCCATGCATCCAGCGTGCAGTATGTTTCCTTTTGGTACAGCCTTCATTATATTTTACAACAATAGAGTACAGGTAGTCCTCGACTTACAACCATTTGTTTAGTGACTGTTCAAAGTTAGAACAGCACTGAAAAAGTGGCTCATAAATACTTTTCACAAGAGCACTGCAGCATCCCCATGATCATGTGATTAAAATTCAGAAGCTTGAAAACTGTCTCATATTTATGATGGCTCTAGTGTCCCAGGTCCATGTGATCCTCTTTTGCTAGCTTCTGACAAGCAAAGTCAATGGGGAAGCCAGATTCACTTAACAACTGTGTTATAATTTAACAACTGCAGTGATTCACTTAACAATTTTGGCAAGAAAGGTCATAAAATGGGGCAAAACTCACTTAACAGCTGTCTCACTTAGCCACAGAAATTTTGGGCTCAGTTGTGGTCATAAGTCAAGGACTATCTATATTGTTATTTTTTTGTCTTTAAATTAGAATTTTTAATAGCTTTAAGATATGATATATATGAAATTGGCTTAGATTGCTGACAGTATTCCTTTCCCTTCTGTTATTATTTATTAACACTGTATCATCCCACACACATCCATCCATCTGTCATCCCCAGTCATGAGGGATTGTTTTATTGCTCCACCTCAATGGCCAATTAGTTTCTCATTTTTTTTTCAGTGCCAAAACCCAGTGAGGGAATAAGGTGTCTTGGGTCTGCTCAATAACTGGTGGCTATTTATTTATTTATTGCTTTTTTCTGTTAGCTCTGGAAAGAGTACTGGGTGGCTCTGTGGGACGCAACTGAGGTGGGATAAGCCTCCTCCCAAAATTTGAAAGGGGAGGCCAACAGCTGAGCAGAAGTTCTCTCAGTTCCTTTGATAGCCATCCTACCTCGGTGGTACTGAAAATAAGGTTCACAGAGTGTCATTTCTGAGTGCCTTGGGCTCTTGAGAGCCCAGGAGAGAGTAGAGGGAGGGAAGAATTTTGCCAAGTTACAGGGGAATCTTTGTTTCTAACTTTAGGCCCTTCTTCAGTTATCAGCAATGACGACGATTCGGCAAGTCCCCTTCATCACATCTCTAATGGAAGCAACACACCATCTTCTTCTGAGGGAGGCCCGGATGCAGTGATTATTGGAATGACAAAGATTCCTGTAATTGAAAATCCTCAATACTTTGGAATTACAAACAGTCAACTCAAGCCTGACACATGTAAGTACATATTTATATATATTTATGTCTATGTATGTCTATAGATAAATAGGTGTCTTCCCCATGCGCATGTAATTTATGATTGATTTCCTCCTTTCTGATATTGATTATGAATGCTAAGTAACAGGCTATCCATGTAACCATATACATGTTTCTTCAGATTACAACCTATGGGGCTTAATAAAGCTTATTTTATTAAGTGTGGTTAAGATTGCCCCATCGTTAACATTTTCAAATGGAATAAATCCAATATATGAATTCTAATTATCTTTTATTTCTTTGGCCAAAGAACATATATTGACCTTAAAGTTTAAAATATGTTTTTTTTTAATGAATATAAGTACAAATTCAGCAGGTGAAGTAAGTTTTAGTGATTGTTAAATCTGTTGAACAGTGAAGGTCAAATGGTGATCAAACTGACATGTTTTGGATGAAATCAGAGCTATTTGAGTAGATAAAAATGATGTTGACGCCATAGACTTTGAAGTAAAACCAATAGCAGACATACACACATTTAGAATAGATAGAATAGAATTCTTTATTGGCCAAGTGTGATTGGACACACAAGGAATTTGTCTTTGGTGCATATGCTCTCAGTGTACATAAAAACACAAGATACACTTCTATCACCTATTCCCTTTCGGGATAAGCAGTATTATTTACAGCATTAGAAACTGAATAAGAAATTGTGAGCCAAAGAAAGGCATGATAATGAAATAAGAAAATAAATAAAACATTACTAGTTTAGATCAATAACACTCTCAATGCATTTTAGTATCTTCCTTCCTGGAAAATCATGTTTCCTTCCACCACATCCATGCACTAAATTGGACATTGCTTTTTTGTTCTTTCAAATTCTTACCTGTCTCTCTTTTTGTGGATTTCATCAGTTCCATCTGACTTCCTCTGTCTCCCCTTTCCCCTTTCCTTCTCTCTAGCCTCCCCTTCCTCATCTCTATTGTTCGTTCTCTCCACAGCCTATGTCAGTGATGGCGAACCTTTTTGCTGTCGTGGGCCAAAAGTGGGGGGAGCGTGGGGGGGGTTTTTCACGTGTGCAGGTGCCCACACCCAAAATTTAATGAGCTTTGCCCCCTGCATGCAACCCCTCAGCGCTCCCCCACTTTTGGCACGTGATGGCACGGTGGGCCCTGTAGGCCCGTTTTTTGCCCTCCCCAGGCTCCAGAGCCTTTTTTGGAGCCTGGGGAGGGCAACAACGGCCTTCCCCATCCCCCCAGAGGCCCGAAACTTCTGGTGGGTCTGGAAGGCCCGAAAATCAGGTTGCATGCGCGTTGGAGCTAAGCTAGGGCAATGCTTGTGTGCCCACAGATATGGCTCTGTGTGCCACCTGTGGCATGCATGCCGTAGGTTCGCCATCACAGGCCTATGTCTTCTGCAACAGCAATTCATTTTTGTATTCAATGCACACTCATTCAGGACTCATTAATTTCTAACCGTATCTTTTCTTTAGCATGCCCCTTCTTTAGGCTGCCATGTCCATTGTATTTGCCTTATTCTTACAATATTCCTAACATACAGGTAGTCCTTGACTTACAACAGTTCATTTAGTGACCATTCAAAGTAACAACGGCACTGAAAATAATGACTTATGACCGTTTTTCACACAATCATTGCAACATCCCCAAGGTCACATGTTCAAAATTCAAATACTTGGCAACTGGTTCACTGCAACTGGCTGCAGGGTCAAGTCATCAGCCTTTTTTTTTGTGAACTTCTGACAAGCAAAGTCAATGAGGAAGCCAGATTCACTTAACAACCAGGTTGTTAACTTAACAACTGCAACGCTTCATTTAACAACTGTGGCAAGAAAGGTCGTAAAATGGGGCACAACTCACTTAATAAACATAAACTTGGGGCTCAATTGTGGTCATACGTCAAGGGTAGCTGTATTTACTATCACGTCCATGTAAATGAATGGGCAAAACCACGTTCTTTCATGTAATGAATTTAACTTCTTTTGATACACGTTCTTCCCTTATAATACACCACTTATTACCGTATTTTTCGAAGTATACGATGCACCTTTCCCCCCCAAAAAAGAGGGTGAAAATCTGGATGCATCTTATACTCCAAATGTAGTCCTGCCCAGCTTCCCAAACAGAGGTTTCAGAGGCTGAAAAAAGCATCAGAAACGAAGCTTCAAAAAAGAAGCTTCAGAAAAGAAGACCCCAAACAGAACTTCAGAGGCTTTTTTTCTGAAGCTGTTTCGGAGGCTTTCAGAAGCAGGAAAAACTTTTTTTCTGAAATGGAGTTTCAGAAGTTTCAGAGGCAGAAAAAAAAAAGCAAAAAAAAAAAAAAATAGGAGCTCACAACCAAGGCATGGAGCTCACAACCAAGGAACCTGTTGCTAAAATTCACCTCTGGGAACAGCTGATTGGGGATATTCCTGGAGGCCAATCCACCTGCCAATCAGCTTTTTTCTTATTTTCCTCCCCAAAAACTAAGGTGCATCTTATACTCTGAAAAATACGGTATCTTTCTACCAGCATTTATACATCTTACAGATTTTTCATAGTGTCTGGTTTTTTTTTTTGCCATTCATCTTTAACCTACAATTCTTCACTCTGTATTCTCTGTGGAAAACAACCACCATGATTTCAGACAAGCATTTTCAGAGCCATCCCACAGTCTAATGTTGAAAATATCAATCATCAACACTGTATCATGTTGCATACATAAGTACACAAATATTCCCATCCCCAATGAGCACATTTGTACCATCACTGCAAGTATTTCTTTATCCACAAATACATTTGAAATACATTTCAACAACCATGGAAACATTATATATCCTTGTCTTAATCCTTGCTCAGTGCTACACATTTGCTAAGTGTCCTGTTTATTCTCATACATCCTTTACTTCCAGCACATAATGCCCTTAATGCATTCAGGATCTAACCTTCAACTCCATATTTGCATAAAACATTCCATAGTTTAAGCCTGCTCACTTTATCACACATATTCTATAAATCAACAAAAGTACAAGGCTTGTCACATCTATACAATTCGCAGGGTCCTCTGGAAGAGAAAAATCAATTCAGGATGATTTCTCAGATTTTGGTCACAGTCGCCTATATGGACAGAATTCTGCCAAACACATTTCCAGTCACACTTGGCAAGTCAACAAACTAATTTCCCCTGTGGTTATGACATTTACACAAGTTACCCTATGTTTTTTATTGGAGACAAGTAACAACTTCCTTCCAGTTGTCGGGCACAGAGGCTACCTTTGTGCACACTTGAAACAAGTTGCACTGCCATTCTGTAAGCAAACCACATCTGTATTTTAATGTTTTCCATCTTCACTTGCAGTCTCATCATTTTTCAACTTTTCACAACATTTCTGTGTTACTTTTTATCCACTTTTTTTTTGTCGCAAGCCTATGCAAAGGAATGTCATCTAATTATCGTTTCCATGCGCTCTATCTTTTCGAGTTCATTCCATAGCTTTTTTTCATTTGGTTTTTCATTCAATTAACTTTGCTGCAGGCTTCCAATTTAGCTGTGTTCCATCTAGTCCAGGGGTGTTGAATTCAAGGCCTGCAGGCCGAATGTGGCCCACAAGGTGCTTAGATCTGTTCTGCAGAGCCACCCTGGAAACAGCACAGGACCGGCCTGCAGTGCCTCTGCCAGCAAAAAAAAAGCTCGGGAAAGCTGCATGCAGCCCACCCAAACTCTGTTTTCTCTGGCAGAGGGTTGCAGGAGGCTGCCAGACCTGAAAACAGAACTCGGGGGCCCATTTTCGCTGGCAGAGCGCTTGGGACACCACAAGCACCCCTGACATGTGTGACATCAAGGTGGCCATGGCCACCCTAGCCACGCCTCTCTGGCCCCTCCGAGGTCAAACACAACCCTGATGCATCCCTCAATGAAATCGAGTTTTACACCCCTGATCTAGTCCCTCACAACTTGTGGAAACCAAATACTGACCTCTCCCAATGCAGAATTCATGCAGAATTTAAATAGCTTCTCAAGGAGTCAAAGTTTGAACTGCTGCTCCTTAATAAATAATGGCTAAAATTGTCCAATCAGGAAAGAGCAAAAGAGTATCTCCCGCCCCATCCTTCACCAGGGCAACAG